>NW_012120821.1:98139-163120 GCF_000951035.1 Colobus angolensis palliatus | reverse complement strand
TTTCTTTCTTTCTTTCTTTCTTTCTTTCTTTCTTTCTTTCTTTCTTTCTTTCTTTCTTTCTCTTTCTCTTCCCTTCCTTCTCTCTCTCTTTCTTTCTCTCTCTTTTTCTTTTTCTTTCTTTCTTTCTCTCTCTTTTTCTTTCTTTCTCTTTCTTTCTTTTCTCCTTCCTTCCTTCTTTCTCTTTCCCTCCCTCCCTCTCTCCTTCCTTCCTTTTTTTTTTTTTAGGAATGGGGGTCTGGCTGTGTTGCCCAGGTTGGTCTCAAACTCCTGGGCTCAAGCAATCCTCCTGCCTTGGCCTCTCAAACTGCTGGAATTACAGGTGGGATTCACTGTATCCAGCACATGAACTCTTTAAGAGGAGAGTGTTTTCTTTAACTGACAGCAGAAGAAGAGATCAGAGGTTAGAAGTACAAGGAAGATTCAATGTGCTGTTGCTGGCCTGAAGATGAAGGGATGACAAGGAATGTGAGCAGTCTTTAGGAACAGAGAGCGGCACCTGCCTGGCAGACAGTGATGAAATGGGGACCTCAGGCTACAGCTGCAAGGAACTGGATTCTACCAATGGCAAGAATAATCTTGGAAATGAATTTTCCTCAGTGTCAGCCCAGCGGATACCTTGATTTCATCATTGGGATATCAGAGCAGAGAGCCCAGCCACTCTGTGCTGGACATGTGATGGACAGAACTGCAAGCTAATAAATGAGTGTTGTTTTAAGCCACTACATTTGTGGCATTTGTCATGCATCGGTAGAAAATTAATAGAAAAATCATTGTGTTAAGCACATCTTGGAAACAGAAGAGAGAAGAAATAAAGAGATTCAGTTCTGCCACTAGTTAGTCCAGGTGAGAGCAGACAGGAGAGGGAGCTCCCTCTCAGGTTCTCCCTGGTCATGAACATGATATGCCACCCTGCCTCCCTCATGGGTTTGTTGGGAGATTCAAATGAGGTATAAACATAAGACAGGAAGAACAGAATCTTTATGAAAATATGAGTTCAGTTACTTTTGTAAGATTCTACTTTATTGTACATCCAAAGATATGCAAAAAGTACTTTTCTTAAAAAAATACATATATATTTTTTCTGTTTTAGAGACAAGGTCTCCCTATCTTATCCAGGCTAGAGTGCTGTGACGTGATCATAGCTCACTGCAGCTTGGAATTCCTGGACTCAAGGGATCTCCCTCCTCTGCCTCCCAAAGTGCTGGGATTACAGGCATGAGCCATGGTGCCAGGCCCAGAAAGTACTTCTCTATGGCAGTATTAAAAGAAACAGAGCACCACCCTACACACTGGGGCTTGCTGCCAAGTGCCCACAGAATATGGCTGGCCAATGAGGTTGGATTCAATGTAGGCCTGGAGCCTGAGGCGACTCCTCCTTTCTCCTTGTGAGCCTGGATCAATGGGACAAGATGAGTGGGCAACAGGGAGTGTAATCTAATGTACGAGCCAGGATCTAGTCAGGAAAGCAGAAACCACATTGACTACTACAACAGAGAGAAGAGAATGTGAGGTATCAGTGTTGGAGGGCTAAAGGAGCAAAGGGAACATCGGTGTGAACAGAGAAATAACCACAGGAAGTAGCTACCGCCCCACAGGGCTGTGGGAACAAAAGGAAGTTGCTGGGATTACTAGAATCTAGAAATTTCGAGGAGGAGCCTCTTGGAGCTGGGATGCAGATCCCTGGGGAGAAAGCCGTATCCGGGTGGTGCTGGCACCACTGCGAGGGTAAAATGAGGCTGGCTCCGGGTATGTTGACAAAAGCTGGAATCTGCAACAGGTGTCCTGCTAATCTTGCAGTCTCTCTAGTGCCCCCTATTGGCAGGACCGAATAGGGTAGCAAGCAGGCCAAAGAACAGAGTTGTTTTTTTTTTTTTTTTTGCCAAGTTCAGCCAGAGCATCGCAAAGCAGTTTATGAAAGGCAGGTTTGGAGCTGAGAAACAATACTTTAATAACCTGCACAGGTGGTTTCCAGTGCAAACCAGCGAAGCCCAAGCTCATTTGAAGGGCTCTAACAGTGGCAGGAAATGGGAGGTGGGAGGGCTGGCTTATTTTGAACTCCCTCTTTGCTATACAAAAGAGCTAAGATCTCAAGGCATCTGAAAGGCAGCTTTCTCACAATAGTAACCCTGGGGTGGAGATGGAGAGGTGGGCAGTGGGACTGGAGAATACCTGTTAGTTTGTATCATAAGAACCATATTCTCCGCTGAACTGGGCTCATGGTCTCAGCTTTTGCTTCTCTAGCAAGGGTACTTGTAAGGTACTTGAAAGGTGTTTAGGGAAAATATTTTCATGTTGAAAAGATGAGCAATTGTACCATCTTGGGTCCGTTGAGAGTACAGTGTTAATATGGAATGGAGTACAAAATTTATTTTTAAAGATAATATTTCAGATGTCAAAGCCAATGTATATTTGCAGCTGGCCACTTAAATAATCTCTCATCCTTCCAGAGTCCTTGAAAAAGTTTGGGAAGCATTCCTAGTCACATTATCTGTCACCTACATTCTAAAAAAATGCTCAGGGAGGGGTCTTTTTGTCAGGAAAGAACTATTTTTAGGATTTTCTTGTTTGTACTTAAAACTAAAATTTTAAAAAAAATTACAAACATTAAAACTTAGTATTAAAGCCTTTATGTTAAATTTAGCAATCTTGTTAGACTTTTTATAAAGCAAACAAAACAAGAACAATCACCTTTAATTGGCCTCAGATTAATGTTAGAGTAACTCAACATTAACAGATTAAGTTCCCCTAAACATTGTTCCCACTTACAAGATTAATTAAATTTCCTTAAACATTTGAAACTACACTTATACATACATTTAATTTTTGTAAGTGCTTCAAATGCCTGACAAGGAAAATTTATGACTTAACAAGCAAAAATCTTTCTAAGTACTTAGATTAACTCTTGTACATTCAATAAATCACATTTATAAAGTATAGTTACCCTTTTGTTCTCTTGAATATTAAATGCTGTTTAAATATTTGTTCAAGATTACTTATGCTCTTTAACCTAAAATTAGAAGTCAAAGTCAATTACACTTTTCAAATGAAAGTCACAAAGCTAATCCATTGGATTTTCTAATCTGCTATATTCTCAAAAACCTTTAATTAACCCTTTAGGTTGTCCTAATGATTACATACCTGATTGCTAGAGCGAACATAAAGCTATTAGTTTTTTAAGTTTTTGATTTGCTTCTTCATCTCTGTTCAATTCTAATCTTTTCCAGACTTGAAAAGGCAGTTACACAAGTACAGGGAGCAATTGTACCATCTTGGGTTGGTCCAGAGTACAGGGTTAACTGCTCCTGACTGTGATGTCTTTGGAATATAGAATAGGGCCCAGACCTGATGGCTCTATGCTCCCTGTACCACGGATGATCATGTTGGACCATTCTTATTACATTTGTGAGGATGGAGTTTTGCAAGTCTCTCCTGGGCTCCATTTAATAAATGTGTTTGCTGGCAGATTCAAGTCTCTATTTTTTCATTTTCTCCCCTTGTCTGACATTTTAATGACTCCTCTTGTCTGAGTCTGGTCATAATGTAAAGACATTTTAATTTCTCATCTTTTGATCTTCCATCACAGCATTATACTCTTGCTAGTAGATGTGAAGGTTGATTATATAAATTGAATCATTCTTGTTATACCCAGCTGTATTAGTCCATTTTCACACTGCTATAAAGAAATATCTGAGACTAAGTAATTTACAAAGGAAACAGGTTTAATTGACTCACAGCTCCTCATGGCTGGGGAGGCCTTAGGGAACTTACAATCATAGCAGAAGGGGAACCAGGCATCTTCTTCACATGGCGACAGGAGAGCAACCGTGAGTGAAGGGTGAAGAGCCCCTTATTAATTCATCAGATCTTGTGAGAACTCTCTCACTATCACAAGAAGAGCATGAGGGAAACTGCCCCCATGATCCAGCCACCTCCCACCAGGTCTCTCCCTCAACATGTGAGGTTTACAATTCAAGATGAGATTTGGGTAGGGATGGAGAACCAAACCATATCACCAACTAAATCAGAGTTGAGGGGCTGGGTGAAAAGTACTTGGGTCATATAGTATCTGCTCCAATAATTAAATTTTCCACAAGCCCAGCTGATGAAATGGCCTGCTGTAACCCTGTGATCAGTTTTACCTAGTAATTGCCTAAACAAAGGACACTAAGACTACTTCTGTCACTCACCAGTCAGAGCTGGCCAGCTCCCAGAAGCTTCTTCAGTGTCAGTGAGAGTTTTTTTCAAAACAATATGTAACAGTTGTCTTTCTGATAAAACTTCCAACCTTCTCTTTGTTCTTTGGACATACCAAAGACTCCCTGGTCTGTGTGTCTGCCCTGAATTGTAATTGTTGCTTCTCAATAAAATATTTTAGATTTAGAAATTTGTCTCTATATTTCATTTGATTCCAACAAAGTGGATAGCAGATGGAGGTCCATGCTGGAGAAGATCTCCAATCCCTCCTTTGTGATACAATCTGCAGCACAAATAATCAATTCTTCCACAAGGCAAATGAGCCCATGCATTTGCTGGGGGAGCAGGGAGAAACACAAGTCAGTGTCTTTCTCCCACTCTCACTTTTCTTCCTGCAGGATATGAAATTTGTGCGAACCAGAAGGGGGCAGAAGAGAATACGGGGCTTGGGCTCTAAAATCGCCTCTTGATATATCCCAGGAGGGATAAAATAGATATGAAGTTGAATCTTGCTTCCATAACTTAAGAAAAGTGTGACTGGGGAAAGATTTCTAACCGCTGAACCCTATTTTCTCAACTTTAAAGTACCTAACTTGCAGGATAATTATCATCACAGAGATTATATACATAAAGCAGACAGCATCCGGCCTAGCATATAGTTCATTATAATTGCCAGTTTATCGATTTATCTATATAGTATAGTCTGCATCTATCTTGTTCCATGGTGCTATCTCCACCACCAAGCACAGGGCTCAGCACCAGGATTTGTTGAATTACTCTTCCTCTCCATGACAACATCTGGGCCACTGTTCCTCAGCTGCAAGAACTGTTGATGTTAGAGGCAGCTTATATCTGAATGATTTACCTGGGGCCGTATGCGGAGCATTGGTGTTAAGTGGGTGTTGTGATTGTTTTGCATAAAGTGTGTTTATGCTCTTGGATAGGAGGGTAAAGCCATAGTCATGGGTGTAAGGAGTGAGGTCATACCTGAAGGGTGAGATTATGCATGGCATCATCAACTAGGCAAGGGGCCTGTACACCAGAATTGCATGGAAAATGTGTAGATTAGTAACATCAAGAGGATGTTCCTTTTCTGGTCTTCAGCAGAGAGAGATGAGGATGATGAGGGGAGGGGTTATGAGAAGGATGATACTCTTCATGTGGGGACAGGTTAAGAGCTGAGAAAAAAGAGATCCCAGGCTTTTGGAGCCAGGACATAGTTGTCTCACATGGCAATTAGAATAAGGTAGGACTGGGACTCAGAAAGTGGCTCCCTAGAGTTAGGAATCATATAAACTGACCAGGGATTCTCAACCTCATCACTATTGACATAATTCTTTGTTGCAGGGGTCTATTCTGAGCATTGTTGGAGGGCTAGCAGCAGCTCTGCTATAGGTACTATAGCAGGGAGACACGGGATGCTCTACTCACTGAAACCAGTAGTACCTACCCAGTTGTGACTGTCAAAAATGTCTCCAGACATTGCCAAATGCCCCCTGAAGGAGCACTGGTTGAGAACTACTTACCCAAACTTTTCTTATGTTGTCTGTATTTACTTCCTCTGTGTGCCCCTTGGCATTTTGCAAAGCCTTTTTGAAAGTTCTTTCCTGTCTTAAATGTGTTAAAGGGTAAGGAAATGTCTCTTGGATATGCATAAATCAGGTCCTTAAAGAAAGAACAAGCAGACCTTGGCAGCTGCTGGAGTTAGTGTCGTAGGAATCAAAGTGGAAGAATCTTAAGGGAAAATGAAACTCAGAACTGTTTCCCACCTAGAGATCTCTTCAAAGAGTTTGACACTTTAAGAAGGCATGGTAGTTTTGCTTATGTTGTTCTTCCTATGAGTTCTGGATTTTTTTCCCTATAAGGCAGGTACATATCTAAGAAGTTCTGAATAAATGCCATATCCATTTATTGAGGCCTAATTAAGGACCTAATTAAAGGCGAGTTTCATAGTGTTTAGCTGGTAAAAGTTTAACTGGGAAAGAAAATACAAAGGGTAAAATACAAAGGGTAAAGAGTAAAACTATCTAGGGTAAAAGCCCAAGAAATGGGCATGCAATATACTTTATGATCTTTCCAGTTGTATCAGAAATTAAGGGAGAATGATGGTGTAGTTTCCTAGGGCCTAAGCATCTGGAAATGTTTTCCCCTTGTTTTTATGGGCACCATGGTTGACTCACAAGGGACTCCCTCTCTTGGCATCTTTTACATGGAATGCTAGTTGCAACTTGTTGACACAGATAAAACTTACAAATCTTTCTATTTCCAACACTTTCCTTCCCTTGTCTTTTGAAATAATCTATCTAGTCACCAACATGCAACCCAATGGAACAATACAACACGGTGGCCTGCCAAGCAATTGCAAAGTTTTGGAAAACTTCCTAGTGCAGGTATCTTTGCACAAGTGACAACCCAATAAATATATGTTCCCAGGGCTAATTTCCATTTGTGTAATGTGAGATACTGTAGGATAGGCAGGGCTGTTGTTAGGAGACTGTTCATATTAGTTTAAGAAACATGATTAAATAAGGCAAGGGAGTAGGCTAGATGCTGGATAGGGGAAGAGATCACTTTTGGGAACATACTCGTTTTTGCAAGGAAGTGAAGTCAGGCATGAATGTAACTCTGATAATGCTTTAATACTTTGTAGATGGACAAAAGCTATAGGAGGAAAGAGGAGGGAGAGACTTATTTCTGGTCCAGAAGTGTGTGGGATGGTTTCATGGAGGAGAAGTCATGAACTGAGTCCTGAAGTTTATGTAGGATTTTGACAGATGCAGATGGCTGGATGTGGAAGGGTGCTATAGCAGGGAAGAGAATAGAATAGTATGAGCAAAATAACAGAGATGAGGAGTAGCATATGTTCTGGGACTTAAGCATGGCTAGGGTTTAAGATATGTTAAAGGTAACAGTAGGAGATAAAGCCGGAAAGACACATAATAGATGTTCTATAAATAAATAACCACTACATGAATAAAGGAAAGGTAGGCTGTAGTCAAATTCAGAAGCTCTAAATGCTAACTTAAGGGGTTTGAACTTTCATCTCTAAGCAATGTGGAGAAGTTGGCATTGACAATGTTTGATCAGGAAAGCAACATCAGATTTGTATTTTAGGAAGATTAATTTAACAAAAGAAAGTTGCATGAATTCTAGCAGGGTTTCTAAAATATGTTAAATGCAACACTGGTGGCATAGAGGGTGATTTTACATGGGCAGTGTAGGCTGACACCCAGGCAGGAAGAACCAACAGAGCCCTACTGCTTGTTCATGTTGCCTCCATCATTCTGGGTTGTTAAATATTTCAAATATGACCACTAGGTATACAGACACATTTTAAAATGTTGATAATTATATTCCTATGTGCATTTGAAAACTACTGTAAAAGCCAGGCACAGTGGTGTGTGCCAGTAGTCTCAGCTACACAGGAGGCTGAGACAGGAGGATCCCTTGAGTTGAGTTCAATCCAAGGACTCAAGGGTTTTTAAAATAATTTTAAAAGTTATATACTTAAAAAACAAATGTGAAAAAACTACTTTGTAATACAAAATTTTCCTTTAAAATGTTTATTTAAGAAGAAAAAGTTAGCTAATTTAGAGAAAAAAGTTAAGAGAATAGGTGGATACGCAAAAAAAAGTGGGCGTGTAAATGACTAAAGCTTGGAAAGCACTGGGTCAGAGGGGCAAGACAGTAGGGGACTGGTTATTGGTTAACAGCCATTTGATTCACCTCTGTGCAGGCAGCTCGAACAAGTTTGCAGTGCTCAGCTTACCCCAAACTTAATGCCTAGCCTTTTATTTTCACTGGTACATGAAAACTTCGGTCAGAGGATTAGGGAACAACATGGAGAAAACTTGTAGGACAAGAGAAGTCCCAAAATACCAGGACAGGCCTTTTTATTGTGGGAAGACAAATGCTACTGTTACCGGTTGAGGGTGTCCAGGTTCTTGGCATCTCGAACAAAGAACTGGACAAAATGCACAAACAAAACAAGGAAAGAACGAAACAACAGAAGCAGAGATTTATTGAAAATAAAAGCGTACTCCACAGGGTGGGGGAGGGCCTGAACATAGGGGTTCAAGAACCTTGTGACAGAATTTTTTGGGGTTTAAACACCCTCTAGAGGTTACTTGGTGTGTGTATGCCCTATGTAAATGCAAAGGATGAAGTAAAGTTACAAAGTCATTTACTCAGCATAGGCTCTATGTAAATGGAGAGGATATTTCCTTTCGTACTTGAAATGTTTCCATTTGATTTGGTTCTAGGAAGTCCTTATGTTCCCTGGTCTCCAAACTCTATTCTACTGTCTCATTATGATCCTCTTAGAGTGAATTTGTGGGGAAGATAGGAAGCTAGGAAAAATAATCTTTAGTCTCTTCTTTCCTGGGGTAACTGCTCACCCAGGAAACCATAACCCAAATGTGGTTGGAGGTCATACGGGCTTGTATGTACATAGACTACTTCTCCAAGCACACACAAGGAGCCTATAACTGTGGTTGTCTCTAGGGCAGGGACAGCCATGGGAAAGAACTTTTTTTAAAACTGCATTTTGATTTATACTTTTTATATCTTTATGGTATGCTTGTATTTTCTGTTTGAAATATAAATTTTTAAAAATTTAAATTAAAGTACCACAGGCTCAAATCAAAAAGTTTGTTAAAGCCTGTAATTCTACTTCTGTTCATATTTTGAGCATTTCTTTCTAGTTTTTTCTCTACTTGTACATGTATATATTTGATAAAGTGGAGATTGTACTTTGTAAATAGTTTTGTATCTTCTTTGACCATTATGGTATAATAATATCTGCAGTGTTTTCCCATATTACATGTATTCCAAATTTCCTCAAATTTTTTTTCCATTTGGAGGGATGTACCATAATTTAATCATTCCTAATATTGAATTTTATGTTGTACCCAGTATTTTGGACAGCTAGTAACATTGTTAGAAATGCCCTCTTTATTAATAGAGGTATTTGTGTGGTGCCTTTTGTCATCCCCTGTACTGTTTAACTCTTGTATTATTTACCATTTGGCATGTGAATGAATTATCCATTATCAAAGCAGATTATAAACTCCTTGAGAAAAGAAGTCATACTTACACCAATTGTTGTTTTTTTTAAAGACCACCTAATGATCACTAAAGATTACCTAACAGTTCAGTTAAAAACAAGTACAAACTAGTGAAGGAATCTCCATAGACTTTAAGCATGGTTTCTCAAGCGAAAAGGAAAAAAATCAGCCAGGAGCAGTGGTGCATGCCTGTAATCTCTGCACTTTGGGAAACCAAGGAAGGAAGATCACTAGAGCCTAGGAGTTCAAGACCAGCCTGGGGAACATGGTAAAATCCCATCTCTAGTATAAAAAAAAAGAAATGCAAAAGTAATGACCTGGCATGGTGTCATGCATTTGTAGTTCCATCTGCTAGAGAGGCTGAGGTGGAAGGATCATTTGAGCCTGGGGAGGTTGAGGCTGTAGTGGGCCATGATTGCACCACTATACTCCAGCCTGGGTGACAGAGCAAGACACTCTCTCAAAAAACAAACAAACACAAACAAACAAACAAAAAACAAAACAAAAAAAGGAAATAGGTTTTTAAAAAGCACAGCCCCTACTTATTTTTTCATTTCAAAAATGATGTTACATATCTTTTTTAAAATTATACTTTAAGTAATTAAAGAAAATTACTTATAATCTTACTACCCTATTTGTTTAGATTGACACTTTATTGTGTATCTAATTTTTAATATATATTTCTTTATTTAAAATAAAATGCAGATCATTCAGTACAAACTATTCATAACTTGCTCTTTGTACATGCAAGGAAACATTCCTTAATATCCTTACATATTTTAAGACTCTCTTTTATAATGGCGCATATGGCCTTTTATCCTAGTGCTGTATTTTTAAAATCAATTGTAAGTGGAACTTCATTGGAACATAGTTAATAATTTTAATTCTTTTCAAATATCTTTTTCATAAAAATTGTGCCAATTTTTATGAAAAGACTGCTTTTATTACAGTGTAAGGCATCCTCATAAAGCAAGGGGAGGAGCACCCCTACCTCCCCCGTGTAAGACAGTGTTTGCTTCATCCACTTATCACCAATATTCTTTAAGCCTTTGCCAATTTGGTAGGTGAAAAATAGTACATAATTATAATTCCAAATTACTTAGCAGGTCATTTGAATTTTATCATATTTTCATACTTAATACAAATATGTTTCTCTTACGTAGAATTCAGGATTATGTTATTTGTGTATTTTTATTTATGTTTTCTTATTGATTTGTAAGAGATGTTTATATAACAAGGACATTCATATTTTACATTCTGTAAATATTTGGAAATTTTCTTTTGGAGATGTTAAACATTATTCATTTTTACTGTAAAAAAAAAAGCACAGCCCCATTGAAATATAATTTACATGCCATAAAATTCACCTTAAACTTTACATTTCAGTGTTTCTTTTTTTTTTTATTATTATATTCACAAAGTAGTGCACCTATCAACACTAATTCTAGAATATTTTCATCACCCCCCGAAGACACCATATACCCATTAGCGGTATTGTCTCTATGGATGTTCCTATTCTGGCCTATTCTACGTACATTTAACTTCAGTAGAATCATGCAACATGTGGCCTTTTGTGACTGGCTTCTTTCACTTAGTGTGATTTTTTTGAGGTTTGTTCATCTTGTAGCATATATTCGGAAAGCATTTTTTCAAAAACCACTTATCTTCTTCGTTTGAAAAAATACAAGTTCTAGATAGCTCCCGACAGGCACAGCAACCATGCATTCCTCCCAGAAAAGTACCTTTTCTCAGCCTTGCTTTATGGGGTAAATTCTGGCTTCTTTTCTTAGCTACCCTTCTGTCCTCTCCTCTCTCCTCCCCTCCCCTCCCCTTCTCTGCTCTCTCTCTCTTCTTTCTTTCTTATGGAAAATAACTATCTTCCTTTTCTTCATTGTTCTCCAGGTCTCAGTGTTACTGAAAAAGGGGTCTCATCCCAGACCTCAAGAGTGGGTTCTTGGATCTTGCGTAGGAAAGAGTTCAGGGTGAGTCACAGAACGTAGTGAAGTTAAGAGTTTAGTAGAGACTGCTTTTATTACAGAGCAGGGTGTGCTCATAAAGCAAGAAGAGGAGCACCCCTACCTCAAACATAATGTTTGCTTACATAGGATATTAAGGTTAAGAATAATGTGCTTTATTATAAAGGCTTGTGATCAGCTTGTGACAGGCTATTAGGATTGTTCGTCTGTTGTGTCACTATTGATTTCAGCAAGAATTTATGGGTGTACTATTATTTTTAAAGCAAAAGTTATTCTTAAACTAAGAATGCTATTTATTCTTAAAATGTCAGGACATTTCCTTAAGTTCTGGGTCTTACTTAGTGAGCATTGTTAACTCATTCCCTCAACCACAACCATCTTGTAACCAAGAGTGCCTGACTTCCTGGGAATGTCACCCAGTAGGTTTGGCTTTATTTGGCCTTTATCCAGATGAAGTCATTCTGGTTAGGATACCTCTGACATTAGTACATCTTAACTATCATGTCCTTTACCTCATTCCCCTTTTTTGCTCCAGGCCTCATTTCTTCCAGGCTCATTAAAACTCACACACACACACACACACACACACACACACAATCTCTTTTTTAGCAGAAAGCTTTCTCTTCTGTGTCTGCTGACTAATCATAGGGATACTTACCTTTTCTGGGCATGACAGTGAAGAGTTTCCTCTCTGGATAATGTTATGTGAAGGGCAGGTAAGCACTTTCAGTGCAAAAAGCCAGAATTTTCTTTTCTTTTCTTTTCCCTTTTATTTTCTTTCTTTTCTTTCTTTCTTTTCATTCTTTTCCTTCCTTTCTCCTTTCTCCTTCCTCTTCCTTCCTTCCTTCTTTTTTGAGACAAAGTCTCACTCTGTTGCCTAAGCTGGAGTGTAGTTGCTCAATCTTGGCTCTACCACCTGGGTTCAGGAGATCCTCCTGCCCCAGCCTCCCGAGTAGCTGGGACTATAGGCATGCGCCATCACACCTGGCTATTTTTTTGTATTTTTAGTAGAGATGAGGTTTTACCATGTTGGCCAGGCTGGTCTCAAACACTGACCTCAAGTGATCCACCCACCGTGGCCTCCCAAAGTGCAGGAATTGCAGGTGTGAGCCACTGAGTGCAGCCAAAAGCGAGAATTTCTTAAATAATCTTGAAATATGCATTTATCCAGTCATGGATCTATACAATGCTCTGTGGAATATAAACATGAATAAAACCAAAGACCTGCTTTGCTGGATTATATTCTAACAAGGGATCTCAAACATTCTCACATATTTCTTCATAGCTGTTTATTGGACTACACTCCTAGATAGCAAACCCCTCAAAGGCTGGAACCATCTGTTAACCTTCCCAATGCCTACAATACTTTGCATAAAATGGCCATATTTTTTAGGATGTCCTACAGGAAGTGCACATAACGTGCTGAGGAAAGTCACAGGAGGGATGGGTTTCTTCTGGCTGGAGAAATCCAAGAAGGCTTCATGGAGAGCATGGTTTCTGTGTCAGGCTGTGAAGGATGAGTAAGATCCAGGCATGAAGAGCTGGAAAGAGAATTATAGGAAAACAGAAAATGTACAGACATGAAATAATGTGAGGCATGGAAAGGGAACTTTGAGTAAAGTTAATGACGAGTTTGAAACAGAGTTTGAAATAGAATGAGGAACATTGAAAAGGATCTCATCAGGTGGCCTTACCTTCTGAGTAAGGAAAGAAACAAGGTTGTCTTTAAAAAAGGAAAGGAATAGGAGTGGAATGTGGGTCTAAAGGAGTGTGGAGAAGGTTTGGCTGTAGGATGCGGGTTAGACACTCAAAGACATTAAGATATGAGGTCTTGTAGGCCTGGCGTGGTGGTCATGCTTGTAATCCCAGCACTTTGGGAGGCCAAGGCAGGCAGATCACCTGAGGTCAGGAGTTTGAGACCTGGGGACTCGAACATGGGGAAACCCCATGTCTACTAAAAATATAAAAATTAACCAGGCATGATGGCAGGTGCCTGTAATCCCGGCTACTTGGAAGGCTGAAGCAGGAGAATCGCTTAAACCCAGGAGGCAGAAGTTGCAGCGAGCCAAGATCATGCCACTGCACTCTAGCCTGGGCAACAAGAGTGAGACTACATTTCAAAAAAAAAAAAAAAAAAGGTCTTGAGATGTTAGTTGGTCATACAAATGGAGATGTCTACAAATAGTAGACATTCAGTTATAATTCAACTAATTTATTTGGTAGAGTGTTATGTACAATGTTGTACATTTTCATAATTTATATTCTATTAAAAATTAAAATATAGTATACATTCATTTCTTCATCTTCTAGCTGACAAATCTTATTTAAACATTATTTTAAACTCTAGGGACACAACAGTGAATACAGTAGACAAGATTGCTGCATTTTTGAACGTATCCATTCTAGTCGAGGGAGACAGAAAAAAAGTAACAGAAACAGAAATGTGTGTAATAGTGGCAGAAACAAGTATAACTAAACATCATTAATGCAAAACTATTCAAAATAATACATGAACATAAATAAGGACTATTTTCTAGCTTACTAGAAATCACCAACTGTTTTCAAAAATTTGACACAGATATTCAAAAATTTGAATATACTGAATTTAAAGCCTAGCTTCTCTAGAAGAGAAGTCAAATTAATAAGGTTTTATTGTTATCAAGGTGTCAGAGGCATGTGAACCGGAGCAACTCCATCTTAAACAGGAGCTGGGTAAAATGAGGCTGAAACCTATTGGGCTGCATTCCCAGGTGGTTAAGGCATTCTAAGTCACAGGATGAGGTAGGAGTCAACACAAAATACAAAACCTGATGAAACAGCACAAAATATAAAACCCGATAAAACAGTTTGCAGTAAAGGAGACAGCCAAAACCCACCAAAACCAAAATGGTGACGAGAGTGACCTCTGGTCGTCCTCACTGCTGCACTCCCACCAGCGCCACGGCAGTTCATAAATGCCACAGCAATGTCAGGAAGTTACCCTATATGATCGCAAAAAGGGAGACATGAATAATCAACTCCTTGTTTAGTATATTATCAAGAAACAACCATAAAAATGGGCAACCAGCTGCCCTCGGGGTTGCTCTGTCTATGGAGTAGCCATTCTTTTATTCCTTTACTTTCTTAATAAACTTGCTTTCACTTTGCACTGTGGACTCGCCTGAATTCTTTCCTGCATGAGATCCAAGAACTCTTTCTTGGGGTCTGGATCTGGACCCCTTTCCTGTAACAAAGGCAGAAAGTTATTTAGCAAAATATGAAAGGCAATTTGAAAATGTCTGGGACACTTAAACCCAAAACATTTATAATTAATTTCCAGATAATCATGCTGGGTCAGAAAGTCTTGGTAACAATAGATAATAACACTGTAATTTTTTCCTCTTCAGTGTATCTATGTGCATATTTAGATGTGTAAGATGTGAAGATATATGAGACTACTGTTACTTTTTTATTTTTACTTGCAAAGAGCCTATAGGAGGAAACAGATACATCAGAAAGGTAACAAAATACACTACGTGATACTGGTTCCAACTACTGAGGAGAGTGTGTGGAGCCTTGCCTTGAGGGCTGGGAGCGGCTTCACCAATGTCACAAATAACTTTTGAACTTGGCTTTGAAGTGGGCTTCTTCTGCTCGGGTAAGAAAGAACTACATTGACAAAGGTGAGGAGGAAGTAGACATAGAGAAAATGAACTGGTATTTGAAGAGTTCTAAACACACTATTTGGTACACAGTAGATACATATTTGTTCAGTGACTAGTCATCTTTGTTAGGAAAATGTCATTGTAGCCATTTTGCAGATGAAGAAACCGAGGCACAGAGAGATTGTCCAAAGTCACGTAGCTAGAAGTTGTGGAGTTAAATATTGACTCCTAAGTTGCCTGCCTAACAAGCTTATGTTCTTTCCCTTGTCCAGATGTGTGGTGAAAGTGCTCACATGTGGTTTAAAGTATCAGATGCCTAGGTGAGGGAGTGAAAGGGGATTTTATGGCCAGAGGTGAACTTAGAAACACAAGTCAGAATGGACTATAGCAGTTCTTAAGATGACATTGTAGGGAACATGGAAAGTCATTTAAGGAAGCTACCAAAGATCTTAAAGTAGGGGAATGATGTCATCAGTCTGTCTTTCAGGAAGATGAGTGTAACAGGATGAAACCTGCAGGCAGGGGTAGATGCAGGAGTGACGAGCGTATGCTGTTGGAGGAGTTAGGAAACGCTATTGCTCAGAGCTAATATGGATGAATATGAGACTGAGCGAGGATCGTGGCAGTGGAAATGGAGAAGAAGAGGCATAAGGGCTGAAAACATATCAGAGGAAGATGCACCACCAGTCATTGACCAAATGGATTTGAGGGAAGGGAAGGGGTGCAAGATGGTGCTAGCATTGCCAGCCTTGTTGAATGATGATGGCCTTAGCTGAAACAAAGGATGGAAGAAAATGTAGTCAGTGGGCGGAAGATAATATTTTGGACATTTTGAGTGAGACATCTAAAGTGAGATGTATAATGGACAGGGGGAGCTATAAGATGAAAACATAGAAGAGCAATTGGAATAAGAGAATGCTGGGAATCATCAGCCTCTAAGGGACAGCTGAGGCCGAAAGGATGAGAGGACCAGGGAAAGGTGTAGGAGAGAAGAGAATGGGGCGAGAAAAGGAGGGGAAGGAGGGCAAGGCATGGGTAGAGGAAAAAGAATTGGCAAATGAGACAAAGGAAGAAAGGACAGAGATGTAGGAGGAGAGCCAGAGGGAGATGGGTCATGGATGCCAAGGGAAGGGCCTAGAAGAGGTGGGTTTGGCTGACTGAAGGTTCTTGGTGGCCTCGCTGAGATCACCTTCCCAGGAGTAGAAGAGGCAAAAGCTGAGTTGAGGGCTGAGGAGACAGTGGATGATTCAGTGGTAGGGAAAGTGAATTCATTCTATTCTTTCGAAGAATTTAAGAGTCAGAAAAGTAGAGGCTCTGGATAACCTGAGGGACGAGTGGAATAAGACATCTTTGTGAGATTCATGTGGAGTTGTAAAGCTGCCAGCTGTCTGGGTCAGTCACTACAAGAGAAAAGTGAGTGAAGCTGAGTTCTTTCTCCTCCAGTCTTGTATAATGAATACAGTATTCTTAGCATGAAGGAATCAAACTTAATAGCCACATCCCTTTTATCATTGTAAAAAGACTAGAATATTGCAATATTGCTCTTCTTGGGGTGTGTCCTACTGATTGTTTTATAAAGATGTTCTCTTGGGAAAGGAGAAAATAGGACTGGATTTGTAGCAAAAGATATAGCATGGTGGTGAATTGCTCTAGTTCTCGAGCCTGGCTGTCTAGATCCAAAGCCCAGCTCTGTTACTTACTGTGTGACCTTAGGTAAGTTATTTAACTTATTTGTGGTCCAGTTTTCTCATCTGAAAGCAGCAAAAATAATAGTGCCACCTCACAGGATTGAGTACTATTTTTTTTTTTGATATGGAGTTTTGCTCTTGTTGCCCAGGCTGGAGTGCAATGGCGCGATCTCGGCTCACTGCAACCTCTGTCTCCCGGGTTTAAGTGATTTTCCTGCCTCAGCCTTCTGAGTAGCTGGGATTACAGGCATGTGCTACCATGCCTGGGTAATTTTGTATTTTTAGTAGAGACAGAGTTTCTCCATGTTGGTCAGGCTGGTCTTGAACTTCCGACCTCAGGTGATCAGCCCACCTTGGCCTTCCAGAGAGGTGGGATTACAGGCATAAGCCAATGCGCCCAGCCAAGTACTATTAAGGTTAATAAAATAATATGTAGAATTTGGAACTATGCCTAGTTCTACATAGCCCTACATGGCCCTATGACTGTATTCACTCTTACTACTAATAGTTATTGCAAGGATCTTCAGTATCAGCATTGGAGAGTACCCTGGGTTTGATTGATCATAATCTTTGTACCAGCCACCGGCCCTAGTTGTTGTTATGATCACGTTGGTTGTTCTTTATCAGCATGAAATTCTTTTAGTTTTGCATGTAACAGACCCTGCAAACTAATGTTTGTTTTTCAAGATTAAAAGAGGCTCTTCACACATCTTGACTCTTTTGTATTATAGGATTTTTCTTGTTCTGAATATCTTGAGATTACAGCTGTCAAAAGCAAAAACTGCTATTGTAGATTTGTTTTCTGACATCTCTTAAGCTAAAAGTCACATGCAAGAATTGACTTCGCAGCTACTAATGTTGACACCTTTTAGATCTGTATAAAAGGGTGTTGTGATGAAGCAAGTAATCAGTGAGTGCTGCATTTTGGATATTTAGTTTTATCTTTAGTTAAACACCATCCTGGTGTATTCATTTATACCATCTAATATATGACACACTGTTGTAGTATGTATAATTTTGTGATCTTTATTTCCCTCTGTATTCATTTTAAGCATCTGAATAAATTGCTGTATTGTGCTTAAAAGAAAAGAAGAGACTCTTCTTAGATGGAGAAATAATGGCTTATCCCACAGAAAAACAAGGCAGAAAACACCTTTTTGGAGTAAACTCTGAAGCATGGTTTCATGATGGTGTAAACTAGAAAGCATTAGACAAGTCTCAACCAATTTAAAAGTGAAGCGACATCATTCATCTGAGGTAATACCTGAGGTCATCTCACATCAAGGAAATCAAGGAGGCAGGCACATAAGGAGTGAGGTTAAGAGTGGAGGTTTAATAGGTGAAAGAAAAAGAGGAGCTCTGTCCTGCAGAGACAGAGGTCCCAAGTGGGTTTTCTGGTCTGCAGTGAAATGTGAGGGGTTTTATAGATGAGCCTGAGGAGACGATGTCTGATTTACATAGAGCACAAAATATTGGTTGGACCAGGTGTGCCATTTGCATAAGGCACAAAAAACTGTTTAGGCCTAGGTGTGCCATTTGCACAGCACACAAAAATCTGGCTTCCCCCACCCTAATCTTGTATTTTGCAGATGGGTTCTCTGCCTGGCCATGTTGCCTGTTTCTTTATTGTACACAGGGTGAAATAGAAAAGGGGAGATGGAGCCTCCATGTTGAATATACCTGGCCCTTGGATAGCCCTTTTCTATTGGAACAGCTGCTGGCATTTACCTGTGCAAACTTCCACCTTGCTTTTCTATGTCTGCAGCTTTATTTTTCAGGCTACTCTTTGTTAGAAAAGAATGATTTTGGGGCTGCTTTTTGTTAAAAGGGAAATTCCATCGAGGACTCTTTTACTCTCACTATCTGCCTAAATAATTTCTTTCTATCTCCTGTATCAGAAGTTTATTTTGCCTAGGTTAAGGATGTGCCCATTACCCAGCCTCAGGAGTCCTTGATGACATGTGCCTAAGGTGGTCAGGTTACAGCTTCATTTTGTACATTTTAGGGGGACATAATGTATCAATCAATACATGTCAGATGTACATTGGCTTGGTCTGGAAAGATGAGACAACTGGAAGTTGGGGGGTGGGGGTGCTTTAGGTCATAGGCTGATAGGTTGATTCAAAGATTTTCTGATTGGTAATTGCTTTAAAGAGTTTATCTAAATACCTAGAATCCATAGAAAAGAGTGTCTGGGTTAAGGTAAGGGGTTTTGAAGACCAAGGTTCTTATTATGCAGATGAAACTTCTAGGTAGCAGGCTTCAGAGAAAATAGATTGTAAATGTTTCTTATCAGACTTAAAAAGGTAACAGAGCCTTAATTAGTTCTCTCTTGGATCAGGGAAAATACCTGGAAAGGGAAAGGGATTCTCTACAGAATGTAGATTTTCCCCATAAGATACAGCTTTGCAGGACCATTTCAAACTATGTCAAAGAAATACATATTAGGGTAAAATACTTTTATTTCTTTCAGGGCCTGCTATCTGTCATGTATGCTATACTAGAGTCAGGCTGGAATTTGGTGTCTTATTGCTACAAAAAGTCTTAAGATCTCTGTTTTAATGTTAATGCTTGTCAGTTGTGCCTGAATTCTGAAGGGAAGAGGAGATAATGAGGCATGTCTGACTCCCCCTTCCATCATGAGCTGAACTAGGGTTTTTTTTTTTTTTTTTTTGAGATGGAGTCTAACTCTGTCACCCAGGCTGGAGTGCAGTGGTACGAGCTCAGCTCACTGCAGCCTTAACCTCCTGGGTTCAAGTGATTTTCCTGCCTCAGACTTTCCAGTTGCTGGGACTACAGGTGTGCACCACCAGGCCTGGCTAGTTTTTGCATTTTTGGTAAAGATGGAGTTTCACTTTATTGGCTAGGCTGTATTCGAACTCCTAACCAAGATCCCATCTTGGCCTCCCAAAGTGCCAGGATTACAGGCATGAGCGCATCTGACCCTGAACTAGTTTTTCAGGTTAACTTTGGAATGCCCTTGGCTGAGAGGAGAGGTCCCTTCAGGTGAATGGGGTGGGAGGGGGACGCTTAGAATTTTATTTTTAGTTTACAGTAGTAAAACCAATTAATTAAAATATGGGTAAAGATTGATGTACTATTAAACGTAAAACTCCTTTGGTACATTTCAACTCTATAGGGAAGCTATATTTATGGTTCATGTCTTTCCTGTAACATTCTTCTAAAATAATCCAAAGCACCAAAGTGAAACATCTGGTACCAAGCAGAATACAAAAATAATCTTTTATTTTGCTGATATTTTTGATGGCAAATGTAGGCATTATTTTGAATTGCTCTACCTCACTGCCACCTGCTGGTCATGGTGCAGTATAACTAACGTTCTGGTGGCCATACTGGTCAGCAGCTGAAAGAATGCCTCCTCCATGTTGCAAAAACAGGCCCCAATTTCTTCCTATTAAGTAAATACATTGCCTTTTAACTTACATCCAGAGGCAGGTCCAAGTTTTTGTGGGAACTGTAGCATATTCAATTTTAGGACTCCTCTTTAAAATGAAAAAATATAAAATTACAAACATAATATCAAGTATGGAAGAGAATATGTGTTTCAGAATGAGAAACAAAATTGCAACGTTACAAATTTCAAAAAGGTGACAATTACCACGCACACCACACAAGACAGAAAAATAAATGTGTTTTGTAGATTAACTGTCTCACACACGTCCTTCCTTTAAACTTAAAAAAATTCTTTGTCTTTGTCTTGTCATAAAAATGATTTTGCTTTTTTTTTTTTTTTTTTGAGACTGGAGTCTCGCTCTGTCTCCCAGGCTGGAGTGCAGTGGCGTGATCTTGGCTCACTGCAACCTCTGCCTCCTGGGTTCAAGTGATTCTGCCTCAGCCTCTTGAGTAGCTGGGACTCCAGTTACATGTCATCATGCCGGGCTAATTTTTTTGTATTTTTAGTAGAGAAGGGGTTTTGCCATATTGGTCAGGCTGGTCTCAAACACCAGACCTCAAGTGATCTGCCCGCCTCAGCCTCCCAACGTGTTGGGATTACAGATGTGAGCCGCCATACCCAGTCAGGCAATATTTTTTATAGTTAGAATAGAAAGACCATTTGGCTTTTCCTCTATCATGGTTCATCAAAATTTGTTTACTGTTGACAGTTGAGAAGAGTTTCCTTGAGCTTCACAATTCACAGGTAATGTCATATACATTCTGAGGCTTGTGGTCAAATTTGGGGAACTCTCTGTAATTCACTTATGAGCCATAAGATCTCAGGATGTTTTCTAGTTTTCTTATGCAGTGTCTAATATTGAATTCTGTTTGCATTGACAGCATTCATTTCCCAGTTTGTTTCCCTATCCTCCTTGTAGTGGAATACTATGATTTCTGTCTTTTAAGATGGCAGTATCATGTCAAATTAGCAAGAAATTTAAATATTTTCCCAGTGTGTTCATATTGTTTGCTCTTTTTCATTAATGGGATTATCAAACAATCCAAAAACCTATTTATTATTTCTATTTGAAATGTATCTCCTCCTCTGTGCTATGATCTGAAATTTTTTGGTCATAATTTCCTTCTCAATGTTAGACTTTCTCTTGATTCCATTCTTTATTGTAACCATTTTGCTTCACATTCCATTTTTTTTCCCTGAATTTTCTTCCATTTCTTTAATAAGCAGATGACAAAGTTGGGCATGGTGGCTCATACCTATAATCCTAGCACTTTGCGAGGTTGAGGCAGGAGGATTGCTTGAGGCAGGAGGAGTTTGCGACCAACCTGGGCAACACAGTGAGACCACACCTCTACAAAAAATAAAAAGCCAGGCGTGGTGGCACATGCCTGTAGTCCTAGCTACTTGGGAGGCTGCAGTGGGCAGGTTGTTTGAGCCCAGGAGTTTGAGGCTGCAGTGAGCTGTGATTGCTCTAGTACACTCCAGCCTGGATGACAGCAAGACCCTATCTCTAAAACAAAACAAAACAAAACAAAATTAAAAAGTCAAAAATCCAATAAATAAATAATAAGTCAAATGATGTCTGTCACTTTTCACTTGGTAAAATCAATCAATAAATAAACCAATAAACAAATATTAAGAAGTCAAATGATGTCTGTCACTTTTCACTTGGTAAAATCAATCAATAAATAAACCAATAAACAAATATTAAGAAGTCAAATGATGTCTGTCACTTTTCACTTGGTTTACTGGAACTTTCCAAAGCAACTTTCCAAATTTCTGCTAAAATGGCACATTCCCCGGTCCATTTCTCCTTAGCAGGATCCCAAAACTGCTTGCAGCCATTCTAATGCCAGAGACATCAGGCAAATGTGAAAGACAGGAAATTCTAGTGAAAGGAGACAGTTGTCTGAACCAATTGTGGTTAAAATATCTTACTTTTGAAAATTTTATGTAAACATATGACCAGGTGAGCACATTGCTGGGACCCCTTGAAACGGTCATTAGCTCCACAGGAAACCTGCCACATCTCACTGTAATTCTTCTGTTCCCCAGGAAGTGCCAGAATTTAAGGATAATTTTGTATGACTTACTGGTTCCATTCTGCTGTTCTTGTCTGTACAAAAAAATTATTTTAATTTAGATCAGGTGGATGGAAAGTCAGTCTAAATAGAAAAAATTCAGAATTAGATTTTTAAAAAAATATACTTTTTAAGGTACAAACTAGAAAACAAAAGACTGGTCTGGTTTTGTTCCTGGAATAACTTGACCTTGGGTAAATCACATACTAATTTATAAAATCAGTGGACTGGAGTATCTACTGAAGTAAACAAGTAGGTAATTTCTAAGATCCCTTCTAACTCTAAATCTTATAAACCAAAAATAAAATTTTAAGTCACCCAGTCATTTTAATTCACCCATCCTCTGGGCCAAGAGCATTCCAAAGTTAACCTGAAAAACTTGTTCAGGCCGTGATGGGAAGGGGAAGCCAGACATGCCTCATTATACTTGCCTCACTTTTTAGAAGTATTGATAGAACAGACTCTTTAAGTCTGGAAAGAAACATTTACAATCTATTCTCTGAAGCTTGCTACCTGGAGGCTTCCCCTTATATGATAAAACCGTGGTCTCCACACCCTCTTATCTTAACCCAGACATTCCTTTCTATCGATTCTAAGTCTTTAGACAGTAACTTAACAAATCTTTCAACAAATTGCTAATCAGAAAATGTTTGAACCTACCTGTGATTTGAACCTACCTCTGCTTCTAGTTGCCCTGCCTTTCCTGAACAAACCAATGTATATCTTACTTGTATTGATTTACGTCATTTGCCTCCCTAAAATGTATCAAATCAAATTGTAACCTGATCACCTTGAACACATGTTCTCAGGAGCTCCTGAGGGCTGTGTCACGGGTCACTCATATTTGGCTCAGTATAAATCTCTTAAAATATTTTACAGAGTTTGAATTTTTTCATCAACAAACTCTATGAACTTAGTATGCGTGTAGAATACACACTAGGCTGTTTCCAAGAAGACAGCACATCAAGCCTCTTTAAAATTTAAAAATGAACTTGCAGTAATTATTTGTAATTAGTGTAATTATCTTTTATAAGTGTGCTACTAGGTTGGAATATTTTGGTTTTAGTAAATAGACTAAATGTTTGAACTAGTCACTATGTCATGCATATTATTAATTGGCCTAAAACCTCACATACATCTATTATACTATGCAATTTTCATATAGTCCTATTTGTGGTGATTACTACAGATTCAGTATTGTCAAATTAATATGTGTATATGTATACATATACAGTATTTGGCAAAAGCATCCTTTGAATTAATAGACTTTCTTTTCTATTGTTGAAAATTTGGCACCTTCTAGGAAATGTATGTTTTTAAAAATAAATAAAGATAAAAGTCATTTGCTGTCATCTACTTTGTATTGCAAAGTTTTATTTCTTGGGAAAGGTTGATGCTGTTGTCACCATGGTATGGCAACCAGCCAGTTTCTAAGTTTTCGGATCTGTGAAAGCAGGTGTTGGGCCCCATTCTTTCTTTCCCCAAAGGCCCTTATGCAAATTGACACCATCCCCCCCCCCCCAGTGATCTGCTTTGCATTCCAGAGATCTCCAAGAGGAACAGTGCTGGGATTCTTTTGTACATCTTTTATCATCCTCCAATGCCTCCTGGACAACACACTTCATAACCAAGAGGAGCTGATCAAATGATTCTTCCTGGGACAAGAAGATGTGCTGCAGCCTTCATCTGCAGAGAGTAGACCAGCTGGAATAACTGAACATCTTCTGTGAATAGGCGCCTTGTTTGAAGTTGGCCTCAGTAAGTTCCCCATTACATAGACAATGAAGCAGATGTATGGCTAGTGATACCACACATTGGGGGGAACTCTTAGCCCCTAAGGACACTTACTAGGGTAACACTTCTGGCCTATCATACCAACTGGCTTAAGTCTCCCTTAGGAGGTATTGGTGGTTTGGGAAAAAGTTGCTGGCCTGCTTCATTCAGGCCTTTCCCCTCCCTTTCTTTTTTGGGATTGGCTTGCCCCAGAGCACACACTCTGTTCTGTAGTAGGTTATGAAATACAGGCTCTGCACCTGTGGGTGAGACGTGTGGTTTTTCCAGGGCTGCCTGTGGCTGCTTGGGTGAGTCTGCCTAATTCTTGGGTTCAGTTATCAGGACACCCATTGTTGTTGCATACCTAAGCCACATACTCCCTTTCAGCTTTTATGAGCAGTTAAGCTGCTGATTTTTACATCTTTATCTGCTTGATTCCTTTATATCTTTCAGTTTGTTCAGAGATTGAGTGGGGAAGAAGGGTGTTATGTGTATTGACACTCTCAAACCTCCACACTATGTGCTAGCCACAGGAAGCTAAATTAGCCAAGACACAGTTCTTTCGCAAGGTGAATGGACTATTTGGCAACTATGAAGACCCCAAAATGACAAACTTGCAAGGATAGCGCACACCCAAAACTGGGGAGTCACAACTCTCTACCCCTTTATTCACCCAGCACAAGTTACTCCACCCTCTGGATGAGCCATTACACAGGACTACTTGTGGACTTAACTACATATATTGAAGCTAATGTTGAGAGTGGTATTGCAACATTTTTTTTTTTTTCTGTAGGTGTGTTGGAATGGGTGAGATTAGACAGGGAGGTGAGGAAAGGGGAGGAGCAAGCACACTGGAAATACTTCAAGGCAGACTCTGGTGCTAACTCGTTGTAACCTGCCAGGGCTCAGTGGAGTGCATTATCTCATCTGCCTGGTCCTGCTCATTTAATTCAACAAATTCTGTTTGAGCATGTGCTAAATGGCAGGTACATTTCACATTCTTTGTCCTTGGTTTCAAGGTCCCTTCATTAGGCTGTGCTGGCATGCTTGGTTAAATTTCTGATTTAGACCAACTGATTAATCCTTGAACCCCAAATACAACTTTCCTTTTCTTTACTTTGTTCCTTTTCTCGGCGTCACTCTGTTCAGCTGGAAAGGGCTTCTACCAATCCCTGCCCTTTGTGATCCTCTCCATCCTTCCAAGCCATCTGCCTTGATTGCCTGAGTAGATGTGAGCTTTTACTTTGCAGGGACTCTTCTTCTGCTATTCTTGAATCTGTTTCTTTAATGAGCATTCTGCTGAAATTCATTTTCTTCTCCAGATTCTCTCTGGTGGGGCCCCTGAATTGGTTTTTCATAGTTCTGTCATGTCAGGCATCTGATATAAAATGACTTCACAGACACAGAAGCAATCTCATACTTCTCAAAATACACATACGTGTATCTATTTGATTTATAGTTTTAGATATCTTGTTTCAACTCAGATTATACACTTTTGGAGAGATGTATGTTTTGTATCTTTTAAGATACTTAACAACTGATATTTAATTAATAGCAACAGAGAATGCACAAGTTTCCCCCCAAATTCTGGAAGACATATTTCAGAGAAGTCTATTATGAACTCAAAATGCTTTATCCTAAAACTTCATATGCATTTCGCATTCTTCTCTGTAGTATATCCATGCTTGTTTTAACATAAAAATGTTATGAATTGCTTACCCTGGATAAACCTAATGCTGCAAGAAGATCTGCAATGTTGAATTGCTGAGTCTATACCATCTGATACACTGCCACCTACCCCTGTCGTGTATTCCAGTTTCAGAAGCATGGATAGTAGATGCTCAAGAAATGTTTATTGAATGAAGAAATGAATGAGAAATCTGATAATACTAATGGAATTCTTGTATTTAGGTAACTCCTTCTAGAAATTTATACATCGAGTCACAGTTTTCCAAGGGAGCTAACTCACAGCATGATGTAAGTTGCATTTGATCTGTGGTTTCTTTCAAGTCAGACCAGTTAGTGCACTGATGCAATCGTTCTCTAATTGACTTCAATTTGCAGGTGGGAAAATGGAGGCTCAGGAAGGTAAATGAGCACCACAATACACCATTCATAAGTAGACCATTGCAGCTCTGCTTCTGGGGCCCCCAGGCACACTCTGTCCTCCATGCCCTCAGATCCTCAGCTCATGCCCCCAACCCCTTCTGAAGGCAGCTCTTATCCTGATGGACTGTGATCACCTGAGCTGACTCCACTTCTGGGCCATGAGCTCCTCCTGGCTGGGACTATGTCTTGCTCATCTCTATGCACTCAGGGATGATGGCGGCTCCTCACCCACAGAGGGCTCCCAGGTAATGTTCAGGGGATGACTAAGTCAAAATATATCTATCCAAGAAACTGTTGAATGATCCACACATTTTTTTTTTAAATGTAAATTTTTGATTTCCTAGACATGCCTTCTAAGTAAACCTTAAAAGAATCTGCTAGGATGGTGCTCTTGATGATAAGTCTAAGTGAAAGAAAACCTAATGTTCACATTAGGATATGAACTCAATGTTTCTTAAAACTTTCTTATTTTATTTTTACTACATTGAAAATGTTCGTTCAGGCAGACCTTCTTTACTTTAGGGGCACCAAAGTGATTGATGCCCTTTAATCTCATTGAGAAACCCTCTTGGCTCTGGCCACAGGGATAAATTTTGTTGGCACTTCTGGCTCTGCTGCTATAGGAACATGGCTTGTCTGGTCCTCTGTGGGGATATTAATGGCCATTACCACTCCCTTTTTAGGAACCATGTTTAAATCTGCTGCAGGACAAATGGCTTTTCATATTTCCACAGAGTTGTATATTTATCATCACTTTTGGAACATTTTCATCATCCCCCAAAGAAAATCCATACCCTTTTGCCATCACTCCCTAACCTCCCCTACCCTCCCATCCTCTGCCCTCATCACCCCCTGCAACACACACTTGCATGGGAAACTAGCCATGTGCACAATAAGAAAGCTCTGTTGAAAATACAATAAGCAACTTTGAATATGAATGTCAGGATTATTATTATTAATTTTAATTTTTTTTTTTTTTTTTTTAGAGACAAGGTCTCACTATGTTACCCAGGCTGGTCCTGAACTCCTGGGCCCAGGCAATCCTCCAGCCTTGGCCTCCCAAAGTGCTGGGATTACAGGTTTGAGCTACCACACCCGACTGCAAGGATTACTGTGTTTTCAAGTGACTGAAACCCAGACTAAATGGTCTTGGATTAAAAGGGAGAATTTTCTGACTGTAATGGTTAAGTTTATTTGTCAACTGGGCCTTGGAGGGCTCAGATATTTGGTTACATATTATTTTTGGGTTTGTGTGTAAGGGTGATTTTGGGTGAGATTAACATCTGAATCAGTAGACTGAGTAAAGCAGATTGCCTTCCCAAATGTGAGTAGCCCTCTTCCAACCAGTTGAAGGCCTGAATAGAACAAAAAGGCTGGCCCTCCCCAGTCAGATAAAAAAGGGAACTTTTCCTGACTGACCACTTTGAGCTGGCAGTCAGTCTTTTTCTGTCTTCTGACACAAGCCAAAACATCTGGTCGTCTTGGGTCTTGAGCCTCCTGGCTCTTGGACTGGAACTACACCATTGGCTCTTTTGGGTCTCCAACTTAGCAACTGCAGATCTTGGGGCTTCTCAGCTTCCATAATCATATGAGCCAATTTCATATAATAAATATCTCTCTCCACCCCCCTCTCCCACCACACAAACACTCACATATCACAGACACATCCTATTGGTTCTGTTGGTCTGGGGAACCCTGACTCACACATTGACTAATAGGATCCATGGAACTATTGAACAACCAAACCATGGGAAGAGCACAGATGCAGCTGGATCGTAAAACAGAATGAGGGGCTCGAATGCTGCTGAGAGTCTTCTTCCTCCACGCTTTTTCTTTATTTTTTATTTTTATTTTTTGAGATTGGGTGTCATTTTCTCACTCAGGTTGGAGTGCAGTGGTGAAGTCTCAACTCACTGCAACCTCAGCCTCCCAGGCTCAAGTGACACTGCCACCTCAGCCTCCTGAGTAGCTGGGACCACAGGTGCATACCATGACTCCTGGCTAATTTTCTGTATTTTTGGTAGAGACAGCTGGTCTTGAATTCCTGGGATTAGGTGATCCACTTGCCTTGGTCTTCAAAGTACTGAAATTACAGGAATAAGCCACCTTGCCTGGTCCTTTATTTTTAATTGACAAGTAAAAATTGTGTAAAGTTTTGGTGGTGCACATGTGATAGTTTTTTCTCTTCTTCTTTTTTTTTTTTTGAGATGGAGTCTCACTCTGTTGTCTAGGCTGAAGCAGCAGTATGATCTCAGCTCACTGCAACCTCCACCTCCTGGGTTCAAGCAATTCTCCTGCCCCAACTTTCTGAGTAGCTGGGATTAAGGCGCATGCCACCATGCCCAGATAATTTTTGTATTTTTAGTAGAGATGAGGTTTCACCATGTTGGACAGGCTGGTCTTGAACTCCTGACCTCAAGTGATCTGCCTGCCTTGGCCTCCCAAAGTGCTGGGATTACAGGTGAGCCACCATGCCAGGCTGATATTTTGATATATGTATACATTTTGGAATGACTAAATCAATCTAATCCAAGAAACTTCTTTCTTCTCTGCCCTTTTATTAATGTAGAATTTATTTTCTCTTGATGCAAACCACCTTACTCTGCACGGTGGGAAACACAAAACACTTCCCCTGCTTTACATTACATGACCTCCCCACCAAAAAAGATAAAAATAGTTCTGAAGCCTAAAGCTGCCAATATTGGCCAGGTGTGGTGACTTATGCCTGTAATCCCAACACTTTGGGAGGCTGAGGTGGGAGAGTCACTTGAGCCCAGGAATTCCAGGTTACAGTGAAGTATGATTGCACCACTGCCTGGGCAACATAGCAAGGCCCTGATATGGTCTGACTCTGTGTCCCCACTCAGATCTCATCTTGAATGGTAATCCCCATGTGTCAAGGGAGGAACCTGATGGGAGGTGATTCGATCATGTAGGTGGTTTCCCCCGTGTCGTTTTCATGATAGTAAGTGGATTCTCATGAGATCTGATTGTTTAAAGGTGTGGCACTTGCATCTGCTCCTCCTGCCGCCATGTAAGAGGTGCCTTGCTTTCCCTTCACCTTCCATCCTGAGGACTCCTAGCCGTGCAGAACAGAACTGTGAGTCAATTAAACCTCATTTCCTTAGAAATTACCCAGTCTCAGGTAGCATCTTTCTAGCAGTGTGAAAACAGACTAATACAAACCCCATCTCTACACAAAATTTTAAAAAATTATTTGGATGTAGTGGTGCATACCTGTAGTCCTAGCTACTTGGGAGGCTGAAGTGGGAGGATCACTTGAGCCTGAGCCCAGGAGTTCAAGACTGCAGTGGGCTATAGATTGTGCCACTGTACTCCAGCCTCAGTAACAAAGGGAAATCCTGTCTCTAAATAAATAAATAAATACATACATACATACATAAATTACCAATATGGACAAAGTTCCCTAGGAAGACAATCAGGCTAACCTTCAAAAATTATTAATGATTTGTGGAGTGAACTTTCTTCTGGGGGAGTATGATAATATTGCATTTCAAACTTAATATAGCCTACAAAACAGAAGTAATGGTTAGTGGCACCCAACATCTGGGTTATTAAGTGAAGATATAATAAAAATTAAGAGGCATGTTTACATCACACCATATGTTTAAAATCTAATAATAGTAATGATACAGACATATAGGTAAAATAAAATCTGTGGGAGGTGTCATTAAAGTAAGGTTAAACACAAGGGTAAAAGAAGGATGGACTGTTCATGCAATCAGATGAGTGCATTCTGGTCAATGGGTTGGAAGTAGAAGTCAGGTATACAACTTTTAGGGAATGTCCCAAAAGGGTGGTCCCTGTCCTTGTCCTTCCTTTTTCTTATTCTTGTAAGTTAGACTGAGAATGTGAAGCTGGAAGCTGAAGCAGCTATCCTGAACCATGAAATGAAGGATGCCTGTTGAGGATGGTGAGCACCCGGATAGAAAGAGCTCAAGCTCCTGACGCCTGTAGAGCAAGCACACCAGCCCTGGATTACTTACAGCAACTTCGTGTGACAGAGGTAAAACCTCAATTTCATTCAAGTCACTGTTATTTTGGAATTCCTGTCACACTTGGCCAAACCTGGGGATGAATAATTGCAATATGGTGTTTCCTGTTCCAATAATTTTTCAATCTCAATGGATTGTACAAACATGCACAGTGTAGAGTTATGACATTTGCAGCCATGAAAGGCCTCAAACAACAACAACAACAACAACAACTTACTTCCCATGCACTGTTTTTCAGGAAGCTGCTGGAGTAAAACAGTCAAGAGGAAGACATGGGACCCTATAAAGAGGGAGTCCAGTATAGGACAGAGATAAAGCAATGTCTCCAATGAGGCTGAAAGGAAGTTCAGGACAACAGCTCTGCAGCAAGCTTGGAAAGCACATTGCTCAGATTGGAGTAGAAGAGCAGAGAACACCAGGAGTGATAACTCCAGGGAAAAAGGGAGCTGATAGAATACCTCATGGGCTTGACTGTCCTGAGGTTTTACAGGGCTGGAGGATAGTTTGGGAATGAGTTTGTGATTGTCACAGTTAAGTAAACAAACAAACAAACAAACAAATAAAAAATCAATTATAAACTGAAGAGAATACAATAATTAGATGAGAAATAAAATATAATACAGCATTCTGCATGATTAGCAATGATGCAATCTTAATATGATAAACACATTATTGATTTAATCAAAATTTGTGAAATAGTTGATACAACTATACTGAATGGGAGAAGGGGTGTGTGTGTGTGGGGGGGGGGGCATGTGTGCATGTTATGTATCTGTGTGCATGTGTTTGTAGGGGAAAAGCACTATGAGATATTTAGCCCTTCATCTTCTACAATAAAAACAATGATGTCAAAATTTTTAAAAATCAGGAAAAAGCAATATAGAAGTAAACACTGAAAAAGTAGCTACGAAGACGTTTGCCCCTGAAGAATAGGAATTAGGGATGGGAGGGGTAGGACCAGGAGAAAGAAGTTTTGTCCTTACTGTGTGACTCTTAGAACTATTTTAATAAAATTAAAAATTTCACTGTGATAAAAATAATGAAATAAAATAAACTTTTTGACTATGTAATCTTTAAGCTCCTTGAAGTGATTGGATGGAATGCAGGAAAAAGAAATGAAGGGGAAGGGAGAATATTATTAGGAAGAACCAGTCTGCAGAACAAAAATCCCAGCTTAGAATGATTTATGCAACTTTGTCTTTGTTATCTATCAACAAGAAACAATGTTCATTCATTCACTCATTCAGTCATTCGCACCCACCAAATATCTGCTAAGCACCTGTTATATGCCATGCTCTGCTACTGATTATCAGAACATCAAAGATGAAGCCAGACACAGTGGCTCACACCTGAAACCCAGTACTTTGAGAGGCTGAGGCATATGGATCACCTGAGGTCAGGAGTTCGAGAACTGCCTGGCCCACATGGTGAAACCCTGTGTCTACTAAAAAAAATACAAAAATTTAGCCAGGCATGGTGGTGGGCACCTGTAGTCCCAGCTACTCAGGAGGCTGAGGCAGAAGAATCACTTGAACCCAGGAAGTGGATGTTGCAGTGAGCCGAGATTGTGCCACTGCACTCTAGCCTGGGTGACAGAGTGGGACTTGGTCTCAAAAAAAAAAAAAAAAATCAAAGGTGAATGTGGTGCAGTGCAGTACCCACCCCCCACAGAGTTTTCACTCTAATCTTGATGCTCCATACTCTGCTCACCACCAAGTAGCTTTAGCACTGTTATCTTCTCAGAGCCTACTTTGGGTCAATCATTTGATGCATGACTCAAATCCTCACAACTCTGCAAAGGAGGCTTTACAGATAAGGAAACAGGCTCGGAAAGGTTAAGTAGCTTGTCTGATTTCACTGGAAGGCTGGAGTCCAGATGTGAACCCAGAAGAGATTGATGTAACAACCCATTCTCCTTCCATCACTCTCCCTGCTCCTCTCAGTGTGGTTAGTGAGGATGGCAGCTTCCATTCATCCAGCTGTCTGTTGTATGCCAGGCACAGGGCTCAGTGATTTACATCCTATAGTGGACACTCATTTGTTTTGACCTTTTCTCCTTTGGTGCTGAAAATACCAGTCACTTGCTTTTCTAGGCTTTCTTGCAGCTAGGACATGTGATCTAATCTCCATCAGTTAGACTTCAACCCAGGACCTATTGATGCCAAGCTTTCCTTTGGCAGCATGGAGCTGTGCCACTCAGATATGCCTTCAAGATAACCTGCTGTGAAAAGTGTAATTAACTGACAACCTTTGGCATCTGCTGCAGCATTCATTCCATGAGTCTCTATTCTATCTAGGCAGCTCCAGTCAATGAATGGGCACAGAGAGGATACTGGAGCTGGGCCATTCCTCCCCAGTGCTAGATACTCTAATATGCTCCCTTGCTGCCTGGCAGAGATGTTTGTAGAGGTCATTACAGTCTGAGTCTCTTCTTACCCAGTCCTCTCCTTCCCCTGCTCCTTTCTAAGGTGCTAGATCTGTACCACAGCTGAAGGTTATCCCTTCCAACTCCTGCTCCCTCCCTCTTTGTCTTTCCCTCTTAATTCCTTCCACTTCTAATTCCAGCCTTGGAGTCTGGTCTGCTTCCTAAAGGACCAGTATTGACCCACACTCTCTGGAAGTGATGACAGAAACAGTAGCTGAAAAGGCAAGGTCGAGGGGCAGTGGTGGCTTTGGTGCTGGTGGCTGGAGCAGTTTCGGGGTAGTTGAGTTCCTAGCACTGACATGGCAGTGGGGCAACTGGGGAATCTGGTGTTCAGTTCAGCCACTGGAGATCTTTTCAGATCACACTGGAGATCTTTTCAGATCAGTTATGCAGCATGGTTTTTGGCCATTGTTCCTGAAAGTTAAAGCTGAGATTCAAACACAGGTTGGTTTATCTCTGAGGTCCCATTACTCATAATTGTGTCATTTCCCCCATTTTCCCACCACGTTCACCCCCATTGAAGAACGTGGTGATTTCACATGTGATCTCTGTTTAAAAATCCAACAGAGCATTCTGGGAGTGGGAAGACTGGACCCCTGCCTGTACTGATTGCCCTGGATGGTGTTTACTGAGCAAATAATCATCTCAGGCAGCATAACAATTCCTAGAGGAGAAATTAGTTGAAACATTAAACTCCCATTTTGTAACTTGATTCTCTTTCTCTCTTTCCTGTGCCTAGAGGGGCATAGGATGAATACTCTAAGGGATTCCCTCTAATTTTTATACCTTCTTAACCCTCTGAGGGGGGAAAAAGGAGGCTGGGAGTGTCGCAGTCTGGGCAATGCTAGTTCTGAGTTTACTTAAAACTCCATCATTTTGGTGGTCTAAGACAATCACACATGACAGCTCAAAGTCAGTGTTCCCAGCAAGGGCTCCCTTCCTCTTGTGGCTCAGCCTTTCCCTAGGGCCTTATTATCACAAGCAGAAGAGGAAACAATTTTAAATCTTCTTCTCTGGAAATGACACAATTCAGTGACTCTGGTCACATTCAGTTGGTGAGAACTAATCATACAAGACCCTGAAGATGCCAGGGGAGCTGAGAAATGTAGCCCCTGGCTGGCAGTTCCTCTCCAGGAACCACTGTATAGATGATGGAGGATAAGCATGACGTTTGGTTGATAGTTAACCTCCTCTGTCATAGGGGGCTTCCACTTTCTTTCCATTCAAGGAAAGAAACCCACCTGTCTCAGTGGAGAGAGGCAGACAAAGTGCATGCCTTTGTTTCTTTACAGTTAGAATGGAAGTCTGCTGATTTTTTTTCTTTTTTTTTTAGACAGAGTCTTGCTCTGTCGCCAGGCTAGTGTGCAATGGTACAATCTCGGCTCACTGCAACCTTCGCCTCCCAAGTTCAAGCAATTCTCTTGCCTCAGCCTCCTGAGTAGCTGGGGTTATAGGCACCCACCATCACGCCCGGCTAATTTTTGTATTTTTGGTAGAGATAGGGTTTCACCATGTTGGCCAGGCTGGTCTCGAGCTCCTGACCTTGTGATCTGCCCACCTCAGCCTCCTAAAGTGCTGGGATTACAGATATGAGCCACCAAGCTCAGCTTTTTTTTTTTTTTGTTTTTTGAGACAGTCTCATTTTATCACCCAGGCTGGAGTGCTGTGGTGTGTTCTTGGCTCACAGCAACCTCTGCCTCCTGGGTTCAAGCAATTCTCCTGTCTAAGCCTCCTGAGTAGCTGGGATTATACGCACATGTCACCACTCCTGGCTAATTTTTGTATGTTTAGTAGAGATGGGGGTTTCACTATGTTGGCCAGGCTGGTCTTTAAACTCTTGGCCTCAAGTGACGCGTCCAGCTCAGTCTCCCAAAGTGCTGAGATTACAGGCATAAGTAATGTAAACTCAGATAGCATTGGGTGAGTAAACTCGGACAACACCTGGGGTCTGAGTCTGCTGATCTTAAGCAAAACCCAGGGCCCTGGAGATTCTAGCTAAAAGAGAGCCAAGGACCATCAGCTCCTTAGAGAATTTCACTACTTTTTGTTGGAGACACGTAAACTCTCTGTTTAAAATAAACTGTGTGGCAACAACAAAAAAAAAAGTGTTCATGTTTTCTAGGTGGGGAGTCTGTTTCTTTGACTATTCCCACAAACAAAACAACCTAAATAGCCCTCAAAGTGGGAATGGTTAAGTAAATTATATAATCATGCTATGAAATGATGTTACTATTAATATTTATAAGTCACATTGCAGCCAGGTACTTTGGCTCATTCCTGTAATCCTAACACTTTGGGAAGCCAAGGTAGGAGGATTGCTTGAAACTAGGAATTGAGATCAGTCTGGGCAAACATAGTGAGACCCTGTCTCTACAAAAATTTTAAAAGCCCACATGTGGTGGTGCACACCTACTTGGATTGCTTGAGTCTAGGAGTTCGAGGCTGCAGTGAGCTATGATCATGCTATTGCACTCCAGTCAAGGCAACAGAGTGAGACCCTGTCTCTAAAAAAAGTCACATTGCAGAAGAAAATTTATTGACATGAGAAAATATTCTTAATGTATTAGACAAAAAAAAAAAAAAAAAGCAGGTAACAAAAGGTGATCAATATTGCTTGAGCCCTGGAGGTCAAGGTTGAATTGAGCTGAGATCACACCACTGTACTCCAGCCTGGGTAACAGAGGGAGACTGTCTCAAAAAAAGAAAGAGAAAAGAAAAAGAAAAGAACCTAGCAAAAGTAATGAACTAGATATATTCACAATGAATAATTTCTGTTATAGCCTCATACATATCTGATCAGATATTTATAAATGGAAATCTGTGTGCTTTGTAATATGTTCTTCAGTAGAACATGAGATACAGTTTTTTAACTCAAAAAACCTCCAAAACAAAGATGATCATTAAATAACTACTAATCAATTACAAATTAACATGAAAAGAACAGAGCTATACATTCTTATTAAAAAAGAGGGCAGCAATAGATTGCATTAATTGTTCAAAACACTTCCTGCCTCTTTTGCATAGATGCTGCCCCATTGAGGTTGTCTTGGCCACTGTGTTTGCTGAGTGTGAGAGAAAGAGATGTGGTCTTCTATGAGACCTGCAAATGGAGCCTGCCCCTTCAGCCCGAGATCTGGATCATGATGGAATGCAGTTGCAGGGATACAAGGGAGAAATAGACCTTTGTAACTGAACTTGGCTTCAGTGGAGCTGAAGTGCCACTGCATTCCAGCCTGGCGACAGAGTGAGACTCCATCTTAAAAAAAGGAAAAAAAAGTATGCGAATGGTAACTTGAGGTCCAAGAAGAGATTCCAACAACAATGACAAGACAGTGGCCTTCAAAATTAAATTAAAACCAGGCAGACTGTAAATATGAAAATTGACATGGCAACAGTAAACTTACATATAATCGATATACTCACAAGACAAGTCAAACTGAATGATGCTGTTATGTCATCAGTCATATGATAACTCATATCCTGTATGTTCTAGGTAATAATTATGTAATATCAGACTGGGCATGGTGGCTTACACCTGTAATCCCAGCACTTTAGGAGGCCAAGGGAGGCAGATCACTTGAGGTAAAGAATTTGAGATCAGCCTGGCCAACATGATGAAACCCCATCTCTACTAAAAATACAAAAATTAGCTGGGCATGGTGGCACATGCCTGTAATCCCAGCTACTTGGGAGGCTGAGGAACAAGAATTATTTGAACCCAGGAGGCAGAGGTTTCAGTGAGCCAAGATCACGCCACTGTACTCCAGCCTACTAATATATAATATTAGTAGTTAAACAGCAGCGAAACTTATGGAGAGCAAGAAGTTTATATGAACATTCTATTCGACTTTATGAGTATCCTATTTGACTTATGATATTTAGGAATGAAATAAAAAAGCAACTTCATAATTAACCTGTTATAGGAACAATAATTCAAACTATACTTAAAAATTACATAGGAAAGTGCTAGAAATCATGACAAACTTTCCCATAATGTGCCACTGAAGGACAAACTGTCAAATCTGAACAATGATTGCAAACACAGCGGAAACATCTTGATTCCTTTGTAGAAGCGTCGGGGTCTTTTGACGAAATTTTTCCAGGCACACTCAGTGCCATTCTTGTCTCTGCAGTTGGAAAAAAGCCAGAATGAGTTGTAGAAAGCTAGAGAAGGCAATTAAAGTGAGATGCTGTTGTTATAATTACCAATTGTGTTCTGAAGACCTACCATGTGCTTGGCACAAGGCGAAACATTAGGGGTGGGGGCATACTTGTAATAATACAAGTACTATTTCCTGAATACTATGAATACCAAAGGTGCTGTGCTGAGTGCCTTAAAACTTTCTCTGGTGTGGTGGCTTATATATTTATATATAAATATATATATATGTGCTGGGCACAGTGGCTCATGCCTATAATCCCAGCACTTTGGGAGGCTGAGGCAGGTGGATCACCTGACGTCAGGAGTTCAAGACCAGCTGCTCCATGGTGAAACCTCACCTCTAGTAAAAATACAAACACTAGCTGGGTGTGGTGGCAGATGCCTGTAATCCCACCTACTCCGGAGGCTGAGGCAGCAGAATCACTTGAATCCAGGAGGTGGAGGGAGCCACTGCACTCCAGCCTGGGCAACAAGAGCAAAAATCCATCTTTAAATAAATAAATAAATGAATTTTAAAACAATCCTATATATAAAGCAGTTTTTGTAGCGGAGACAGATAGCTGCTCACTAAAACTTGATTTCTTTCTCTCTCTGGGACCACAGCTAGACTGCATTTTCCAGACTTCCTTGTGGTTAACTGTGATCAAAAGGTTAATGAGGCAAAAAATAAAACCAAAAACACTAAAACCAAAAATTGAGCTCTGGGTGGAGAAGAAGGCATATCGCATCCTTAGTAGAAGTAAAGTTTTTCCTAGCACTTAGCTTTGTAAAGGAACACACTTTACAAGGCACCTGCTAGGCACACACAGCACTGAGCTAGATGCTTTCTATAGGTGCATGGAAAATAAACATAAGGGCATCAGAGAAGGAACATGCAGTGTCTGATGTCTGTAGTCACTGAAGTCCTTCACATGTTGGGGAACACTTGACACGAAAATGACTGAAATCCCAACCAAAGCATTTTAAAACTATTTAACTAGAAAGAATTGCATTTAAAAAATAGTCTTATTGAGATATAATTCAAACAGTATTTAACATGTACAACACAAAGTTTTTAATGTATTCATAGAGTTGTGCAACCATTGTGCGACCATTGTCATGATCTAATTTTATAACATTTTCATCTCCCTCTAAAAGAAACTCTGTACTCATTAGTCGCCTTTCCTATCCCACATGTCCCCACAGCACTAAGCAACCACTAATCTACCCTCCATCACTATCAATTTGTCTGTTCCAAACATTTCATATAAACAGAATCATACAATAGGTAGTTTCTTTCACTTAGCACAATGTTTTCAAGGTTCATCCATGTCGGCGTATATAGCAGTACCTCAGCCCTCTCATTGCTGAATCATATTCGATTCCATGGATACTCCACATTTTGTTTATTCATCAATCAGTTGATGCACATTCAGGTTGCTTCCATTTTTTTAGCTATTATTAATAATGCTGCTATGAACAATTGTTTCTTCCTTTAAAAATTGACGTCCCATGAAACTCACCCTTTTATTTTTATTTTTGTTTATTTATTTATTTTTGAGAGGGAGTCTAGCTCTGTCCATAAGACTGGAGTGCAGTGGCACGATCTCGGATCACTGCAGCCTCAGCCTCCTGGGTTCAAGAGATTCTTCCGCCTCAGCCTTCCAAGTGGCTGAGATTACAGGCGCTGGCCACCAGGCCGGGCTAATTTTTTTTTTGTATTTTAGTAGAGAAGGGGTTTTACTATGTTGGTCAGGCTGGTCTGGAACTCCTGACCTCAAATGATCCGCCCGCCTCGACCTCCCCAAATGCTGGGATTACAGGTGTGAGCCACCACTCCGGGCCACTCTTTTAAAGTGTACGATAGAATGGCTTTGGCATATTCCCAGAATGATGCATCTATCACCACCACAATCTAATTCCAGCACATCTCATCACTCCCAAAAAGAAACCCCTTAAGCAATCACTTTTCATTCCGCCCTCCCCTGACCCCCTGGTGACTGCCAATGCTCTTTCTGCCTCTATGGATTTACCTATTCTAGACATTTCACATAGATAGAGTGACACAACATGCAAACTTTGGTGTTTGGCTTCTTTCACTTAGCATAATGTATTCAAGATAACATATAACATATATTCTATATGTTATAGCATATATCAGTACTTTGCTCCTTTTTGTGGCTGAATAATACTCCATTGAATAGGCATACATTTTGCTTATCCAGAAGGATTATTATTATTCCGAGAAGGATTATTTCCGAGAAGGATTTTGAGGTCAACTTTGAGGGAAGCAGGGAAGAGAGCTGTGGCTGTGGATATCTGCAAGGTGCGGGGTGAGACAGTACTGTGGGGCTTCCCATGTGCTACAAATTTTCCAACCTGATAACAGAAGAATGATGCATTTGAGACTACGTTCAAGTGTGACTTGAGATGTTTGGCAAATGTGTAAAATTGTATACTGAGGAAAGTGGTACTTAATAGCTAGAATGTTTTCTAAGAGACCTTCAGATATGTGTAGGATCCCAAGAAGTCAGAGATACAATGGAAGGGTGGGAAGAGATGATCTGATTCTTTCTCTTTGTTTTCTCATTAAAAAAGCAATCAATGCCACCATAAATTCTAACATTTCTAAAATTACATTAAAAAATTATCCAGGGACTTCTGAACACTGGGAGACATTTTCAACAGATCAAGGGAGAATGCCAAGAAAGCCCTACTTCAAATAGAGATCAAAATAAATGTGGTGGGACAGATGTGATTTAAAAATATTATCTCCTAATTCAAATAAAAACCACAATGAGATACCATCTCACACCAGTTAAAATGGTGATCATTAAAAAGCCAGGAAACAACAGATGCTGGAGAGGATGTGGAGAAATAGGAACACTTTTACACTGTTGATGGGAGTGTAAACTAGTTCAACCATTGTGGAAGACAGTGGTTCAGTTTCACAAGGATCTAGAACCAGAAATACCATTTGACCCAGCAATCTCATTACTGGGTATATACTCAAAGGATTATAAATCATTCTACTATAAACACACACGTGCACGTATGTTTATTGCAGCACTATTAACAATAGCAAAGACTTGGAACAACACAAATACCCATCAATGATAGACTGGATAAAGAAAATGTGGCACATATACACCATAGAATACTATGCAGCCATAAAAAAGAATGAGTTCATGTCCTTTGCAGGGACATAAATGAAGCTGGAAACCATCATTCTTAGCAAACTAACACAAGAACAGAAAACCAAACCCCCTATGTTCTCACTCATAAGTGGGTGACACATGGCCACAGAGAGGGGAACATCACACACCTGGGCCTATCGTGGTGGGGGTTGGGGGTTAGGGGAGGGATAGCATTAAAAGGAATACCTAATGTAGATGACAGGTTGATGGGTGCAGCAAACCACCATGGCACATGTATACCTACATAACAAACCTGCACGTTCTGCACATGCATCCCAGATATTAAGGTATATTAATAATAAAAATAATCTCCCATTGTGTACATTGTCTTTTCACTTTCTTGATGGAGTCTTTTGAAGCAAAAAGCTTTTAATTTTAATGACGTCCAAGTTATCTATTATTTCTTTTGCTGCTTGTGCTTTGGTGTTTTATATATAATAGGAATCCATTGCCTAATTCAAGATCACAAAGATTTACTTTGATGTTTTCTTCCAAGAGTGTTACAGTTTTATCTCTTACATTTAGGTCTTTGATCCATTTCGAGTTCATTTTTGTGTATGGTGTGAAATATGGATCCAACTTTATTCTTTTGCATACAGATAGTAGTCATAGAATCATTTTTTGAAAAGACTCTTCCCCGTGGAATTGTCTTGGCAAGCTTGTGAAACTCATTTGACCCTAAAAGGGGGTTTATTTCCAGTCTCTCACTTCTGTTCCATTAATCTATATATCTATCCTTGAGATTGAGAGTACTAGCTAGTAATTAACCAATTAAGAACTCTTTACTTGGCCGGGCACGGGATTACCATTACTCTGGTAATCCCAGCACTTTGGGCGGCCAAGGTGGGTGGATCACGAGGTCAGGAGTTCGAGACCAGCCTGACCAATAAGGTGAAATTCCGTCTCTACTAAAAACACAAAAATTAGCTGGGCCTGGTGGCGCGTGCCTGTAGTCCCAGCTGCTCAGGAGGCTCAGGTGGGAGAATGGCTTGAACTCAGGAGGCAGAGGTTGCAATGAACCGAGATTATGCTACTGCACTCCAGCCTGGGTGACAGAGCAAGACTCCGTCTCAAACAAAACCAAACCTCTTTGCTCAATACTCCTATTTAATAGCAATGATTGCTGCTAATGTGATTCTAATACTTTTTGGGCATGCCATCATTGTTTAATTTCAGAGCAAACTTTCTGGAACTGATAAACAATAAGCTCTTCTTAAGAAATTAAAGTACATGAAAAAAATTGCTTTCAGGGGTTCTTAAACAAGTTCAAGACCTCCTGGGTGTGATACATTTGAGCGAGAAATAGCTGGCCTAGTTCACTTGCCACATTAATCAGAACGTCTCCCACTTTCTCTTTAGGGGTAAGCACTCTCAAATATCATTACTCATAAACTGGGGGAGGGCTGGGTTTCCACTCGCATCAGTTACTTTCTTTCCTCCGAGAAAATCTTGCAGCCGTTAGAATTTTGGGCCCCTTTGCTAGGAGGCAATTAACAAATTGCATTTTTACTCTCAAAGCTGAGAAAGAGTGGCCCATGCCCTGCCGGCACGCTTCCAACACGTCGCCCTGGCCTGAAGATGTCCACGATCGGGTTCGCGCCCCGTGGTCACCTAAGGCTTCCAGAGCGCCGGAGCCGGTGTACAGGACCTGCTCCTCCAGGGTCCCCATCTAGGTCTCCAGCGGTCCTTCCTCTCTACTTTCTTCTCGCGGCGCACCCCTCTGGGCCTTGTCTAAACAAGGGTACCGCTGGTCCGGAGTTGCACTTGTTCGCTCCCTACTGGGTTCTGGCAGCGCTACATCCCCGGGGCTGCTCCGGGTTCTGGCCAGATAGCAGAGTCAGAGTTGAGACGCAAGTTCCCTGCGCCGGCCAAGGGTGCCGCTGGGACTCGCGCCGAGTAGGCGAAGGCGGGGACCAGAGGCTCCCGAGGTGGCGCAACGCGCACAGGTGGCGCCAGGCCAGGCCAGGCTCGGGCAGGTGAGGCTAGGTGTGGTCGGGAAGGGACGGGCGGACCGGCCCCACCCCGCCTCGGTTCAGCAAGTGGGACAGCTTGTTGGGGCTCGCTTGGCAAGGGGACGCGGGGACGAGGTGCGCGGACGCAGGTACGCGAGAACGCAGCTGCGGGGACCTGGGGGCGCAGGACTAGGGCAGCAGGCCCGGCCCGCACGGCTTTCCTGGAAAGCGCTGCCCAGCGCCGCGGCGATGCCCTCGCTGTGGAGAGAAATCCTCTTGGAGTCGCTGCTGGGTAAGCCGAAGCGCCTCGCCGCGCGTTTGCGGGTGCCAGCTCTCCGTGCCCTGTCCAGAGCCGCGGTGCTAGGCCAGGTTGGCTGAGTTCGGGTAGGAGGAAAAGGGCGCTCCGTGCCCAGAGTGGAGATGCTTATCGTCCCCTGGGAACTTTTCCTACTGAAGGGAATAAAGGAAAAGACCTAGATGGAAGTCCTCAAACTGAGTCTGCGAGGCGCCCGCAGAAGACGCCGTCGCCCGAGTTCCCAGCAGCTCTGGGATTGTGCCCAAGGAGCGCGAATTCCCCTCCTGTCGGCCTTGACCCGGCGAGGCCGGTATCGTCCCCAAAGACCCCCACTCGTGGCCTTTAAGTTTAACTTAATACAATTCAGTGCTGAACTTTAAAATTCAGAAGGAAAGGGGCACCCGTTTTCCCCAGGAGCTGTAGTTGAACACACCTACAGCTGTAGGTACTGCCGTGGGCTGGGCCCAGGACAAGTGGCCCCAGTGTCAGCTGCATACTTGGGCATTTGTCGAAAAGCATCGGACTCGAGTCTCATGTGCTCTCTCACCAGCTTTACAAAATCCCAAGGACAATTTTATTGGTGTAATTCTGTCGGAGCTGTGTGAGTAATAAAATCAAAGTTCCCAGACAAACATTTGGGATATTGCTGGAATCCCAGGTTCGTTACAAAACAAAGATCCCTCTGGCCTGGGTGGGGTGCCTTCCTGAGAACTTGATTTTCTGGGAGCTGGTAATTCTCAGGAGGGCTTCAGATTATTTTTTTTTCTGGCTCAGCCTGTATCTATAAGTTGGGAGATGTACAGTGCCTAGCATTCAATAAGTACCTCAGGTGCTAGTACTCAGTGCACTTGATCTCACTTAATCCTCCCAACAACTCTGAAGGGGTTGAAAGTTTTGCAGACTAAGAAGTGGAATTGGAAAGTCAGTTGGTAGAAAGTTCCCACACCTAGTAGTTAGAGGGGCTAGCTTTGGACCCAGGCTGCTTAGAGTTATGGCAACTCTGACATTTGCTACTTGTGTAACCTTAGGTACTCATTTATCTTTCTGAGTCTCAGGGTTTTGCTTGTTGTTTTGTTCTTACTTAGTTAGTTTTTGCATTTATAAGAGGTGAGTGGAAATACTAGCCATCTCATAGCATAGGGGGCTGTATAAGGAATGAGACAGATGCTCCGTGTTTAATACTTAGCACCAATCCTAGTGCGTGGCAAGTGCCCATAGTGTTAATTATCATCATTGCTCAAGATTATACAGCGATTGTTGGCAGAGGTGCAACTTACTTCAGATCTGGGTATTCCACTACCCTGCACTGCCTCCTAAGGATTGGACTGAAAATGGTCTACTCAAGGGAATGACTGCTGCCTCACTCAAGTGCTTTGGGTGTAGTCTGGGGTTGCAGGAGGGAGTCCTGCTGCTTGCTGCCCTTTTGGACTCTCACAATATTTTTCATTATACAGGGGACAATGTAGGTAAGAAAATTTTGTCAGTCAGGGTCCTGACGGGAAGCCAAATTCAACTCAGATGGTCCAAATGAATAGGACTTAATAAAGAGATTGTCTACAGCCATATAGGCAAGGAAAAGGAACAAGCAAGGGATGATGAGAGACTCATGGCAGCAGGAAGCCATCCTCTACCAGGGCCTGATGTGAGGAGGGGGGGAATACGTATGTTTCACCAGAAATTTCACTTCTGGGAATATATCCTATGGATATACTCAGAGTCATGCATTACATAGTGACATTTCACTAGGAAATTGCCTCCACTTTTCTGTCCATTGGTCTCTTAAGGCACAACACAGTCAGTGCAGCGAGTTCTGCGAATCCCTACACAGGTGTAGTGCTCTTGTTTTGTTTCCTGTCAGTGGAAACAAGTGGAACCCAGTTCAGGCCAGAGTTATAAAGAATGGCCAGCCTGAGTGGCTGGAGTGGAGGGATGGGGCTATTGTTAGAAACAATGCCGAAGTTACACTTTCTCTCTTTGACTTTTTTTTTTGTAGGATATATTTCTTGGTCTCTCTACCATGACCTGGGACCGATGATCTATTACTTTCCTTTGCAAACACTAGAACTCACTGGGCTTGAAGGTTTTAGTATAGCATTCCTTTCTCCAATATTCCTAACAATTACTCCTTTCTGGAAATTGGTTAACAAGAAGTGGATGCTAACCCTGCTGAGGATAATCACTGTTGGTAAGATTTAAAAGAGTTTCTTTAAGTTTTTTTGTTTTAGTTAAAAATCAAGTGAGATTATGTAGACTGTTCTTTGAAAGCTAAATGTTTGAATTTAAAAAATCAAATATTTCTCTTTCCCTTACCACTACCTTAGAAGAGCTTTAGTAATTGGAAGACTAGACTGAAAGTCAATGTGTTTTACATTTACAATGTTTTTGCCAGACTAGAAAGACCTAAAAATCATTGAAATCAGTAGGGGAAAGATACCTTAAAGAACTGATCAACTCTTGAATATATTGTGTTTTTCTTTCCATCTGTGACATAACACTCAGGAGCCATTTTAAAAAGTTTGTTAAATAATAATTCACAAGAAATGTGAAGATTATGATGACAAACACCACAGTAAGCAGTCAAACAAGAAACTAGGAAAAATACTTGCAACTCTTCCAAAGGGCTAATTTCTGTAATATATAGAGTTCCCACAAACCAATAATAGAAAGAGACCAACAACTCAATAGGAAAGGGGGCATAGGATCTGATCAATTCACTGGAAAGGAAATACAATTAGTTCTTAAAAATGGAATCAAATGTATAGATCATAAATTATACACATACAGATATGCTTATCTATAGTTTGACAAGTAGATCAGCAAAGAATAGTCTGACTGCACTGTGCAGTCAGGTTGGGGAAACAGGCACTCATACATTGCTGGTGCGTGTCCATTGGCACAACCTCTATGGAGAATAATTTAGTAGTATTATCAAAATTACAAATAAGCACATTTCACCAGAAATTCTACTTCTAGAAATATATCCAGCAGATATACTCACAGTCATGTGTTGCATAGTGACATTTCACTACGACACTGCCATCGCTTTTCTGAAGGCACAACACAGTCAGTGCATTGACTTCTGTGGATCCCCACAAAGGTATAGAGCTCTTGTTTTGTTTTGTGTCAGTAAAGATGAAGTCTCGCTATGTTGCTCAGGTGGTCTCGAACTCCTGAGCTCAAGCCATTCTCCCTGGCCTCCCACAGTGCTGAGATTATAGGTGTGAGCCACTGCTCATGGCCTAGAGCTCTTGTTTTTAAAACAACTCAGACTCAGAAGGATAGTGGTAAAAACTCCTGAAAAGTGTGCCCTTTACAAAGTTGGTGTCCACAGCAATTGAAAGACGTGTCAAATGGTCTTGAAATTTTCAGCTCCAGAAATAACAAATGAAGTTTCCTATCCTGAACTGAGTATATAGTAATTGATTTCAACTGGCATTGGCTTACCGTATCCTTCCATGACCCACCATAGCTCTGAGTCTTGCAAGATTCATTTTCTTATCACACTTCAGGTTGATTTTATGGGAGTGATCTCATAGGTGGTACTTTCTGGTCACCTTTGGTGCTGCCTATGTGGACCTTACCTATACATCCACAGACTGAGTGGAAACTGGGACAGTTTCCATTACTTCAATCCATTTTTGGCCCAGTAACTTCTGGTGACTATAAGGGATGTGATATAAAATAAGTTTGGGGTAGATATTCTATTTTATTTCTATGCTTCCTGTTCCCTTTTCACTTTCTTCCTCCATGAAAACCTATCACCTTGACAGAAGTAGAACTATATTTGGAAATATGAAATAGGTAGGGAACATTACTCAGAGTTGAGGAGGAAGTGGCCAATCTCTGCTAAATGCTGCTCCAGGTGACCATTGTGCTTTGTTTTTGCTAAACAGAGGCTGAAGTAAGCCATGATTTGCTTTAAAACTCCCTTCAAATGCTTCTTAAGGACATGAAACAACTTTGTTTTTAGAGTCCTGAGATATTCTTATATAAATACAGAGAGGGTCTGAGCGTTACATGCCATCTCACTTCTGGCACCTCAGATACTCTAGGTTAATTAAACCAGTTCATACTCCTATCAATTTAGATTATTTTTGACCCACCAGGATGGCTATAATCAAAAAAGACAGACAATAATAAGTGTTGACAAGGATGTGGAGAAATGGGAACCTTCACACATTACTGGTAGAAATGTAAGAAATGTAAAATGGCACAGCTGCTTTGGCAAAGTGTAACAGAAACAGTTATCATATGATCTAACAACTCTATTCCTTGGTATATACCCAAGAAAAACAGAAGCATCTGTTCACACATAAACTTATACACAAGTCTTCATAGCAGCATTATTCATGACAGACACAAAATGGAAACAACCTAAATGCCCATCAACTGATACATGGATAAACAAAATGTAGTATATACATGCAATGGAATATTATGTAGCTATGAGAAGTAATGAAACACTGATACATGCTACAACCTGGATGCACCCTGAAAACATTATGGTAAGAGAAAGAAGGCAGTCACAAAAGGCCACATATTGTACACTTTAATATGAAATATCCAGAACAGGAAAAATTCGTAGAGACAGAAAATAGATTAGTGGTTGCCAGAGGCTAGGGGATGTGGAGAGAAGGGAATGAGAAGTGACCTGCTAATGGGGATGTGGCTTCTTCTTGGGGTGATGAAATTTTTCTGGAATTTGATAGTGGTGATTGTTGCACAACTTTATGAGTATACTAAAAATCATTCAATTGTATATTCTAACATGGTGACTTTTATGATATGTGAATTGTATTTCAATAAAAATTTTAAATACATATATAAAATTATACATCAACTATGTCTTCTTGAGTATAAAGATAGTATCAGATAACATTCATCAAATGCAGATTATGGAGTTCCAATCCATGCTTGCCAGAACTGCTTAGCTCTCCCTATTTTGTTTGTAGGCAGCATAGCCTCATTCCAGGCTCCAAATGCCAAACTTCGACTGATGGTTCTTGCACTTGGGGTGTCTTCCTCGCTGATAGTGCAAGCTGTGACTTGGTGGTCAGGAAGTCGTTTGCAAAGGTATGGTTAATGTTTCATGTACTTATAGACAAACAAGTATAGTCAGTTACCAAAGGGAAACCTGGGGCCAGGAGTTCCAGGTTATAGTTTTTACCTTCCATATGGCCTTGTTGAAGCCTCCTTTTTTTCCTTTTCCCAAAACAAGGACATGAACACTTGCCATCAATCTTAATAAAGTTTTGAAAGTTAAAGAATTATAGCAAGTTGCTTAAGTTGCTATATAGAGGCTAAGTCACGTTCATTATTGCAGATGACCAACAAGACTATTTCAGCTGCTTATTCTACGAAACTGTGAAATTCGTGATGGACATAGTACATTGAGTCCACATAAAAAGTGTTTAAAAATACTTTTGCACTTACAGGTACCTCAGAATTTGGGGATTCATTTTAGGACAGATTGTTCTTGTTGTTCTACGCATATGGTACACTTCACTAAACCCAATCTGGAGTTATCAGATGTCCAACAAAGTGATACTGACATTAAGTGCCATAGCCACACTCGATCGTATTGGCACAGGTAATATAGTAACTTTGGAATTTTCTCTTTTGTAGAGCTTACATTTCCTATGTGAATGTTCCACATCTTGGAAAGAAAATCTATAAAAGTAATCTTTCTGCATTATATCTATATTTCAGCTTTTTCTTCCCCTGAAATAATAATTGGTGCAACCAGTGGGCTATTTGCTAAGCAGGAGGCACATTTTCCTTGCCTGTACAGACAGAGGGTGAAAATAAAATACCATCACTGGTTTGTAGCACCATGGCAGTGGGAGACGGGAACCAGGCCTTATACCCCAGCTGTCATTCGGCTCTGTCTTCCTCCTCCTTCCCCCTGGTCAGGGCTCTCTAGGATGGGATTCTCCATCCTCCACCTCCACACTGACCCCAGTACATCTGTAACACTAAGGAAAGTTTCTGTGACCTATAGCTGTCCCTGGAACTTCCTGTGTTTTTTTCTTCCAGAGGTCTGAAGCTTCAAATCTAAGACTTGAAAAGAAAGGAAACCTTGCATATGCATACCGACTTTCCAATCACCTGTATCTCCCAGGGGCCAGCTTTCTCTGACACAGAAAGTCCAACTTGGAGTTTGTTTTATAAACCAACCCGAGACTCTTCTAAAAGAAGGGAGAAGTATTAGTGGATTCTAGTTAACTTGCTCCTAGCTTTTTGTGTAACTCTCAGTGAGTCACTGTTCTGTAACTACAAGGTGAAATATCACAGATTAATGGAAGTTTAGAGGGTATCGGCTCACCACAAACAAAGTGCTTGTATAATTTCCCCTGTGCCCCCTAGTTTGGCATGAAATGAGAATAGAGGGAAATTATGTCAGTAAATTGACCACATGATATTAATAGTAGAAGACTTAGAACTCGGTCTGGTCCCCTAACATATGTTTTACATTCATATCTAGAGGCAGAGACTCGGGCAGCCCATTTCACAGGTACAGCTTGATAAAGATCTGAACTTCAGGGTGCTGTTCACATTTCCTGACTTTTCTTCTATCTGGCCTCTGTTTTAAATGTATGTGACCCAGTTCCTGGCTGGCAGTCCCTTCCTCCATTTCTGCTCTGTGCCTTTCTTTATAAAACTGACTGTTCATCATGCACCTTCTCAGCCTATCTGAGCATACCAAGTATTTTTTGTAGTTTCCTTTGAAGATTTGTTGGGTCCTGTGTGGGGGTGGGGTCACCCACTATCATACACTGCATTTCACTCAGCAAATTCAGTTTAGATGGCTCTTTTTCCTCAAAACTCTCTGCTGAGCCCCCATATCCCTGGCCTCCCTTCTGTCACTGCCGCCCTCTCCCACTCCATCTCATCCCCACTGCTCTCAGCTCTGCCCCTCCTCCCTCTGATCCTGTTAATGTCAGAGAAGCTTTCTTGGGAAATTAGACTGCCAGTCATACAGTCAGACCCTAAGACCTTCCTTCCATCCTGTAGAGGGCAGGATGGGGGTCACAAAGTGTCTGCCCAATACGCTCTCTCTATTTCTATGAAGGAGTCCTCCTGCTGGCATCTTCTCCAGTTGTTACAGTTTTGTGTGTAAAGTCATTACTGTGATGAATTGGACCTCTTGGCTAAATAGTACCAAGGAGTTACACTGCCTAAGCTCCAGTCCCAGGTTCCTAGGTTCTCTTTATTAGCTGTGTGAACTTGGAAAGGCTACCTGATCTCTCTGGGTCTGTTTTCTTGTTTTTGAGACTGAGTTTCACTCTTGTTGCCTGGGCTGGAGTGCAGTGTTGCAATCTCGGCTCACTGCAACCCCCACCTCCCAGGTTCAAGTGATTTTCCTGACTCTGCCTCCCGAGTAGCTGGGATTATAGGTGTCTGCTACCGTGCCTGGCTAATTTTTTTTTTTTTTTGTATTTTAGTACAGACAGGTTTCATCATGTTGACCAGGCTGGTTTCAAACTCCTGACCTCAGGTGATCCACCCATCTCGGCCTCCCAAAGTACAGGGATTACAGGCACGAGCCACTGCATCCTGCCTTGTTTTCTAATCTGTAAAATAGGATTAATAGTAGAGCCTACCTCATAAAGTTGTTGTGAAAGTTAAATGAGTTAATATAAAGTCAATATACAGGGCTCGGAAGAGGGGTTGGTGCACAGTGGCTGCTCAATCAATGCCCTGCATCCACAGAGGGTTAGATGACAGCCCTGTTCTTTGGGAGGAAGCAGCCTGTGTACTGGAAACGTTCCACTCAATTTGTACATTTGTTCTCGGACACTTTTTCTGCAATGCCTTAACTTCACATGAAGCAAATAATTTTCTGCATTTTCACCTGTTGAATTCCAAAATGTCTTTTCTCCCTTAAACCATTCCTTATCTGGCCTGCATGGAATTATCTCTCCCACTAAATAGCTGTCAGCATGTTTAGCTTCATAGTTTAGTTGCATGTCTCATCTCCTCTTCTGAAGTAAGCTTCTTGAAGCCAAATACCATTTCTTCCTTAATGTCTGCTAAATATAGAGTGCAAATTTCCATATAACTAAACTTTTTCCATATATGTATTTTTAAATTCTAGATGGTGACTGCAGTAAACCTGAAGAAAAGAAGACTGGTGAGGCAGCCACGGGGATGGCCTCTAGACCCAACTGGCTGCTGGCAGGGGCTGCCTTTGGTAGCCTTGTGTTCCTTACCCACTGGGTTTTTGGAGAAGTCTCTCTTGTTTCCAGATGGGCAGTGAGTGGGCATCCACATCCAGGGCCAGATCCTAACCCATTTGGGTGAGTTTGGATTTGGAAGCAATCACAAAATTGGCAGTTATACCTGGAGAAAGCAATGCCTCCTTTGTCAGACAGCTAGGTCTGTGCTAGCCAGATATTTCATACCCACTCTCCCTAGATATCAGAATATGGCATGAAATTATTGTGTGCTCTGGAGAGAAAGGAACTGGAAGGGTCTTTTCCCCTGTGCAGAAGGATTGCTGAAAAGTAGATGTGGGAGGCCCAATGGTTGCTCACAGCTAAATAAGAGGTTTCCAGAGCTTCAGCATAGACACCCCTAGGAATGCTTGCACAGAAGAACATTCTCAGTGGCGGGAGAGGAGCAGCACTCCCTGGCCATTTCCTCCAGACCCTCTGGTTATGGTTATGGGCATTTAGTAGGACAAGACCACAGTCCCCTGAGGAGACTAGGTTGACAGCCTGGGGCACAGATCTCTATTCTCAGTGAAGGAGGGCAGTCCCAGGAGATCCCTGCATCTTCTGGTACTTTCTTGTTCCAGCTGTGGGACACACAGGGAGTTAGTAGTCTGGAGTCAAGTGCTGGTCCTTGTATTTTGTCCTTATTAACCCTCTCTCTACTCTTCCTGACACATCTTTCTCTTGTAACTGGCTCCATCTCTTCTTGCAAAAAAATTGGAGCATCTCTTAAAAGATCTGCCTCCGATATCTTTTCTCTCTTGTAGTGCTCAATTCTTACAATTGAAGGTATGCAGCTGCCTACTGGATCTTTTGCCAGCAGGGATCTGGGCATATCCCACAGGCTTGTCAACCTCAGCCTGTCCAAATCTGAACTCAGTATTTCCCAGTCCTCCACGCATGTTCTTCTTCCCCCATGCCCAGGTCCACTTTGTCTGTCCACCTCGTTATCCAAACCTGAAACCAAGAGTTCGCCCAGAATTCTCCATCTTCCTCATTTTCTCCAACTCAGTTCTGTGACTTCTTTCAGATTAAACCTTTCCTCTCTATCCCTAAGCACATCTGCCTTAGTGGAGTCCTCACCATTTTTTCATTCAGGCTATTGCTGTTGTCTCCTAATTGTCTCTCTTTAGCAGAATCTTCTCCACATGGCTCCAGAATGATCTCTGTAAAATGCAAATCTGATTCCACCACTCCTTTACTTATAAGCTCTCAGCAGTTTCCCCCACAATACACTGGGAAAATACTGCCCCCAATTCTCCCACATGAGGCAGGATCTGGTCCCCATACTTACCTTTCCAAATGCATTCTAATCTTATCCTCCTGCTTCACCTGAGCCGAACCCACTTGCGGTTCTCTGGAAGTGCCAGACTCTTCCAGTCCCCCCACTGCCTGGGCTTGCTTTACTGTCTTGATGTCCTGGTAAGCCCTACTCCCTTCAAAACCCAGCTCAAACATTTTCTCTGTGAATTCTTCTCTTATTATCACAGGGGATCCCTTCTTTATGCCACATACTATAATACTTCGAATCAATCAATTTTTGTATATGTGTTATATATGTGTGTACACACACACATACACATATATGTATCTGTTAGAAACTTTATTATTCTGTGTTACAGATTTTAAAAAATGTCTTTCTTCCTGTCCAGATACTAAGCCCCTTGAGGGCAGGGAATGGAAAAATGAATGAATATTGATTGCTTACTCTGTGTGAAGTACTGAACAAGCACGTTTGAAAATATTATTTCATTTAGAGTCTGTATCTTCCTCCATATCTGGGAGGAAGGCAGAGAAGAAAGAAAGGAACAAAAGGACAGAGGGGAAGGAAGAAGTTTATTCCTACGTATTAAAGCTTAGTTTCCAGAGTTACTTGTGAGAACAAGCATACGTTTTGTGGCAGAGTAAAGGAAGAATTTTAATTGTAAATGGTGAGTCCTGGTAGCCAGGAGAAACTCACCATTCAACTCTGGGCCAATCATGTTACATCCTTGGCCTTGCCTTTCTCACAAGAAGAATGTAACTAAACTTCAGGGGGAAACTTTCTCACATATATAAAATGAGGGTTTGCTTTTCAGACATTTCCTAATCCTGTATGTTAGAGTGAGACATTGAAGATGGAAATGCAACTCACAAGACCAGCATTTCCCAAACTGTGCTGGTTTGGGAAGACACAGCGTCTTCCCTGTGAGATGCTGGTTTCTTGAGATGTTAATGAGAAAAAGAAAATGCTTCTACATCAAATAGGTTGAGGAAATAGTACATTTCAATCTTCCTTTCTTTGTACTTCACAGTGCATATCAGCATATTAGAGACGTTTGGAGGTTTCCCAAAGTTATTTGAACATGGAATTCTCCTTTAGAACATCTATTAATACCTGACAGAGTAGGCGTGTTTCTCAGAACCAGCTTGAGAAATGTTGCGTTAGACCATCATCGCTCACCCTCATCATAGTAGGAATTGCTTTCTGAAATTCACCAGATTATACTTAAGGAAATGGTTCATAGGTATGTTTGATGGGGAAAAGGTGAGAGGGAGGCCCCGAAGGTGCTGAAAGGCCTTGGGAAACCAAAGGAGCAGTGTCGTCTGTGGCCCTGGGAGGACAAGGGAGGACAAACTGTGTCTTGGTCACATGTTCTGGCTTCTCCTTAGCCCACGCCAACACTAGTGACCCCATCACTCTTAGTGTTCTGTAGCACTTTCTGCCTTCTGATAATCTTCATTATTATTAGGTCTCACTATTTTGTCCAGGCTGGTCTCAAACTCCTGACCTCAAATGGTCCTCCCACCTCTGCCTCCCAAAGTGCTGGTATTACCGTCATGAGTCGCTCTGCCTGGCCCTATCTGCATTATTTATTAATGGTGTTTATTATAAGTCTCCCCCACCGGAATGTGAGCTCTATGGGAGAAAGGGATCGTTGTTCATTGATGCATCCCAAACACCTAGAACAGAGCCTGTGGGCACTCAAAAATATTTGTTGTTGATTTGGCAGTAGAAAAATACCCACACTGTCCTTCATGGCCTCTTCTCACATCTGGTCTTCTGTAGCCCCAGGGTCATTCTTACACAGGTAGGAGCAGGTAATATGGCTACGAGCCTCACCTCAGAGCCTGAGGACCATTTCAGATTCCTAGTCCTATGTGGGCTACTGTGTTTGACCTCGAGCAGGTTACTTACGTGCTCTTTCCCCCAGTATTCTCCTCTGCAAAATGGGGATAATATTAGCATTTACCTTACAGGTGCATGAGAATTAAATGAATAATAATTACAGAGGAAAATCTTAAAATAGTGCCTAATATATAGTGTATGCTATGTTTTTGAACCTAATTTATGTGACAGCTACTTAAATGAGTCCTATGTTCTAGCTATCATTATTTCTGGGTTTCCTTCTAAAGTTTAGTTAAATTTCTTTTTTCCTCCTTTTGCAACTTTTTGCCAAAATAGCAAAATAATAAAATCATTTGTGGTTGTTTTAAAAGACACACAGCTATCAGTTATTTATCAAGCTGACACTGGTCTTGGGAAGGCAGAGACTCTAGGCAAGAGCAGTATTGAGGTAGAGGAAAGAAAGAAAAAAAAGCAAACTAAATAGAAACCATTCCAATGAGCTTTTCTTTTTGTTCTTGGCAGAGTCATTTAAAATGTTACATGACCAACATGGACTGTACTTTAATAGTCTGAGAAAGCTTGGTTACTGCGCTTACATGATAAGTTGGCAGATAGCATTGATCTCATGGCGGAGTTTTTATTCCTTCTCTGTTCTGAATGTGTATAATATTGGCTCCCAGTGGGCTCTCATGATCTCACCGGTTGTTCCACACACATTATTTCTTATATGTAACCAGAGGTGGGAGGTATATTTCTATTTTATATTCGGGACGATGAAATATTACTAACGTCACATGTCTTAGAGCATGTCCTTTTTCACAGAGGTGCAGTACTGCTGTGCTTGGCAAGTGGATTAATGCTTCCAGCTTGTTCGTGGTTTCGTGGTGCTGGTTTGATCTGGTGGGTTACAGGTATGTGGAATTTACCTGCAGATAGACCATCACTGAGCTTGGTTATCCAGTTTGTTTACAAGCATGCACAACTCAACTGAAAGTAGATACAACCATATAAATATGTACTGTGGCCAAATGGGCTGTTGCAACCAGCAGCAGCAACTATAACGCAGATGTCACCAAGGTCACTGGTGACTGCTTGCTCTGAGTTCCTGCTTCCTTCTACCTCCGCCTCCCCTTCCTCCTGTGGCTGTGCTGCTTTCCTGGACTACACTGCCATAATACTACCTGCTCTTAAAAATACATAAACAAGGCACATGTGTTAAGTAGCAGATTCATAAAAATTCTTGATTTTTAATTAAAAAATTTTTTATTTGTATAAATTTATGGGGTACAAGTGAGATTGATTGATTGATAACTTTTAAGTTCAGGGGTACATGTGTAGGTTTGTTATATAAGTAAACTTGTGCAATGGGGGTTTGTTGTACAGATTATTTTGTTACCCAGATAATAAGCCTAGTACCCGTTATTCTTCCTGATCTTCTCTCTCCTTCTACCCTCCTCTGGTAGACCCCAGTGTCTGTTGTTCCCCTCTTTGTGTCCATGTGTTCTCATCATTCAGCTCCCACTTAATGAGAACATGCAGCATTTGGTTTTCTGTTCCTCCATTAGTTTGCTAAGGATAATGGCCTCCAGCTCCATCCATGTTCCTGCAAAGGACATGATCTCATTCTTTTTTATAACTGCGTAGTATTCCATGGTGTATATTACCACATTTTCTTTATCCAGTTTACCACTGATGGGCATTTAGGTTGATTCCATGTCTTTGCTACTGTGAATAGCGCTGCAATGAACATATGCGTGCATGTGTCTTTATGGTAGAACAATTTATATTCCTTTGGATACATACCCAGTAATGGGATTGCTAGGTCAAATGGTGATTCTGTTTTGGGGAATTTTCACACTGTTTTCCAAAATTGTTAGACTAATTTCCACTCTCACCAGCAGTGTATAGGTGCATAGATTGGGTAGTGGTCAAGTCAGAGTTCTTAGGCGATCCCTCACCTGATGGATAGAGTGCACCCATTAAGTAATTCTCATGAATAGCAGATTTTACTGAGGAGATGAGGGCCGTGCATTGCCATGTTGCTAGTTGCCAGACTTCTTTCACTCTTCAAGATTCCTTGCTTTTCTGTGTTTCAAAAATGCCCTTTAGAATTCCATGATGAAGCTCCATTTCCCTTTCTCCTTTACATGTAACAGTGGAGCTCCCAGCCTTCCACCCAGTTTTAGGGTCCATGTCTGCTTACTCAAAGACCTGACCCATCTTTTCCCAGTTACACCCTTTAAGACCCCAGAAGTATCAGTGAAGACAATCATGTTTTGGGCCACCCTCTTCCCTCTCCCCTAGTCTTTGTGAAGAGGAGGGAGCATTGTACTTATTTTCCTATAATAGAATTATGCCAGCCCTCCTCCTTTCACTTAAAAGGCAGTATTTAATGATTATAGTCAGGTTTGCTGACTCTAAGTAAAAAAAAACACTTTATTATATAGCAAATACTATATTTGGTTTATATAGCAAATACTATATTTGGTTTATGTGAAGAGAGATGAGATGTTGTTAATACATGTTAATTAAGCTGGTGATTCAGAGTGGTACACTAGATGCTGTGTTTGAGAGACTGTATCAGTAATAGAAGATTTAGGATGACAACATAACAAGTGAATTTCTGTACATCATAAGCGCCATCACATTTGCCTGGAAATGTATGTGTAATCCAGATACATGGCTAAATCGATGAGGTTAGCCAGGTCCTCTTCCTCCTGGAGCTATGTGAACACATTGTTGCAGTCTTGTTGAGCTGTTTGTATTTGCTTGTGTAGTTTTTGATAGGCATTGTATTTGGAGCCTGTGGAGGTTTGTGTGTACGTGGGAGTAATCTTTCTTCTCATCAGAGAGTTTATTTGTGAGATTCCTCAGGGAAAGAGCCAGGAAAATTTGTCAATGCTGAGTTTGCACTGAGCATATACAGAAGCTTCTTAATCTGCATATAACTTGGAAAAGGAAAAAGAAATGCATTGAGCATTTGTTCAGCATTTATATCATGCCTTTTCTCATAAAGTATAAGCAAAGTGCTTATTGGGCAGGTAGTTAACAGCTTCATTTTAACCTTAAGAACACAGAGAAATAGACTGTCAGTTAAAGAACAGAAAAGCTGTGAACCTTTCGTGTTATACTTATTTCCCCAGACAAGTAAGGTCATATCCTTGAGAGTCAAACCTAATCTAGTTTTGCTGTCTCTCTGGAGTATTAAATAGTAGCTTTAAAGACTCTAAGAGAAGCAGATTTAAGGCTTCTAGAAGGCTGTTTGCAGTAGAAGAAAGCAGGGCCATAATTCACCAGCTTCATTTTCCTTTCTGATCACTTATTCACTTGCAATAAGTTGGAGCGCAAGCTTAATTATCTGGAGGTGGTGCCCACTTTTCACTGTGATTCATCTCTGGAAACCACACAATAAAGCAAGCTGTGGCCAAAGGAATCCTGTTTTCTCACTGTACAGTTTAAGTTGACAATCCCAACTGGAGACTCAGCATGAAATTAATTATGGCAGTGACTGAAAAATTTCATACAAGCAAAGATACAGGTGCTTTAAATGTTGATAGCAGTTAAATTAGTAAAGCCAGAGTTCTATTTTTAAAAAAGGCTAGATATAGTAAACACATTGATAGGACCCCATTGTACTGTAGTGTTCGGATAATTTTACTACATGGAAAACTTGATTTATTGAAAACTTATATGTGAGTTATTATAACTGTTATTGAAATAGTTACCATTATTTCCACTTGATGTCTTTGATGTTGTACAGGTTTGGGGGAGATTATTGGGAAGGCTCAACCAAAAGCAGTTAAGGAATATAGTTAAGTGAAAAAGGTAAAGTGACTAACAGTGCATATCGCATGCTACCATTGGTGTACAAAAAGGAAGGGAAATGCATGCACATATATATTTCTTTGTATGTGTAGAGTATCTCTGGAAGGATACAAAGGTAAGTGATTACACTGGATTGGTTGCCTTCACTAAGGGGAACTAATGGGTGATGGGACAGAAAGTCCCTTTTGTAGCATTTGAATTCTAATTTTGAATTGATAACCTACTTAAACAGTACAATTTTGGCAGATTTAAGATATAGAGCCTATTTACAAATAGAAATAAAAATGATAACAGTCAAAATAAATTTGAGAGATGTTTTCATTCCCACTAGATAATTCTCTGTAGTAAGACAAAGAGAACAATATTATTCTAACGTCTTTAGATTAGAATATCAAATTCAGGATCATGCTTTTAAAAACAGTCATTGTAAGCCAGTAAGTAAGAAAAATTCAACCTCACTAATAGTCAAATAAGTGCAATTTAAAATGTCATAGCATTTTTGACTTTAATTTGGTAAAGATTTTTGGCATTATTACATATATTTGGTAAATTTTTACCAAATTAAAGATGAAATTTTGGCAGGATTTAAGAGGTGTTGAGACTTGGCAGGTTTTCTACAGGAAGTAAAGACAAGTATTAGGTTTCCTGAAAGTTGCTTTCAGGAAAGCAACTGGTCACAAGTCACGATCTTAAAATACTTATGCCCCTTAACATAAGAGTTGTGTTGCTAAGAATCTGTTTTAAGGAAATAATAAGTAATGTGGCAAGGGATCGTTGACAAAAAAATGTGTTCATCACACTGTTGTTTTAAAAGCTTGACATGGGAAGCTTCATAAATGGCCAGCAATAGGAAAATACTTATATTGTGGTGTATTTATCCAGTGAAGTATTATATGTACATTAAAATGTTTTAGAAAAAAATTATTTACACTAATAAATGTTCCTGATATAATATTTCATAAAAAGCAGCATATATAGTCTTTAATATGTGGTACAATTCCATTTATGTAAAAATACTTCTCTATATACACAGAAGATGACTTAGAAATACACAGAAATATTGGCTGTGGTCATCTCCATCTTAGTCAATCCTAAACTGCTTCTTTTCAGTTCTGTACTTTTAAAATTTCTAAAGCAAATAGGCATTACAGTTGTTTTATTTTAAAATGAAAAAATTCCATTGAGGATCTAGGTATTTGAAGATCTCCCTATGGAGTTAAACTCCATGGTTTGTAGAGGACCTTGGAATCTAGTTCTCATGCTCATCTGAGAGATGTTCTTTTTGAAGTGGGGAGAAATAGGCAGTCAGGCAGGTGGCATTGCCCTGTGATGGTGCAATGGAGTGTACTGAACTTATTGAGCTATGGGGCATTAAGATGCTGGCTGGAGCCACTTTCTGCTTCCCACTGCTTTCTGGAGTTCTTGGCCCAAGTAGTGAAGAGTCTGCTGTAGCTACCCTTGAAGGGTGGGTCCCAATTATACAACATGGATTGGAATGTTTCAAAAATGCCATATTTTCTATGGAAAGGGATTATATTGATGGTCCCAAGATGGAGTGGACCCTGCAGTGCTATTTCAAAGCTGATTTCACAAGAATTGGGGGAAAGGTTATGTGACCTCTGCATTGGCTCAATAAACTAACACTTACAGAGTGCCTGCTGTGGTTCAGACAGAATGCATAGCTACCGACACCTAGCAGGCTGTTGGGTGATGAATGAACTGATTGCAGAATTGCTCAAGCAGTGAGCCTACGAATGCTACCTCTTCTCTTGGGGCTGTGTGGTTGGAAAAGTCAATGTACCTCTTGTAGGACAGGAGGTAGCATTAGATGGACAGAAATTCCTTTAGAAGCCCCTTAACAGAAGTGTTCTAAAAACCACACTCTACCTGTTTTCTAATGTCCTGTATCCAATTGGTTAAATGTAATGGACATATTTTTGGTATTACAGATAATTTTAGTTTTTATTGCTGTTAGGATCTTAACAGCAATGACATAAAAATGCCTTTTCCCCTCCTCCTGCCCTTTCTGAAGAAATAGCACTGAACTGAGATTTATTAGATCCACATTCTACCTCCAGTTGAGACAGTAACTGGCTGTGTGACATTGGGCAAATCACATTAACCTGGTCAGACCTTAGTTTTCTCATCTGTCTGGAGATTGGATCAGTATACCCCTAAGGTCTGTTCTGGTTCTAATTGGTCATCCTCTAAGCTCAACTGCTTTCCTGTCTTATTCATTTCTCTCTCTCACAAACAGGAACAGCTTCAGCTGCGGGGCTTCTTTACCTGCACACGTGGGCAGCTGCAATGTCCGGCTGTGTCTTCGCCGTCTTTACTGCATCCGTGTGGCCTCAAGCACTTGGACACCTTATTAACTCGGGGACAAACCCTGGGAAAACCATGACCATTGCCATGATATTTTATCTTCTAGAAATATTTTTCTGTGCCTGGTGCACAGCTTTTAAGTTTGTCCCAGGAGGTGTCTATGCTAGAGAAAGATCAGATGTGCTTTTGGGTGAGTATACGTGAAAGTTCTGGATTAAAATAATTGCTCAAAAATATCCTTATGGACTGACCAGGATTTAGCACCTTATGTAACTGGTAGAAGTAAACAGGATGATCTAACTTTCTTAATAAAATAGACTCTCTTGATTAAAACACAAAACCTGGAGGGATGTCTAAATTATAAATTAAAAACAAATGTCTTAATTTACCAGCGCATTTGAGTAATACTTATTACTACAAAGGTCTTTTAAATTAATTAGTTGTGAAAAGATTCAGTCCATACTAAAGCATAACACTTGTGTTATATGATGTGTTAGGAAAAGGTATGATCATGATACTCATGCTGCCACTTCAGTGGTTGGCTTGTAAATATACATGGGGATTGTGATTTTTTGGGGTTCCCCTGAATTTCATTTATGAATTTTTTTTGAAATGAGGTCTTACTCTGTTTCCCAGGCTGTAGTGCAGTGGTGTGATCATAGCTCACTGCAGCCTTGAGCTCCTGGCCTCAAGCGATCCTTCTACCTCTGCCTCCCAAGTAGTTGGGCCTACTAGGTGTGGGCCACCACACTCCACTAATTTAAAAAATTTTTGTAGAGATGGAGGTTTTGCTATGTTGCACAGGCTGGTCTTGAACTCCTGGCCTCAAGTGATCCTCCTGCCTTGGCTTCCCAAAGTGCTAGGATTACAGGTGTGAGCCACCACACCTAGACGCTATCATTTTTATTTACTGTATTCGTACCAAAAAATTCATGTATCTTAGTGTAAATGATAAACCTCCAAATCATAGCACAAATATATTTACCATTTTAGTAGTTATGAATTTGCATACCAAAATTATAATTTCATAAACTTAGCTCAGTTTAATATTTTAAAAATTGATTCACATACCAAAATTATAATTTCATAAACTTAGTTCAATTTTAATATTTTAAAAATTGGCTTCTGGCAATAATAAAATTATTGGTGTATACCAGGCATACATAAATCGAATGTTGTGAATCATTTAGATTACATAATTTTAGCTTAAGTAACATGTCAAATTCTTCCACAAAATGTTTGAAAGATGAGGAGAAAAAAACATGTTAATAAGGGTTAAACTCGTTCGTTTGTTCAGTTATTCATTAAGAACATTAACACGATTTCACTGGTTATCTACATTTTGAAAAAAATATGATCACGTACCTTATGTTCCAGGAACAGTGCCAGATACTGAAGATTATTTTTTCACCTTTTTATCTGTATAAATTTGTGGGGTACAAGTGCAATTTTGTTACTTGCGTGGGTTGCATAGTGATTAAGTAAGGGCTTTTAGAGTATCTATCACCCTAACAGGGTACATTGTACCCATTAATCAATTTCTCATCACTGCCCCCTTTCCCACACTCTCATTCTTCTGGTCCACTTTATCTACCATTCCCAGCTGCTGAAATATTAAAAACACCCACTGTCCTTGCCTACCTGGAGCTTTAGTTGAATGGGGGAAACACCATATATAAAATGAGACAAATACTTAAGAAATTACAGTTGTGCGAGTGCTACTCAGGAGAAGTGAAGGCTTCTATTTGAGTTCTTTTTTTTTCTTTTTCTGTTGCTCCAGCTGGAGTGCAGTGGTGCAATCATAGCTGTGTATCCTTGAGCTCCCACCTCAACCTCCCAGGTAGCTGGGTCTCCAGGCTCACACGACCATGCCTGGCTGATTGTTATTTTTTGTAGAGATGGGGTCTCACTTTGTTGCCCAGGCTGGTGTTGAACTCTTGGGCTTATGCAATTCTCCTGCCTTGGCCTCCCAAGGTGCTGGGATTACATCTACCTGGGTTCTGCTACAGTTCCCCTGGTGCCCTGACAGATATCCAACTACTCTGTACATTTTCCCATATGCTTTTCTATCCCATGAGCTAGACATCTGTCAGGACAGGCTGGTTTGAAAGACATATTTTAAAATTACATGAAATATTTTTGAATTAACTTGGAGAATTTGGTATTTCTGGTAAATACTCAAGCTTTTATCTAATGAGAGAAATACATTGCTGTCTTTCTTCTGTGGTAACCTTGGCTTTACAAACTTTGTATTTCTTCTGATTTCTTTCAGATGTGTATACTCTCCCCTGCTTTGTTTTCTTGTCCAATGCCCTGCTTTTTTTCTTTTACAAGCTTGCTTAGGGATCTGCCATGAGAATAAAACAAATGAAAGTAAGAGCTATTCCATGCATGAGTTTGTTTCTTTAGAATTTTATGAACGATGAGTTTTTTTTTTTTTTTTAGTTTCTTCTCACTACTTATGGGATTGTAGAAACAGTGCATAATTACAGCTTCATACAACTAAGAACTTTAAAGAAAAATAAGAGTGATGTTATTTGATAAGGCCATAAAAGCCAAGAAATATTGGTAATATTTAGAGTAGCTTTTAATACAACTGAGTTGAAAATAATCTTTATTATATCAGAATTTAGTTCTACATTTATTTTCTGGGTTCCTCCTGCTGTTTCCTGGAAAATTGGATACCGCTGTTTTTGCTTGGCTTCTGACTTTCACTTGACATTTCTTAAATGCCTTAATTTCTTAATTTCCATATGGCAGCATATCTCTGTTTCCATTTTTATTGTGTATGGTTTTAGATGAAGTAAGTAAACTTTAAGTGTAAGCTAGTTTGCTGTGCATCCCAATTTAGTTCTACTTTATTGTCTGGTCTGTTGGCACACTGTGAGTTCTGGCATGCATCCTCTGTGAGGCCTCTGTGGCCGGAGAACTCATATCCTGGGGCAGAATTATTGCAACAAGCACTGTCATATTAAGAGCCTACATATGCTCCATTGTGATCCTCAACCTGGTGCACGGAAGGGCTCTTATTGCATCCCTATGCGAGCTCAGAAGATTTCACTGTCCCCTGCCCAATCAACAGTCAGTCAGCAACACCTTCAGCAACCTAACAACTAGGAAATACTCAAGAAATTCAAAGAAATATGCATCAGGAAAAGGCTGGGGTCCTCTCACTTAAAGCATGATTCCTAGAACCCTACCTGATATTTTCCAGTTATCAAAGGCCAGTTATCCAGTTTCCAATTACCAAAGTAATTGCTTAGGTTTTGAGATAAATTAAATCAGTACATGAATTTCCAGGGTATGTTCCTTTAAAAGAAATCTCAGCTGCTGGAATACAACATTGGAAGGATTTTTGGATCAGAGTATAACGTATTCTTTCTTTCCCTTGTAACAGGGACAATCTTGTTAATTATTGGGCTGAATATGCTATTTGGTCCTAAGAAAAACCTTGACTTGCTTCTTCAAACAAAAAACAGTTCTAAAGTGCTTTTCAGAAAGAGTGAAAAATACGTGAAACTTTGTAAGTATAGTTTTACATTCTTAAAAAATTAATTATATAAAATTCTAAATGTATGAAATTAAAGAGTATAATGGTCCCTCAGGTATCCTTCATCCAGTTTCAGCAATTCTCAACATTTTGCCATGTTGTTAACAGCTGTCTTCTCTACTTTTTTTAAAAAAATTATACTTTAAGTTCTAGTGCACATGTGCACAATGGGCAGGTTTGTTACATAGGTATACATGTGCCATGTTGGTTTGCTGGACCCATCAACCTCATCATTTACATTAGGTATTTCTCCTAATGCTATCCCTTCCCCAGGTCCCTATCCCATGGCAGGCCCCAGTGTGTGATGTTCCCTGCCCTGTGTCCATGTGTTCTCATTGTTCAATTCCCACCTATGAGTGAGAACTTGCGGTGTTTGGTTTGTTGTCCTTGTGCTAGTTTGCTGAGAATGATGGTTTCCAGCTTCATTCATGACCCTGCAAAGGACATGAACTCATCTTTTATGGCTGTGTAATATTCCATGGTGTATATATGCCACATTTTCTTGATCCAGTCTATCATTGATGGACATTTGGGTTGGTTCCAAGTCATTCCTATTGCGAATAGTGCTGTAATAAACATACGTGTGCATGTGTCTTTATAGTAACATTATTTGTAATCCTTTGGGTATATACCCAGTAATGGGATGGCTGGGTCAAATGGTATTTCTAGTTCTAGATCCTTGAGGAATCACCACAGTGTCTTCCACAGTGGTTGAACTTATTTACACTGCCACCAACAGTGTAAAAGCATTCCTATTTCTCCACATCCTTTCCAGCATTGTTTCCTGATTTTTTAATGATTGCCATTCTGACTGGTTTGAGATGGTATCTCATTGTGGTTTTGATTTGCATTTCTCTGGTGACCAGTGATGATGAGCATTTTTCACGTGTCTGTTGGCTGCATAGATATCTCCTTTGGAGAAGTGTCTGTTCATATACTTTGCCCACTTTTTGATGTGTTTTTTTTTCTTGTAAATTTGTTTAAGTTCTTTGTAGATTCTAGATATTAGCCCTTTGTCAGATGAGTAGATTGCAAAAATTTTTTCCCATTCTGTAGGTTGCATATTCACTCTGATGGTAATTTCTTTTGCTGTGCAGAAACTCTTTAGTTTAATTAGATACCATTTGTCAATTTTGGCATTTGTTGACACTGCTTTTGGTGTTTTATTAATGAAGTCTTTGTCTATGCCTATGTCCTGAATGTTATTGCCTATGTTTTCTTCTAGGACTTTTATGGTTTTAGGTCCTACATTTAAGTCTTTAATCCATCCTGAATTAATTTTTGTACAAGGTGTAACGAAGAAATCTGGTTTCAGCTTTCTACATACGGCTAGCCAGTTTTCCCAGCACCATTTATTAAATAGGGAACCCTTTCCTCATTGCTTGTTTTTGTCAGGTTTGTCAAAAATCAGATGATTGTAGATGTGTGGTGTTATTTCTGAGGCCTCTGTTCTGTTCCATTGGTCTATATATCTGTTTTGGTACCAGTACCATGCAGTTTTGGTTACTGTAGCCTTGTAGTATAGTTTGAAGTCTGGTAGCATGATGCCTTCAGCTTTGTTCTTTTGGCTTAGGATTGTCTTGGCTATGCGGGCTCTTTTTTGGTTCTATATGAACTTTAAAGTAGTTTTGTCCAATTCTGTGAAGAAAGTCATTGGTGGTTTGATGGGGATGGCATTGAATCTATAAATTATCTTGAACAGTATGGCCATTTTCATGATATTGATTCTTCCTATGCATGAGCATGGAAGATTCTTCCATTTGTTTGTGTCCTCTTTTATTTCATTGAGCAGTGGTTTGTAGTTCTCCTTGAAGAGGTCCTTCCCATCTCTATGAAGTTGGATTACTAGGTTTTTTATTCTCTTTGTAGCACTTTTGAATTGAAGTTCACTCATGATTTGGCTCTCTGTTTGTCTGTTATTGGTGTATAGGAATGCTTGTGATTTTTGCACACTGATTTTGTATCCTGAGACTTTGCTGAAGTT
>NW_012120821.1:96675-97019 GCF_000951035.1 Colobus angolensis palliatus | reverse complement strand
AGCTTTTGAATGTGTTTGCTCTTGCTTCTCTAGTTCTTTTAATTGTGATGTTAGGGTGTTGATTTTAGATCTTTCCTGCTTTCTCTTGTGGGCATGTAGTGCTATAAATTTCCCTCTTAACACTGTTTTAAGTGTGTCCTAGAGATTCTGGTACATCGTGTCTTTCTTCTTATTGGTTTCAAAGAACATCTTTATTTCTGCCTTCATTATCTCAGTGGAGATATCCCTTTTATCATTTTTTACTAGATGGTGTTAGGGTGTCAATTTTAGATCTTTCCTGCTTTCTCTTGTGGGCATTTAGTGCTATAAATTTCCCTCTACACACTGCTTTAAATGTGTCCCAG
>NW_012120821.1:87092-93890 GCF_000951035.1 Colobus angolensis palliatus | reverse complement strand
CAGACTGCTGTGTTAGCAAGGAGGGAGGCTCCGGGGGCGTGGGACCCTCCCGGCCAGGCGTGGGGTATATTCTCCTGGTGTGCCCGTTAGCCTACAGCGCAGTACTGGGGTTGGAGTTATCCAATTTTCCAGGTGTTGTGTGTCTCAGTTCCCCTGGTTAGTAAAAGGGATTCCCTTCCCCCTTGCGCTTCCCAGGTGAGGGGATGCCTTGCCCTGTTTCAGCTCTCGCTGGTCGGGCTGCAACAGCTGACCAGCACCGATTGTCCGGCACTCACTAGTGAGATGACCCCATTACCTCAGTTCAAAATGCAGAAATCACCGGTCTTCTGTGTCCTTGGCACTGGGAGTTGGAGACTGGAGCTGTTCCTACTCCGCGATAGTGCCTTTCTTTCTCCACTGCTTTCTTCAAAGCTGTCAGACAGGGGCATTTACCTCTCCCGAGGTTTCTGCTGCTTTTTGTTTAGCTATGCCCTGTCCCCAGAGGAGGGGTCTACAGAGGCAGGCCAGCCTCCTTGAGCTGTGGTGTGCTCCACCCAATTGGAACTTCCTGGCAGCTTTGTTTACCTATTTAAGCCTCAGCAATAGTGGGCGCCCCTCCCCCAGTCTCACTGCCACCTTGCAGTTAGATCTCAGACTGCTGTGCTAGCAAAGAGGGAGGCTGTGTAGGCGTGGGACCCTCTGGGCCAGGTGTGGGATGTAATCTCCTGGTATGCCATTTGCTAAGACCCTTGGTAAAACGCAGTATTAGGGTGGGAGTTACCCGATTTTCCAGGTGTTGTGAGTCTCAATTTCCTTTGGCTAGGAAAAGGAATTCCCTTCCCCCTTGCACTTCCCAGGTGAGGCGATGCCTCACCCTGCTTCAGCTCTCACTGGTCGGGCTGCACCTGTGGACCAGCGCCAACTGTCTGACATGCCCCAGTGAGATGAACCTGGTACCTCAGTTGAAAATGCAGAAATCACCCGTCTTCTGTGTTGCTCATGCTGGGAGCTGGAGGCTCGAGCTGTTACTATTTGGCCATCTTGGGCATGCCCCCCCTTTCATATTTTTTGCCTCTATGTTTTGGGCTGCGCCTTGAACTAATTCTGTATTCAGCTTGTCTAATTCAATCGTCTTTGAATTTCTAATTTCAATTATTATAATTATCTTTTTATTTCTAGAACTCTATTTGATTCTTGAAAAAATTTTCTGATTGCTTATTTTAGTCTCATGTTCCCTAGTCATACTTTTGAATACCCTCCTTTATTTTTGTAAATATAATAAGCGTACTTGTTTTATATTCTGATTCAGAAAGTTCCAACATCTGTCTTTGTGGGCTTGATTCTGCAGAGTATTTTTTCCTTTGTTTCCTGCTCATGGAAACTTGTTTTCTTGTATGTTTTATGACTTATTTTTACTTTAAGCTCATAGTCCTTGGAACATTTTTAGGGAAAATTCTTGAAACCTGAGTTTAAAGAGTGGTTGATGTATACATGTCACACATGAAAATTAACCCAAGAACTACACATTTCCCTGTTGCACAAAATCATTGGCCAATAAATTCAATGATTTTATAAACCTTGTTATTTTAAAACAGATTTAGTTGTTTTTTTTTTTTCCTAGTGCCATGTGTTGATTCCCTCCCATGTGAGTGGTTCACATACAGAGCCCACACAGGAGTGGGCACCATAGAATAGGGCAGCATTCCTGGCTTCTGAGGGAAGGATCTTGGCCTCACAGTGTAAGAAGGGAGAGGATGTTTTATCTCCTGCCCTCACTAGGGCCTAGGGGACCCAGGAGCAAATTCCACCCCTTCCACCTCTCAGCCAAGGAGAAGCCACCTTGGTGACATTTAGTTCCAACCATTATAGTAAGTGGAGAAGGATTGGCCTGGTCCCAACCATTACAGGGTGAAGATATAAACAGTAAAGGAAGGTATAGTTTGGGTGAGGCCACAAAAGAGGGCAGATGACACCATCAGAAGCTTGTGCAGGGGAGGGAGAGTGACTGGGCTTCTGGGCTGCTTAGTCCCTGGTTTGGCAGGAAGGGTGTGGAAGATGGGTGGGGCTCATTGTTTGGCATTGATATCCACGAATTCAGGCTTGAGGGAAGCACCACCCAGGAGGAAGCCATCCATGTCAGGCTGGCTGGCCACCTCCTTGGTCACAGAGCCTCCATAAGTGATACAAGTGCTCCGAGCCACATCAGAGATGTTGGATTTAAGACATCCTTGGAGCTTCTTTTGTACTTCCGGGGCCTTTGGGGTGTTGCAGTTTTGCCAGTACCAATGTCCCACACAGGCTCATAAGCCAGGATGGCCTTGCTCCAGTCCCTCACCTTATCTGCGATGACCTTTGTCTGCTCGAAAACAACCTTCTTGGTGATGCCAGCTTCCCTTGCATCTAGCTTCTTCCCAATGCAGGTGATTACTCCAAGTAACTCTGCCAGAGCATGGGCCACTTTCTGCCCAATCAGTTCATCTGACTCCCCAAAGACGTACCTTCTCTCTGAGTGCCCCAGGACCACCCATCTGGCTCTGCAGTCTTTGATTATGCCAGGGCTGATCTCCCCAGTAAAGGCCCCATTAGTCACTTTCTAGCAGTTCTGCACAGGCACAGCAATCTTGGGATCTAGCTTCTGCTGGGTGAAGTTGGTATAGGCAGTGGGGGGAGAGCAAATCACTTCGGCATCAACTGGCACCTTGGTCACATTCAGTGCCAGTGAGCTGCCCAAGACTCTTCTTCCGCCCATTCATTTTCCAGTTCCCCCATCATGAAGAACTTCTTGGAGGGCACCACAGCACTGGAGATGAGGCACTGAAGGTCAGTGTCAGCAAATTTATTTTATTTTATTTATTTAAAAATAAATAATTATTTCTTTTTTCTGTTTAGTTCTGTGGCTGCTTGTTGGTGTGGGATTGTTGGGGTTAGGACTACGATATAAAGCCTATGAGAGAAAGTTGGGCAAAGTGGTAAGTAATTAAAAACCTTGAAATAGAATTTTATATGGTATATATATGTGCATATATTTGTACACGTTACCATTCTGATTGAACCTGAATCTGAAGACTTCAGAGCCCTGGACCCTATCTTCTAAACCCTTATGTGCCAGACTGATAAGATAGTGGGATTATTTTATGAAGTTGGGTTCTTGGAATAGGATAGGCCCATATACTAGGGACAAATTGTTGATGATTTTGTTTTATGGAGTTATTTCTGCCATTCATGATTTAACATATCTAAACTATGTGTATTAGTTTGTTCTTGCACTGCCATAAAGAAATACTTGAGACTGGGTAATTTATAAAGAAGAATTTTAATTATCCCATGGTTCTACAGACTGTACAGGAAGCATGGAGGCATCTGCTCAGCTTCTGGGGAGGCCTCAGGAAACTTGCAATCATGATGAAAGGCATACAGGGAGCTAATTATCTTTTTTTTTTTTTTTTGAGATGGAGTCTCGCTCTGTCGCCCAGGCTGGAGTGGAGTGCAGTGGCCGGATCTCAGCTCACTGCAAGCTCCGCCTCCCGGCTTTACGCCATTCTCCTGCCTCAGCCTCCCGAGTAGCTGGGACTACAGGCGCCCGCCACCTCGCCCGGCTAGTTTTTTGTATTTTTTTTGGTAGAGACGGGGTTTCACCGTGTTCGCCAGGATGGTCTCGATCTCCTGACCTCGTGATCCGCCCGTCTCGGCCTCCCAAAGTGCTGGGATTACAGGCTTGAGCCACCGTGCCCGGCTGCTAATTATCTTACATGGTGGAGCAGGAACAAGAGAGAGAGGGGGTAGGTGCTACACACTTTGTTTGTTTGTTTGTTTTTGATGGAGTCTCACTCTGCTGCCAGGCTGGAGTGCAGTGGTGCGATCTTGGCTCACTGCAACCTCTGCCTCCCAGGTTCAAGCGATTCCCCTGCTTCAGCCTCCCAAGTAGCTGGGACTACAGGCAGTGTGCCACCACACCTGGCTAATTTTTTTTTTTTGTATTTTAGTAGAGATGGGTTTCACCATGTTGGCCAGGATGGTCTTGATTTCCTGACCTTGTGATCTGCCCACCTCCCAAAGTGCTGGGATTACAGGTGTAAGCCACCACACCTGGCAGGTGCTACACACTTTAAAACAACCAGATCTGATGAGAACTCACTCATTCACTATTACAACAACACCAAAGGGGGGTGTTTTATCATTTATTTATTTATTGGAGAACAGTACTGAGGATATGGTGCTAAACCATTCATGAGAATTCCACCCTCATGATCTGGTCACCTCCAGGCCCCAGAGATTACAATTCAACTTGAGATTTGGTAGGGACACAGATCCAAACCATGTCACTATGAGATAAGAAACTATTTTGTATTGGACTTTCTGTTCTTCTTGGTAGATATTGCTGAAGATAGCAATGTGAGATTCTTTAGGAAAACTCTTACAGATAATTCTTGATTTTGCACACTATGGGTAGCTTATGCCTTGACAGGTAGTAAAACTTTTCGTGTCTCTTTCTTTCCTCTCTTGCTGTCTGCAGTTTTAAATGTTTTAATATCCTTTTCTCTTTTAGAACAGTTGGCAGAAATGAGAATAAGCAATTGAATGTTGTGCTTTCTATCTGATCTGATAAAGAGTCTAGTGTATTTCATAATGCAGTCAGAGGTACAGTTTTGGTTAAAATAGAAATTGTTGAGGGTAGACTTTGAATTTTAGCAGTCTGTACTACCAGGAACATTCATTTTGATTAAAAAGCTACTCTGAGAACATAGACCATGTTTCTCTTCTTGATCTTTGTATGTCCAGTAACTTACAGAGTGCTTGGTAGGTATTCAGAATTAGGTAACTATTTCTTAATAAGTAGATAATAGTAGATGATCATTACATGTTCCTTTAGTTGTTGGTCATTATTATTGCAACATAATGTCCATCAGAAAAGGATACCTAATGTCATCCAGGAATTCTTTTGGAAGGAGTTATTTGAATTGGATTTTTTTTTTTTTGATAGGGAAAGAACCTGGATTTATTTCTCTTTATTTCACTCTAGAAAAGTATACATACCCAACTGGAATATTGTCTTTACTGTTTATTAGCATTTTAAAATTAAATTTAATTGAGCCTTATCTATTGTCATCAACTTGTAAACAAAAGAACATGATACTATTATGCTTATCATTAGTAATTCAAAATCTTTAAAGAAAAGCCAGACTTTATAGAACATTAATTGCAGTATCAGCCTTAATTATATTAACTAAATTATGTTACCTATTGCTGCTCTCTAACCTGAAGGGGAAATTAGGACCTAAAATAGACTGACTTGGCCTGTATCAAACTTGCATGCTCTTGAGTTGATGTTATCATGAGGCTCCCTGGGTATTTCCAAATTGGAGACATCTCGAGAGTAAGTAGCATCACTCGCAGGAATACCTTCAAATGTTTTTTAACATTAATAAACTATTGGTAATTTAGGTAATTGTTGACCTGGTACACAACTTGAAAGTTGAACTTACCAGGTAGCTTGATTAGCTGACACGACTGGACCACATGAAGAAAATTTATTTCCAAAGAGGAGAATGAATAACTAAGGATTATTTCACACTCTTTCTATAAACTTTAGTAAAGCACTATGATATACTGTATTAACATTCTGTACTATCACATGTTACATAAGAAAATTCATTCACAGACAAAGTATTTATTACGTGCCAAACACAATCTTAGGTATAAAGGATACAAAAGCAACTAAAACATGGTCCCTGACTGTAAGAATAGACCCTCCTGTGCCCTTAGAGAATGGCAAAACTGAAAGGAAGTATACTATAATTATGGTGTTACAAAGCAAAGGTGATGGAAATTGAAGTAGTCCTAGAAAGAAGGCTATGGAATATCATGAGTGATTGTATAAAACAAAGAAGCAAAGGATTACCCCCAGGTTTTCAAATTATGTTTGAGTCATCTGCCGAACATTTATACAATTTCTGCCATGTCCAGGCATGCTTATGGATGCTGGAGAGCCCGTATGGCACCAAATGGACAAGGTCTTCCTTCTTATAGAGATAATATTTGTGTGGACAAAGAAAAACAATACACAAATATGTTTTTGAAAAACAAGATAATGTCAGCTACAGATAAGCACAATGAAGAAAATAAAACAGAAAGAGTAGAGGCTACTTTAGCTTGGGTGGTCTGAGAAAGTCTTTCTAAGTAGTTGACACTTGAGTTGACCTGAATATTAAGAAGAAGACAGCCATGAGAAGGTTTAGACACAGATCTTTCCAGGCCAGGGAATAGTAATTGCAAGGATTATTAACACTTGTTGAACTTCGGTTGTTCAAGGTGGAGACATAAGGTCTTGTGGCTAGAGCTCAATGAGCAGTGGGGAGAACAGCAGAAGGTGATAGAGGAGACAGGCAGAGGTCACAGCTGAAGGCCATGTAGGCTCTGTTACCCTGAATCAAGGTTCCTTCTAAAGACAGGCCACCAGGCAAAGGTCCAACGGGTTCCTGGCAGGCCTAATATGAATACTATTCCGGTTATGAACAGCAACATTAATCAGGCAACAAAAAGTATGACTGTTTACTGCCCTGGGTTTTTTAGTCATCTATGACTGTTGGAACCTCATATCAGCAATATACAAATTATTACCCATTCTGAAAAATATAAATGTAAGTTTATAAGGAAATAATCCTTTGAATTTTCTGTTTCTATATTTCTACCCTTAAAACATAAAATTTTACGTTTTTTAAAAAAAGTGTTATTTTTCTTTTTTTTTTATTATACTTTAAGTTCTAGGGTACATGTGCATAACGTGCAGGTTTGTTACATATGTATACTTGTGCCATGTTG
>NW_012120821.1:79751-81802 GCF_000951035.1 Colobus angolensis palliatus | reverse complement strand
CCCTGTCCCCAGAGGTGGAGTCTAGAGAGACAGGCAGGTTTCCTTGAGCTGCTGTGAGCTCCACCCAGTTCGAGTTTCCCAGCGGCTTTGTTTACCTATTAAGCCTCAGCAATGGCGGGTGCCCCTCCCCCAGCCTCGCTGCTGCCTTGTGCTTAGATTGCCGACTGCTGTGCTAGCAATGAGGGAGGCTCCGTGGCCGTGGGACCATCGCGGCCAGGTGTGGGTATAGTCTTCTGGTGTGCCCGTTTCCTTAAAGCGCAGTATTGGGGTGGGAATTACCCGATTTTCTAGGTGTTGTGTGTCTCTGTTCTCCTGGCTAGGAAAAGGGATTCCCTTCCCCCTTGCACTTCCCAGGTGAGGCAATGCCTCACCCTGCTTCAGCTCTCGCAGGTCGGGCTGCAGCAGCTGACCAGCACCGATTGTCCGGCACTCCCCAGTGAGATGACCTCAGTACCTCAGTTGAAAATGCAGAAATCACCAGTCTTCTGTGTCGCTCGCGCTGGGAGTTGGGGACGGGAGCTGTTCCTAATCCGCCATCTTGCTCTGCCCCCCTGAATTGGATTTAACACCTGTTCGTTTGCTCACTTGCCATTCATTCATTTGGCTAATGATTACTGAATGTTTCTTTATTACCTGGTGCCAGGGATACAGATATAAACAAGTTGGACAAGAACCTGCCCTGCCAGAGTTTGCATTCTAGTAGGGGAGAATGATAGTATTCAGAGAACAAATAAAGAAATGATCTCATTTTAGATCAAGCTGCCCTGAAGGAAACAGGATTGTAGAATGAAGGGTAACTGCGTATGGGGGATTAGAGAAAGCTATCTGAGGAGAGGTGACATTTGAGATGAAATTTGCAAGCTGAGAAAACAGTTGTGAGGGCTGGGATGTTGGCAGAAGGAACACATATAGAGGACTGAGGGAGCACCACACCTGGTGTGTTTGAGGGACATCAGGGTGACTGGCTTGGCTGAAGCTTGGTGAAGAGTAGTAGATGATGTGGAGAGGCTGGGTAGGGCCATACCAGGGGCTTGTAGAACACAGTGAGAAGTGTTGCTTTTATTTTTTTCTTATTTTCTTTTTATTATTAGCATTATTTTTAATGTCAATATTTTTTTTTAAAATTTTTTAGAATCTCACTCTGTCACCCAGGCTGGGGTGCAGTGGCGTGATCTTGGTTCCCTGCAACCTCTGCCTTCTGGCTTCAAGCGACTCTCTTGCCTCAGCCTCTGGAGTAGCTGGGATTACAGGTGCACACCACCATGCCCAGCTAATTTTTGTACTTTTAGCAGAGATGGAATTTCACTGTGATGGGCATGCTGGTCTCAAACTCCTGACCTCAAGTTATCTGCCTGCCTTGGCCTCCCAAAGTGCTGGGATGACAGGCGTTAGCCACCGTGCCTGATCATTGTCAATAGTTTTCGGGTAGGTGGTTTTTGGTTATGTGGATAAGTTCTTTAGAGGTGATTTCTGAGATTTTAGTGCACCTATCACCCAAGCAGTGTACACTGTACCAAATATGTAGTATTTTTTTGTTATTACATTTTTGCAATAGGTTTTTGGGGGAATGGGTGGTGTTTGGTTATGTGAATATGTTATTTAGTGATGATTTCTGAGATTTTGGTGCATCCATCACCCGAGCAGTGTAATTGTAACCAATTAGTAGTCTTTTATTCCTGACTCCCTCCCACCCTTTCCCCTGAGTCTCCAAAGTTCATTGTATCATTCTTATGGCTTTGCATCCTTATAGCTTAGCTCCCACTTATGTGCAAGAACATATAATGTTTGGTTATCCATTCCTGAGTCACTTCACTTAGAATAATGGTCTCCAATTCCATCCAGGTTGTTGCAAATGCCATTATTTTATTCATTTTTATGCCTGAATAGAATTCCATTACACACACACAATACTTTGCGAGGAGGGCGGAGCAAGATGGCCGAATAGGAACAGCTCCAGTCTCCAACTCCCAGCACGAAGGACACAGAAGACCAGTTATTTCTGCATTTTCAACTGAGGTACTGGGGTCATCTCACTAGTGAGTGCCGGACAA
>NW_012120821.1:70291-75570 GCF_000951035.1 Colobus angolensis palliatus | reverse complement strand
TTAAAGTATAATAAAAAAAAAAAGAATTCCATTACACACACACACACACACACACACACACTCACACATTATCTATCTATCTATCTATCTATCTATCTAATCATATTTTCTTTATCCCCTTATTGATTGATGGGCATTTGGGCCTGTTCTGTATTTTTGCAATTTCAAATTGTGCTGTTGTAAACATGTATGCGCAAGTATCTCTTTCATATAATGACTTCTTTTCGTCTGGGTAGATACCCAGGAGTGTCATTGCTGGATCAAATTGTAGATCTATTTTCAGTTCTTTAAGGAATCTCCACACTGTTTTCCATAGTGGTTTTACAAGTTTACCTTCCCACAAACAGTGTAAAAGTGTTCCTTTTTCACTATATCCATGTCAACATTTATTAGTTTTTGATTTTTTGATTATGACCATTCTTGCGGGAGTAAGGTGGTATCAAATTGTGATTTTGATCTGCATTTCCCTGATCATTAGTGATGTTGAGCATTTTTCCATATGTTTTTTGGCCATTTGTATATCATCTTTTGAGAATTGTCTTTTCATGTCCTTAGCCCACTTTTTGATGGATTTTTTTTTCTTGCTGATTTGTTTGAGTTCCTTGTAGATTCTGGGTATTAGTCCTTTGTCAGATGTATAGATAACAAAGATTTCCCCCTACCTTGTGAGTTGTCTTTTTAGTCTGCCGATTATTTCTTTTGCTGTGCAGAAGTTTTTTAGTTTAATTAAGCTCCATCTGTTTATCTTTGTTTTTGTTGCATTTGGTTTTGGGTTCTTGGTCATGAAGTCTCTGCCTAAGCCAGTTTTAAAAGAGCTTTTCCAATGTCATATTCTAGAATTTTTATGGTTTCAGGTGTTAGATCTAAGTCTTTGATCCATCTTGAGTTGATTTTTGTATAAAGTGAGAGATGGGGATCCAGTTTTATTCTTCTACATGTGGCTTGCCAATTATCCTAGTACCATTTGTTGAATAGAATGTCCTTTTCCACTTCATGTTTTTGTTTGCTTTGTTGAAGATCAGTGGACTGTAATCATTTGGCTTTATTTCTGGGTTCTCTATTCTGTTCCATTGGTCTATATGCCTGTTTTTATAGCAGTGCCATGCTGTTTTGGTGACTAGGGCCTTATAGTATATTTTGAAGTTGGGTAATGTAAGGCCTCTAATTTATTATTTTTACTTAGTCTTGCTTTGGCTATGTAGACTCTTTTTTGGTTCCATATGAATTTTAGGTTTTTTTCCAGTTCTGTGAAGAATGATGGTGTTATTTTAATGAGAATTGCATTGAATTTGTAGATTGCTTTTGGCAGTATGGTTATTTTCACAATATTGATTCTACCCATCCATGAGCATGGATGTGTTTGCATTTGTTTGTGTCATCTATGATTTCTTTCAGCAGTGTTTCATGATTTTCTTTATAAAGGTCTTTCACCTCCTTGGTTAAGTATATTCCTAAACATTTTATTTTATTTATTTTTTCAGCTATTGTGAAAGGGGTTGAATTCTTGATTTGATTATCACTGTGGTCACTGTTGGTGTATAGAAGGGCTACTAATTTGTGTACACTAATTTTGTATCTTGAAGCTTTGCTGAATTCATTTACCAGTTCTAGGAGCTTTTTGGTGGAGTCTTTGGGGTTTTCCAGATATACCATTATGTCATCCGCAAACAATGACAGTTTGACTTCCTCTTTATCAATTTGATACCCTTTATTTCTTTCTCTTGTTGATTGTGCTGGCTAGAACTTTCAGTACTATGTTGAATAGAAGTGGTGAAAGTGGGCATCCTTGTCTTGTTCCAGGTCACAGGGGAATGCTTTCAACTTTTCCATATTCAGTATAATGTTGGCTGTGGGTTTGTAATAAATGGCTTTTATTACCTTAAGGCGTGACCTTTCTATGCCGATTTTGCTGAGAGTTTTAATCATAAAGGGACGCTGGATTTTGTCAACTGCTTTTTATATGTCTATTGAGATGATCATATGATTTTTCTTTTAAATTCTGTTTATGTGGTGTGTCACATTTATTGACTTACAGATGTTAAACCATCCCTGCATCCCTGATTTCATATCCCTGATACCCACTTGATCATGGTGGATTGTCTTTTTGATATTCTGGTGAGTTCAGTTTGCTAGTATTTTGTTGAGGATTTTTGCAACTATATTCATCAGATATATTGGGCTGTAGTTTTTTTTTTTTTTTTTGTTGTTGTTATCTCCTTTGCTAGTTTTGGTATTAGAGTGATACTGGCTTCATAGAATGATTTAGAAAGGATCCCCTCTTTCTCTATCTTTTGGAATAGTGTCAACAGGATTAGTACCAAGTCTTCTTTGAATGTCTGATGGAATTTGGCTGTGAATCTGTCTGGTCCTAGACTTTTTTTTTGTTAGCAACTTTTGAATTGCCATTTCAATCTTGCTACTTTTCATTGGTCTGTTCAGAGTTTCTATTTCTTCCTGGTTTAATCTAGGAGGGTTGTGTATTTCCAGAAATTTATCCATCTCCTCTAGATTTTCTAGTTTATGTACATAGACATGTTCATGGTAGCATTGAATGATCTTTTGTATTTCTGTGGTATCTGTTGTAGTATCTTCTGTTTTGTTTCTAATTGAACTTATTCTTTACTTGGGTTATTTCACTAATAGTCTATCAATTTTATTTATCTTTTCAAATAGTCAGCTTTTTGTTTCATTTATCTTTTGTATTTCCATCTTGATTTCATTGTGGACACAATGATCATTCAAGAGCAGATTATTTAATTTCTATATATTTGCATGGTTTCGTAGGTTACTTTTGAAGTTGATTTCCAATTTTTATTTTTTATTTTTTGAGATGGAGTTTTGCTCTTGTCACCCAGGCTGGAGTGCCATGGCTCACTGCAACCTCCGCCTCCCAGGTTCAATTGATCCTCCTGTCTCACCCTCCCAAGTACCTGGGATTACAGGCATGCACCACCACATCCAGTTAAATTTTGTATTTTTAGTAGAGACAGGGTTTCGCCCCATGTTGGTCAGGCTGGTCTTGAACTCCCGACCTCAGGTGATCCACCTGCCTCGGCCTCTAAAAGTGCTGGGATTACAGGCAGGAGCCACTGTGTCTGGCTGATTTCTAATTTTATTCCATTGTGGTCTGAGAGAGAGTACTTGCTATAATTTCTTTTTCTTAAATTTGTTGAAAATTGTATTGTGGCCTATCATATGGTCTATCTTGGAGAATATTGCATGTTCTGATGAATAGAATGTGTATTCTGCAGTTGTTGGGTAGAATGTTCTGTAAATATCTGTTAAGTCCATTTGTTCCAGGGTATTGTTTAAGTGTTTATTTGTTGACTTTCTCTCTTGATGACCTCTCTAGTGCTATCAGTGCAGTACTGAAGTCCCCACTGTTATTGTGTTGCTATCTATCTCATTTCTTAGGTCTAGTAGTAATTGTTTATAAATTTGGGAATGCCAGTGTTAGGTGCATATATATTTAGGGTTGTGATATTTTCCTGTTGGACTAGTCCTTTTATCATTATATAATGTCCTTCTTTGTCTTTTTTAACTGCTGTTGTTGTAAAGTTTGTTTTGTCTGATATAAAAATAGCAACTCCTGCTCACTTTTGGTGTCCATTTGCATGGAATATCTTTTCCACCCCTTTACCTTAAGTTTATGTGAGTCCTTAGGTGTCAGGTGAGTCTTTTGAAGACAGCAGGTACTTGGCTGGTAAATTCTTACCCATTCTGCCATTCTAAGTCTTGTAAATGGAGCATTTAGGGCATTTACATTTAATGTTAGTATTGAGACATGAGGTACTATTCTATTCATTGTGCTGTTGCCTGAATACCATGGGTTTTCTTTCATTGTGTTGTTATTTATTAGGTTCTGTGAGATTTATGCTTTCTGGAGATTCTGTTTTGGTGTATTTCAAGGATTTGTTTCAAGATTTAGAGCTCCTTTTAGCAGTTCTTGTAGTGCTGGCTTGGTAGTGGCAAATTCTCTTAGCATTTGTTTCTCTGTAAAAGACTATATCTTTCCTTCATTTATGAAAACTTAGTCTTGCTGGCTAAAAAATTCTTGGCTGATAGTTTTTTGGTTGAAGGGGGGTAAAGATAGGACCCTAATCTATTCTAGCTTGTAGGTTTTTTGCTGAGAAATCTGCTGTTAATCTGATAGGTTTTCCTTTATAGGTTACCTGATGTTTTTGCCTCATACCTCTTAAGATTCTTTTCTTTGTCTTGACTTTAGATAATCTGATGACTGTGTGCCTAGGTGGTGATCTTTTTGCAATGTATTTTCCAAGTGTTTTTTGAGCTTCTTGTATTTGGATGTCTAGATCTCTAGCAATGCTAGGGAAGCTCTCCTCAATTATTCCCTCAAATATGTTTCCAAACTTTTAGATTTCTCTTCTTCCTTGGGAACACTAATTATTCATAGGTTTGTTCATTTAACATAATCCAAAACTTCTTGGAGGCTTTGTTTATTTTTAAAATTTTTTTTCCTTTGTCTTTGTCAGATTGGGTTAACTTGAAAGCCTTGTATTCAACCTTTGAAGTTCTTTCTTCTATTTGTTCAATTCTATTGCTGAGATTTTCCACTGCATTTTGCACTTCGTTAAGCATGTCCTTCATTTCCAGAAGTTGTGATTGTTTTTTATTTATCCTACCTATTTCACCAGCGATTTTTCCATTCATATCCTGCATCTTTTTTTTAATTTCTTTAAGTTGGGCTTTACCTTTTTCTGGTGCCTCCTTGATTGGCTTAAGAGTCAACTTGAATTCTTTTTCTGGCAATTCAGTGATTTCATCTTGGTTTGGATCCATTGCTTGTGAGCTAGTGTGATCTTTTGGGGCTGTTAAAGAACCTTGTTTTGCCATATTAATAGAATTGTCTTTCTGGTTCCTTCTCATTTGTGTAGACTATGTCAGAGGGAAGATCTGGGACTCAAGGCTGCTGTTCAGATTCTTTTGTCCCACAGGGTGCTCCCTTGATGTGGTGCTCTCCCCTTTCCCTCACGGATGGGGATTTCTGAGAGCTGAACTGTAGTGATTATTTCTCTACTGGATCTAGCTACCCAGCAGAGCTACTGGGTTCTGGGCTGGTACTTGGGAGTATCTGCAAAGAGTCCTGTGATGTGATGTGTCTTCAGATCTCTTGGTCATGGATACCAGCACTTGCTCCAGTGGAGGAAGCAGGGGAGTGAAGCATACTCTGTGAGGGTTCTTGGTTGTATTTTTGTTAAGTGTGCTAGTTTTGTGTTAGCTGGCCTCCAGCCAGGGGGTGGCACTTTCTTTTTTTTTTT
>NW_012120821.1:59779-69916 GCF_000951035.1 Colobus angolensis palliatus | reverse complement strand
GGGTACATGTGCATAATGTGCAGGTTTGTTACATATGTATACTTGTGCCATGTTGGTGTGCTGCAGGGGGTGGCACTTTCAAGAGCACATCAGCTGTGGTAGTATATAGGCAGGATCAGGTGGTGGGTGGGGCCATGGAACTCCTACAAAAGTATGTCCTTTTTCTTCAGCTACAAGGACCAGTAGAGAAAGACCATCAGGTGGGGGCAGGGTTAGGTGCCTCTGAGCTCAGACTCTTGTTGGGCTGGGCTGGCTGTAGCTGCTGTGGGAGATGGGTGTGTGGATCCTAGGCCAGTGGAGTTATATTTCCAGGGGAATCATCGCCGCCTCTGGTGTGTCACATAGGTTGCCGGGGAAGTGGGGAAAAGCTGGCAGCCACAGGCCTCACCCAGCTCCCATGCAACCCATAGCGCAAAAGGCTGGTCTCACTCTAACCACGCCCCCACAACAGCACTCAGTTTATGTCCAGGCAGCTGGTGAGCAGGGCTAGGAACTTGTCCCAGGCTAAAAGCCTCCCAGCTGAGAAAGCAAGCTGACTGATAGTTTCTTGGCTGTCCCATGGACCCTGCAGTAGCAATCCACTTCCTTCAAAGGGTCTGTGGATTCCCTTGGCTTTCCTGGTATGTTCCTGTGGTAGTTCTTGGAGCAAAAGTTCACGATGTGGGTCTCCATGCACTGCTCTCTCTGTTGAAGTGGGAGCTGCAAGTTAGTTTTGCCTCCTATTTGCCATTTTCCTGCCATCCCCAAGATGTAGTCTTTTATCCCTTACCCCATCCCACCCATCCCTCCAAGTCCCCAAAGTTCATTGTATAACTCATGCCTTTGCATCCTCATAACTTAGCTCCCACTTATAGGTAAGAACATACAATATTTGGTTTTTAATTCCCGAGTTACCTCACTCAGAATAACGGCATTCAGCCCCATCCAAATTGCTGCAAAAGATATTATTTTGTTCCTTTTCATGGCTGAGTAGTATTCCATGGTGTGTGTGTGTGTGTGTGTGTGTGTGTGTGTGTGTACGTATGTATATGTGTGTGTGTGTGTGTATATATATATATATTACATTTTCTTTATCCAGTCATTGGTCAGTGGGTGCTTAAGTTGGTTCCATATCTTTGCAATTGTGAATTGTGCTGCTATAAACATGTGTGTCCAAGTCTTTTTAATGTAATGACGTCTTTCATTTTGGGTAGATCCCCTGTAGTGGAATTGCTGGATCAAATGGTAGTTCTCCTTTTATTTCTTTAAGGAATCTCTAAACTGTTTTCCATTGTAATTGTACTAATTTACATTCTCATGGTGATTTTATTTTCCTTGCGATGGAAGCCACAGTAGTGTCTCAAGCAGGAGAGTGAAAAAAAATGATATATGTCAATTTGGCTGCTCTTTGAAAAACGGATTATAGGGAGATAAGAATGGATGCAAGGAGATAAGTTCTGAGGCTTCTTCAGGTGTCCAGTAGAGAGATGATGGTGATCTTTGCTGGTGTAATGGAAATAAAGTTGGAGATAAGTGGATAGACTTAGAATATATTTTGAAAGTAGAATTGATAGGATTGGCAGAGAGGGTAGATGTTGGGTGAGAAGGAAGGAATCAAGGAGACTTCTATGTTTTTGGTTTGAGCAGCTGGATGAAGGGAGTGGCATTTCCTGGGAAGAATAAAGGAATAGCATGTTTTGAAGTTATGACATCTAGAATTAATTACAGATGAATAGTTGTAAGGAAAAGGATAGCATGATAAATATAATATGCCTCATGAAATCTCTATTGATGGTTCTGCTTTCTTTACTAGGTATTCATTTGATTCTTTTCTGTTTTTACCATTCTAAAAATTATTTAAATTTTTTTTGTCATTGCATAGTAGGAGTATACATTTTTAGGGTACATGGGATGTTTTGATAAAGGCATGCATTGTAAAATAAGCACATTGTGGAGAATGGGATATCCATTCCCTTAAGAATTTCTCCTTTGGGTTACAAACAATTCAGTTACATTCTTTATTTTAAAATATACAATTAAATTATCATTGACTATAGTCACCTTATTGTACTATTAAATAGTAGGTCTTATTCTTTTGATTTTTTTTGACCCATTAGCCATTGCCACCTCCCTCCCTGAGTCCCCCACTACCTTAGTAGGTAATCATTTGAGATTGATACTTAGGGTTGGGCAGTGCATTCTCTGACTCGCACATGACCTGAGGACCTCATAAAAGGGGCTGTGCTCCTGGACCTTGAACTTTCCAGTACAGCAGGGGTGTAACATCATTCATAACTAGGTTAGAATAAGCTGACCACTTCTTCAATATGTTGAAGGCCCCTCTGTATCCCTCTGTGTGATTCATTTCCCATGCAGGAGTAAACACTATCCTGAGTATTGTGATTTTCTTTTTTTAGCACTTTCATGCATTCCTTTCTATTGTTACCATATATGACAGATCCCTAGACAATACTGCTTTCTTCTAAATGACATTTGATGTATGTATTTTACAACATACTTTTTTTTAAAATTTAAAATAATCTTTCTGAGATTCCTCCTTGTGGACCTATGTAGCCCTAATTCACTTATTAGGGTTGTATAGGGTTCCATTCCACATATGTAGCACCATTTGCTTATTCATTTTCCTGTTTATGGACAGCCAGGCTCTTTCTAACTTTCATTATTATAAGCAGTACTTATTACAAATACTCACTTTTCAAACATCCCTCCTAACTTCCAAGCTTAAGCTAGAAATTTACAGAAGACTAATTTGAGAATGCTGTATAGCAAATATCTCCTTATTTTCATGGATTAAATGTGGGAAAATGTCTAAGGAAATTCCTTTGCTGAAATAAGAATTTTGGTAGAGAGAAGTGGAGAAAAGTGGGTCACTGAAACTGCCATTGTTCACAGTCATCCTAAATTATCATTAAAACAATTCCTCAGGCACCAGCCAAAGAGGTCTCTGCTGCTATCTGGCCTTTCAGGTTTGGATATGACAATGAAGGGTGGTCTAGCCTAGAAAGATCAGCTCACCTTCTCAATGAAACAGGTAAGTCTTTCTGGAATTAGTTCCAGGTTTTGAGAAACTATTATTGTTACTTTTATTTTCAGCAGGGTCATAAGCCATAACTTAACACAGGTATTAAATTAAATTTATGACCAGCAGATGGTCATAAACTCACCTCAAAAATGCTCTACTTTGGCGGGCAGCTTCAGGGGGACTGAGCTTCTGTAACCACGTCTGTCTTTGTTTGAAAGCAATTACTTCAGTTGATTCTGAGCAACTCCTCATATTGAGTATCTGCAGGGGATTCGTGTTGTGTTGTTCTTAGGGATACCCCTGCTAGTAGCTCCTGTCACCTAGGGACCCACTGCTGGGGACCAGAAAACTGTTGGATCAAAAGGCAGAATGGGTTGCAGGGAAAAGAAAGAGAGAACAGACTGTTACTGTGTCTATGTAGAAAAGGAAGACATAAGAAATTCCATTTTGATTTATACTAAGAAAATTGTTTTGCCTTGAGATGCTGTTAATCTGTAACTTTAGCCCCAACCCTGTGCTCACAGAAACATGTTATGTATGGAATCAAGATTTAAGGGGTCTAGGGCTGTGCAGGATGTGCCTTGTTAACAATATGTTTACAGGCAGTATGCTTGGTAAAAGTCATCGCCATTCTCCATTCTCGATTAGCCAGAGGCACAATGCACTGTGGAAAGTCACAGGGGCCTCTGCCCAAGAAAGCCTGGGTATTGTCCAAGGTTTCCCCCCACTGAGACAGCCTGAGATATGGCCTCATAGGAAGGGAAAGACTTGACTGTCCCCCAGCCCGACACCCATAAAGGGTGTATGCTGGGGAGGATTAGTAAAAGAGGAAGGCCTCTTGCAGTTGAGATAAGAGGAAGGCCTCCATCTCCTGCACGTCCCTGGGAACAGAATGTCTCAGTGTAAAACCCGATCATACATTCGTTCTATTCTGAGATAGGAGAAAACTGCCCTGTGGCTGGAGGTGAGATACGCTGGCAGCAATGCTGCTCTGTTACTCCTTGCTACACTGAGATGTTTGGGCGGAGAGAAGCATAAATCTGGCCTACGTACACATCCGGGCACAGTACCTTCCCTTGAACTTATTTGTAACACAGATTCCTTTGCTCACATGTTTTCCTGCTGACCTTCTCCCCACTATCACCCTGTTCTCCTGCCGCATTCCCCTTGCTGAGATAGTGAAAATAGTAATCAATAAATACTAAGGGAACTCAGTGACTGGGGCCGGTGCAGGTCCTCCATATGCTGAGCACTGGTCCCCTGGGATCAGTATTCTTTCTCTATACTTTATCTCTGTGTCTTATTTCTTTTCTCAGTCTCTCATCCCACCTTATGAGAAATACCCACAATTGCTTTCAACAGGCCTAGGGTCAATTTGATTTGTTTCAATGCTCCGGTGTGCTCATTTTTGTGTGAAGCATCTTTGAAATATGAGAGTGTTTTTGGTTTTTAGGCCAGCTACAGGTGTATGGAGCAGGATAAGTAAAGGACTAACCTGTTCTGGTTATTCTTAATGATAAGCATGCCTCCTGAGCAATGTCTTAGTATCTATGTGTATATAATACCACTGAGACATTTCTTTGCCCCTTAGCCCTTTTTTAGTCTGATTTCAGGCTTCCAAGGCACTCCTGGCCAAGATCTAGAAACGCCAATCAACTTAGTTCTGGGTCAGTACCATGGAGCTGTCTGTCCTGGAATAAAATGCTATGGTGCACCGTTCTCTTGTTTCTGAACATAAATTGGATATTTGAGAAATGCGTTAAGATTATTTTAGGAATGATGTTGAGCACATTTGAAAATTTGTATCATTCTCGGTAGTTCCTGGAGGTGTTTCACGTTTTAATTGCATTCTAAACATGGGAAAATTCCTTTAGAGCTCAGATTTGAGCCACTTCCTTCCAGTGACTTATTAAAAATTACTTTGTTTTTGGGTTAACAGTAAAGAAAAAAAGGTTAAGAGTCAAGAATAAAATGTTGCTAATTGTTTTTTGCCTTGCTGTGATTCATCACTGTATGTCACTGTATGCTACTTTTTTTTTTTTTCTGAACAGATGCGGATTTCATAACAATTTTGGAGAGTGATGCTTCTAAGCCCTATATGGGGAACAATGACTTAACCATGTGGTTAGGGGAGAAGTTGGGTTTCTATACAGACTTTGGTCCAAGCACAAGGTATCACACTTGGGGGTGAGTATACACTTGAGAATTAATCCTGAAGATAGTCCTGAAAGGCTAGACTGCATAGACTTGGAGTGGCAAGTTGATATTTTTGTACCTTTGGTGAATGTGCCCCAGTGATGCTTCTTGTGGGTTGAGGAGGTGCTGGAGATATGCACATTCTGTAATTTTTCAAGTGGTTTTTCTATGACTGGATATTTCCAGTTCTTCACTATTATAAATCTAGGAACTGAGGTCACAGCACCAAGCATGTCTGGCCTGGATGCCATCCTCATGGAGCTTACTTTCCAGTGTAAGACAGAAAATCAACATGTACACACAAAAAATAAATAAGGTACTTCACGATCATGATAAGTGCTGTGTAGAAAAGAAACCACTGAGGGAGAATAACTAGGTGGGCATTGGCCATGGGGATGCTACTATAGGCAGGGTGATCAGGAAAGTCTCTGCGAAGATGTCATAGTGAGCAGGAGCCAGGATCAGCCTTGGGAAGAGCTGAGGGAACAGTCTGGGTGCAGACTGAGGCAGGATCCATCTTGGTGTGCCTGGAGCATGGGGGGCCAAAGTGCAACTGGTAAGAAAGGAAGTCAAAGATGGGTACCTGATCATAGAGGGCTCCATTTTATCCAGTTGTGATTGGAAGCCACTGAAGGATTTTAAACAGGATAGTGATCTGGAGGAACAGATTCTCAGGGACAAGAGTGGGAGCCAGGAGGCAGAAATAGCACAGATGAGAGATGATAATGGGAACAGTGGAGATGGTGACAAGAGGACAAACTCAGGAACTATTTTAGAATAGAGCCAACAGAACTTACAATAGTTTAGATGTCAGGGGAGGGGAAGGAAGAATCAAGGGCGATGTCTAGGTTTTTGACCTGAGTACCTGCTAAGAGATGATGCCCTTTAATGGAATGGGAACCATCAGGAAAGCTGTAGGTTTGTGCTAAGTGTGAGATACCCCAAGACGGTCAAGTCATGCCCAGTAGGCAGTTGGTTATGGCCTGGAGGACTGAGAAGGACAGGCCAGGCTGGAGATGTACTTTCAGCTATCATCGTATAGAGACAGACCTGTCTCAGAGACTCCATTCTCTCAGACAGAGAATGCATCTAGCTAGAGAAGAGAAGCCTGCTAAGGACTGAGCTCTGTGGCTTAGAGTGAGGTGGAATGCCTTTTCATATGCCTATAGGACAGTTTTTCATTTCTAATTTTGTAAGTTGTTACTCCATGTCCTAGTTGGCAAGACTGTACCTTCCCATATGTGTTGATTAATATTAGAATTGTTTACACAAATGTGTTGGCAGAGTAACTGCAAGTACAATGGGTTTTGTGTATTGTTAATGCTGCCCTTTTCGTGTGTCCATAGCGCTTACTAAAACAGAGTTGATGGTGTTTCCTTAGTGACACAGTGAGACATGCTAACTAGCAGATGAAACGATCTGACAAGTGGACTGCCATATAAGTCTCTGCCACATCGCTTTGAATGTCCCTTGGTGGGATGTGTGCAGTGGGACCCATCCCTTTTTAATGCATGTACATGGTAGAGTGGGACTGACAATGATGCCCATGTCTCTTTTCATTCCAATACAGGATTATGGCTTTGTCAAGATACCCAATTGTGAAATCGGAGCATCACCTTCTTCCGTCACCAGAGGGCGAGATCGCACCAGCCATCACATTGACCGTTAACATTTCGGGCAAGCCGGTGGATTTTGTCGTGACACACTTTGGGAACCACGAGTGGGTGTCTTTGGCCTACCTAATATTACACAAATGCCAAGAAACGTTATTAACAATGTACTTTGATTTCTATGAAATCACCTTTCTCATTTTCTTCTTTTTTACCTCCCAAAGTATTTCTCCCTGTGTTGCTGGTTTTTAAAATCAGACAGAAGCATTTAAGATGCAGGCAGCTGTTAGTGCTGGTGTAGGGACGGGCCGTGTTAGTCTGCATTTACTGAGCTGTACGGTCAATTCCCTGTGCAGGTACTGTCCAAAGTGCATTACTGTGTTTGATCTTCACTCTGTGCAAGGTAAGCACTATTAGAGCTCCATTTTGCAGGTCAAGAAACTAGGCTGAGAGAGGTCAGACAACCCATCCAACGAGGAGCAAGCTCATGGTCAGGGCATAGGCAGCCCCAAACCCAGGGCTACAAGTGCTTGCAACCACACAACAGAAAAAGAAATTCCCTTTTCCTACAGGATTACTGCTACAAATGGAAGTACTGTTGGGATTTGAGGTTATTAAATGACATCTCTTGTCTCCCTCATGTTTTTACAAACAACAGATAGGCAGAGGAATCTGAAAGAGGGAGATCTAAATATCACTTTGAATACTTATAAGCCTATTTGGACAACCTGGCTTAAGTGTCCATATGGACTTGTGAATACATCCCCAAATATACATGAAAATGACTCCCCATAAACGGTGGGCCTACCCTGCCTGCCCTGGCAAGCTCTCTCTTTGATGGAAAGAAGAGGATGGAAAACAGCCTGTCTGCAAACTGGCAGCTTCCAAGGAGAATAGAAAAGAAGGTTTTGAGACAAGCATGTAAAATTAACTTCAAGATTATTGAATTAGAAAAGTCCTCCCCAAAAGAAAAGAATGGGGAGAGAGGCCAATGGTGGTTTTCTAAGGAAGTCCCTCTACAAGCAACATGAAGAGTGGGGAATGAGTTTTATCACCAAAGAATAACATTTACAACCAGTGACAGTACTGAATAAATCATGAATAATCCCAGCAATATATTGTAAAAGCAAACATAAAAGTATATAACTTATACTCTACCATACCATACTAAACCACAATAATTTAAACATGAATGTAAAGAGCTATGTGCTATGACATTCATGTGCAAGCTTTGCCTGCATTAATGACACAAGAGGCCACAGAACTTTAAAGTGACATACTTTTGGAAAACAACATTGTTGTACTGTGTTTTATTTAAACAAATTGATGTGTCTGCCACTCTTATTTCCCTGGTTACCTCACTGTTTCTAATACTATTATGTGAATCTGTGAAAGCATATTTGAATATTTTCTTAAATAAGTCAGATGATAGATAATATAAATAAACCTTCCAAATATAATTAATATGAACCATTCATGAACCAGACTCTTGCTTGCCTCCTTAGAAATAAGAGGAGTGTTTGGAGGATGGATGATATAGATGGTTCGTATCTCTTAAAAAAGCTGTTTGAAGAAATGCTTTCTGTTCCTCCCAGTGATTTTCATGTAGGAAGTACAGGCATTCAGAAATCATTCTCATGACCTTATGTCGTACTTAACATTTGGTTTATCTTTTTTTTTTTTTTTAAATAAAGGTACTTTCTTGTTTAAAGGTTGCAAGTTCTCAACCTAAGAAACAGTTGAACTCCTTCCATTTTTCCTTTGCCTTTTTCCCCCTGTCCCCTTTAACTCTCTCCAATATATCCCAAAACGTGAAGAATAGGTTTGAAAAGGAAGAGAAAGCTAAAAGAGAGCCCCAGGAATGCGCTTGAAAAAGAGGAGGGAAGGATTGCCTTTTCCCACTTTCTGTTAACCACATACTTAAAGTTCTCTGGATAACACCATATCCTTTACTTGCTGTCTTGCTCATTTGATTCAATAATAATGATGACAACAATAGCAGTAACAATAATAGTGAACACTTATTGAGGATACATAACTCTAGGGATGAAAGCAGTGTAGTTTAATGATTAAGAGCATGGGATTCCAGAACCTGCAATCAGACAATCCGGTTTGAATCCTAATTCTTTAACTAGCTGTGTATCCTTTGCTGAGTTACTTAATTACCTCGAGCTTTAGTTTTCTCAACTGCAAATCAGGGGCAATAATCCTACCTATTTCATGGGGTTCTTGTACCCATAGTACCTCATACAACATACATGAATGTAGGAAGTGCTCAATTAACATGGCCATTACTAAACCAAATCAGACAACTATGAATATAAGGTATATTGGGCAGCTTAAAAAATAATTCATTTTTCAAACATAAATCAAGCATCTGACATGTCCCATGCACACAACTAGACTTGGTCTTTGCTTTAGGAACCACTGCTCTGAGCCACCCCCTAGAAGTACTGTCTGGTACACTGTAGCCTCCCCAAAAGTGACATAGGAAAGTTAACACCTTGAATAATTTGTGACGTGATCACGACATGTTTTGTCTTTGTTTTCTACATTACTAAATACACAAATTCTTACTGTGAAAAAATATTTAGAGATTTCATTTTCCAGTGATTATGGCATATAAATGTGAAAATCCTATTAGGAATGAATAATTCCTAATGCTTGTGCATGTTATTAGCTGATTCAAAAGATTTTAAAAAGTACTGACTACATAAGTACATCTTTTATAACCACTAAATAGGAAATGGCAACATTTTTTAGAAGTCACACAGGCAAACACCATAATGAAAACTGATATTATTTTAGGTAATTAACTGGGCCACTAATCACCATTTAAAGAAATCTATAACATGCATCATAAACACAGAGGAGAGAGCACAGAATCCATAGTCTGACACTAAGTGACAAAGAACCAAAACTGTATTCTAGGTTTCGTTTCATTGCAGGTAAACCTTGGTAAGTTCCAATTCTCGTGTCTCTGAAAATGGGATAAAATTCTCTTTTCCAGCTTACTTTATAGGGTTATTGGACTGACAAAATATTAACAGATAAGAAAACATAAAGCATATGTGAGCTCTCTCTTTCTTTCTGTCTTGCCCTCTTTCCTTATACATATATATATATATATATATACATTTAACTTTTATTACTCTCACTAGGTAAGATTTATCTCCTGAGAAAATGTAAAACCAAATTCACAGATTACTTCAGTTAGATGTTACTAAAATACATTGGATTGAAAACACTGCCTGTGGTTCAGTGGCTTTGGAATTTTCTAGACCTGGATTTGTTTTTTTTTTTTTTTTT
>NW_012120821.1:48694-59274 GCF_000951035.1 Colobus angolensis palliatus | reverse complement strand
CAGTATGGCGATTCCTCAAGGATCTAGAACTAGATGTACCATATGACCCAGCCATCCCACTACTGGGTATATACCCAAAGGATTATAAATTATTCTGCTACATAGACCTGGATTTGAATCCTAGTTGTAGGTATCAGATGGAACAGAATTCCCTGCAGACCTAATGAAAGAACTACTTAACAAGATGCTGGGGGGACCCATGGAACAAATAAGAGAGGCCGGGGCACTCAGACACCCATAACAGTGCCTGTCTTAGGGCTGAAGGAATAGGCAGAGAAAACAGTGTTCCCAGAGCCCAGTGAGACCCAGAACCAGGACAAGGGACCACCTAGCATAGAATGCAGCTACTGCCAGAGGGACTGGGGAAGGAATCCCAGAATGTTGCTTTTCTCCCACATTTTAGTCTCCTGCTGGTGCCTCCAATTGGCCAAACCTAACTTGAAACCAGCAGAGAAGGAAGTCCAGGAGATGAAATCTGCAGGGGTCAGCGTCCCAGGGCATAGAGAAAGACAGAGGATGAATGTGGGCAGGGGAGATGAAGAATAACCATAGGCATATTAGCCTCATTTGAAAATAGAGTTACCACCTGCCTTCTGTTGTGAGAATTCAGTAGCAAAGGGGTTTAACAAATGGCCTTTCTTTTCACTCTTTTATTTCTTGAGACATCTTTTAATAGCCCTCAGCTGTGTACACATATTTATCCAACTCAGTCCTGTCTTGAGATCTTAATTCAACAAGGTTTCTCCAGTCTTCTCAGTGTTTGGTGATCTTCTATTTTCTTTGTCATTTTCTCCCTTAACACTCACATATTAGCTACCTTTCTATGTAAATACCCTGTTTGTCTACTTCCTATCTGTTCTGGGCTCCATTCCTTGCTCTTACTCTCAGCTATGCATTGCAGAGAACTGCATTTCTCACAGTCCCTTGCCTTCTGGCTTCTGGGTAGGTTTAGCCAATGGGAGGCACTAGTGCAAGGTTGGAGGGAGTAGAGAAGCGAGTGTATTTCTCTCCTTCTCTCTCTGCTTCCTCTGGTGTCTATGGGAGGAGTTGAGTCTCTTCTGTGGCTCCAGCTCTTCTTTGAATGGTCCCAGTTCCTCTGGGAAACCTCCTCCATTGATACATCTCCCACTAGTCAGTGCTGGCTTCTGGACTCTGATAATATCACCTCCTCTTGTTTTCCCTGTAGCTGTAGAGGTGGTACTGGTTTCTTATTGTTGTTAATCTCCGATTGCATAATTGACTCCTATCTGGCTTCCCATCACCTGGCTAACCAATTCTCTATATTAAATTCACTTTGTTTGAAACATCTAGGGTGTTTCTGTTTTCCTGGCTGGATCATGTAAAATATGATGTCCTATTTTCCCCAAAACGGACTGACTCTAAACTCCCCAGAAGCTAGATGTACCCACCTAAGTAGGTTTACAGTGCTTAGCATAATAAAAGCACCATGTTCGGCCGGTGTTTGAGCAGGAGAGTTAAGAAGGCTTTCAGAAAGTGTTCAGTTGGGCTGGGCAGTGGGTCACGCCTGTAATCCCAGCATTTTGGGAAACAAGGTGGGTGGATTGCTTGAGGCCAGGAGTTCAAGACCAGCCTGACCAACATAGAAAACCCTGTCTCTACTAAAAATACAAAAGTTAAGTCATGCATGGTGGTGTGTGCCTGTCATGCCAGCTACTCAGGAAGCTGAGGCAGGAGAATTGCATGAACCCAGGAGGTGGAGGTTCCAGTGAGCTGAGATTGTGCCATTGCACTCCAATCCGGGTGACAGTGTGAGACCCCATCTCACAAAAAAAAAAAAAAAAAAAAAGGAGTGTTCAGTTGAAGGAGCTTAGGTTACATAAGCCTGATGGGCTCTGCGAATGTCAGGATTCTTCATGTTACCAGTATTCTTGGCGTTTTTTACTTTTTTAAACTACTAATTCTTTAGCTGTAATACTGATGGTGAGTTCTCACATTATTGATTTAATTTCTTCTGATGAAAAGTTGAACAAATGCTGTATTTAGAGTTGATCTTTAAATTGACTTGACTCCAAATGATTTGTGAAGAAAGGTCATGTTCTCAGCCAGATGTCTGTCTGCCTACTCATTTGAAGCACTGTATCTATGTCTTGTTCATTTGTATAACATTAAGATATTTGCCTGAGTAGGAATGACTCTGGGCTTGTTCACTATGTACAGATAGTCTTTGAGGTAACTAAGACTTTTTAAAGATTGTTTTACAAATACTATAAAGGGTCATATTTTTACATTTTTTAGAGATGACCTCGACAGGAAACTGCAGGCTATTGCTGTTTCAAAACTACTGAAAAGTAGCTCGAATCAAGTGATATTTCTGGGATATATCACTTCAGCACCTGGCTCCAGAGATTATCTACAGCTCACTGAACATGGCAATGTGAAGGTAACATAATCTTAATAGGATTTATAATTTATTAAGTAAAATACTTCTTTTTCTTTCATGTTTTTTAAAAAATCAACCTCACCTAACAATTTAATGTGCAGTCTGAGTATCTACTGCTGCATAGAAAATCACCACAAAACATACGAGCTTAAAACAGCAGCAATCTTCTATTTGCTCATAAATCTGCAATGCGGACAGGGCTCAATGGAGGTAGCTCATCTCTGTCCCATGCAGGGTCAGCTAGGTGCCTCAATCAAGGACTAGAGGATCTACTTCACAGTAGATTTATAGGTCGCAAGTTGTGCTTTAGGCTAGGGATCCTGGTTCCTCGCCATGGGCTACTTGGGCTTCCTTCCTGCATGTTGGCTGACTTTCAATAATGAGTATCCCTAGAGAACCAGAAAAAGCCTATATTGCTTTATATGGCATAGCTTTATAAGTCATATACTGTTACTTCCGGTGTCATCACAAGTCTGATCACATTAAACTCTTGATGGGAGGAATATAAAAACCACATGATAAGAATACTAATGGAAAGTAAGATTTTATTGTAGCCATGTTTAGAAAACACAGTCTGCCACATTATGAAAGTTAATTATGGGGCTGGGCATGGTGGCTCATGCCTGTAATTCTAGCACTTTGGTAGGCTAAGGCAGGCGGATCACGAGGTCAGGAGATTGAGACCATCCTGGCTAACACGGTGAAACCCTCTCTCTACTAAAAATACAAAAAATTAGCCGGGCGTGGTGACGGGTGCCTGTAGTCCCAGCTACTTGGGAAGCTGAGGCAGAAGAATGGCATGAACCTGAGAGGTGGAGCTTGCAGTGAGCTGAGATTGCACCACTGCACTCCAGCCTGGGTGACAGAGTGAGACTCCATCTCAAAAAAATGTAAATAAATAAATAAAATAAAAAAAGAAAGTTAATTATGGCATTGAGAGTAAAAGACAAAATGAAATGCCTCATAGAGAGAATGGCTAATCAGCCAACAGGGCCACAGCAGATGACACTGAATTACTCTACCTTTTCAGGTCTAAAACACTTGAATTTGTCAGTGTACCAGAATATAATAATGTTCTGGGGAACTGCCACACAAAAAAATTCTCAGAAGATTGATATATATATATATAATATATATGATATATGATATATATATACTATAATGCCAAATGAATTAATTTCAAATGAGAAATATGATTGTTATATTTAGTTATGCCCTATGCAGATGTCTTGGTTCCTTTCATTCTGTTTTATCTCATGTCTTGAGATAATATCTGCAGAGAAAAAAGCTTATCCATCTTATGTTGATTTTACTACTTTAACTCTTCTTAGGGTGTAACATTATTTATAGAGCTTGGAAGGCAGGTGAAAGAGAGCATGGCCTGATGAGAATTTTCTGCATGTGACAGAAAATAACAGAGATCATATTTCTTTATGTAAAAGTCTGGGCAGGTGAATCAGCACTGGAATGGCACTCTGTGGTGTTTGGAATCTGTGTTCTATCATGTGTTTCCATTTGACAAGGCCTATATTTCCAAACCAGCAGCCTTTAGGTTGTAGCTAGCAGGATAGAGGAAGGGATAAAGAAGGGGCTAAGAGCATATGCTAGTCCCCTCTAAAGGCAAGTCCCAGAAACTGATCTCTAACACTTCTACTTATATTTCACTGACATAAATTTAGTCTAATGGACATACCTTGCTGTACAGAAAATTGAGAGGTGCAGTGTTTAGTCCTGATGGCCATATTCAAAGTTAAAAACACTACAATTTTGGAAGAAGGGAAAGGCAGATATTAGGAAGATGATTTAGTCTCTGCATTTTTTTGGATAGGCAGAAATTAGAGTGTTAAAACAACAGCGGTCATCTATTTGCTCATGAATCTGGAGTTTGGACAGGGCTCAATGAGGATAGCTCATGTCTGCTCCATGCAGGATCAGCTAGAAGGCTCAACTAGGGACTGGAGGATCTACTCAGTAGATAATTCACAGGTGGCAAATTGGTGCTTTGGGCTGGGGACCCGGGTTCCTCACCATGGGCTGCTTGGGCTTCCTCTCTTCCTTGCAGCTGGCTTCCAACAGTGAGTATCCCAAGAGAAAAATAAAAAGCCTATATTGCCTTGTATAACTTAGGCTTGGAGCCACAGATGGGTCCTTGATTTCTGACTCTGGTCAGAGGGATTATGATACTGACATTCATTTTTATAGAGAATACAAAAGGAAGAAACGTTTTACAAAGAAGATAAGTTCAGCTTTGGGCTGAGTTTGAGGCATCTGTGGAACATTAATGGAGATGTCCAATAGGTAGGTGCATATACAGATCTGGAATTCAGCAGGACAGTGAGAACTAGAGTTATAGATTAAGGGGTGGCCACCGTGTAGGGAAGCGTTGAAGCCGTGGAAGTGGGTGATATTGCTAGTAATTAGAGAAGTGCAAATTAGACTGCTAGAATTAGAGAAGTGCAAAAGGAAGACCAAATAAAGCCCCGATGAAGCCACATTGAATGTGGCCATCATGGGGGTGGAGATGAAGGAAGAGAAGACAGATTATTTCAGGAAAGGGAGTAAGGAGAGTTCGGAAGAGGAAAACCTGGAAAGCGTGTACTCAGAGAGACTGTATCAGTTGTTTATCACTATGTAACAAACCACCTCAAAACATAGTGACTTAAAACTGTAACAAGTGAATATTCTCATGATTCTTTGGGTTGACTGGGTGGTTTTCTGTTCTTGCCTGGGTTCTCCTGTGTAGTCAGCTGATGGCTTACTTATGGCAGGAGGGTCTAAGATAGCCCCACACATGTGTCTGGGCCCTGGTGCTGGACCTCTCTCTCTTCTCATGGTCTGTCATTATTTATTAGCCTAGATGATGCTGCATTTACCAGCTGTGTGACCTTGGGGCAAGTTGCTTAGCCTTTCTGGGCCTCAAGTTCCACATCTGAAAAGTGGTGAGAGCGATATCTGTGGAATCATAGGGTTGTTTGAGGATGAAATAGAAGATAACGTCTGCAAAGCCCTCAGACTTACATGACATATATTACGTGTGTCTGGCTGTATGTCAAAAATAAAATAAGAGAAATGTGTAAGTATATGGTCTATAAATCACAAAGGAATATTAGACAAGGTGAAATTTGGCAAGTCTAAGTAAAAATTGCATCCTAATAAGGGCATTTTTACATTGTGTGTGTGCATGTGCATGTGTGTGTGAAGGATATACATGGTGTTAAGAAGAATTTGATTTGATTTTCATCTAATCCTCTCTTGGTTTCCACTGTCATGGTCAAAAGCTGTGTCAAAATTTGCAGTGGATTCTTATATTGCTCTTTTAGGAGGAAGTTTATTAATGTGGAGAAGAGCTTTAATCATCAATGCTTGGATGAACAGATCTTTCTCTTAAAGAAATGAGTATTTAAATCCTGCAGTCTTAAAACTTTACAGCATCTTTATTTTTATTTTTTTTGCAAGACTTACAGCATCTTTAACAAATCGAATAAACAAAATGATAGTTAAATAGATTTATAGTTTATTATTCCCCATACTACAGCTAAAGTTTTCTATTTTCCCGAGACAAACCAGAACAGTGCTTCTTTATTTTCTTCATCAACATTTTAAATTTAATTTTTAAAATGTGTGATAATTTTTACGTATACAAAAGGTATATGCATGTGTGTACTCTAAACAACAATAAAGGTTGATTAATAGACATCCATGTGTCTACTACTAAGCTTAAGAAAAAAATAATTATATAATAAATGGTGATGTATTCTTTTAGTGATTTAAAAATGTGTTTTTAATTAAATGTTAACAGTAAAATTCAGAAGTGGTGAAAAGTCAGGTATATTTTTTATATATAAGGCATTTCAAAAGAAGAAAATGGAGCTTTCTTTCTTCAGAATAAATGCCTCATATTTATAGTTTCCCAGCACATGATAGAAAAGAATATATTTCTGTTCTCTTTCTTTGATGAATAATAACCCTGGTCCCAAGCTCTCAACATCAAAAAGACTCATGACTGCTCCCCAAATGTTCTTATTTCCATGATTCAATTTAACAAACACAGATGGAGCACCTGCTCAACACCAGGTTTTATGCTAAGTGCCAGGTGGCCAAAAGTGATTAAGAGTCCCTCTGTGCAGGAATGGGAGGATGGAGACATAGAAACAGATACCTGGCATGATGTCATAGCTAGTGTGTGTAAAGTACTATACAGGATGACCAATGAAGGTGCGGTCAGTGCTGTTGGGGATGAGAGGCTTGGAAAGCTGCCAGGAGCCAGGGTCTATGTTGTAATCGCTGATTTACCTAATTCAGTCTCCAGACCTCCTTCCTCTTTGTTTTCTCAGCATGTAGTACAGAAGCTAGATGGGCACATAGCAGGTGCTCAATAAATATATGTAGAATGAGCAAATAATTTGGACCAAAAAAGATCAGTAGGAGCCAGGAAGAGAAAACAGCATGTACAAAGAGAGATTTATCATGTAGGTAACACATTTTTTGGCAATGTGGAATAGAGCTTTGTTTTTTATGCCTTAAACATTCTCCTCTCTGCTCTTTATTAGGATATCGACAGCACTGATCATGACAGATGGTGTGAATACATTATGTATCGAGGACTGATCAGGTGAGCACAGGGATTTGACTTTGTTTTTAATCTATTATTGCTGCAATCTTTTGGGTCTATCTGAGAAGGAAAAACAACTTTATGGAAGCAATTAATTTCTGTTGCTTTTTATAAACATTGATTTGACTATACAGTTTAACATCTTTTTCAAGGCATAGTCTCATAATTTACAAAAGTAGAAATAGCTTAGCAAATTAAGCTTAATTGTGTAAGAGGATACTGTGTAGGCTATTAAGCAAGGTGAATGTGTAACTGTCAACACATGTAAGGAATGGCACCACTTTTGAATGTATGGTTTAGTGGAAACATCATGGACCATTGGATGAGAAAGTCCTGGGCTTGAGTTCCAGCCTTGCCAGCTTCTAATCAATAATCCTGGGTAAGTTAACTAATTTGATGGGGCCATTACTATACTGTAGTGAGATCTCTAGGTAAATTATATTAAAAAAATCATTCCACATAAAAATATAACCCAAATATATACATGCATATGTGTGTGTATGATATACTTGGATAATATACATTTGGATACATACAGTCATGTGCTGCTTAATGATATCTTCAGTCAACAACAGACCACATCTACAATGGTAGTTGATAAGATATAATATCATACTTTTACTGTACCTTTTCTGTGTTTAGATACACAAATACCATGGTGTTACAGTTGTCTACAATATTCAGTACAGTCACATGTAGTACAGGTTTGTAGCCTAGGAGCAATAGGCCATACCATATAGCTTAGGTGTGTAGTAGGCTATACCCTCCAGGCTGGTATAAGTGTGCTCTATGGTGTCCACACAATGGTGAAATCACCTATGACACATTTCTTAGAATGTATTCTTGTTGTTAAGTGACACATGACTGTATACATACATATGTGATCCAAAATAATACAGCTGAGACTTTAAAATTCAAATGTGTAACCGTACAAATCAGTTTTGAAGGCAGTATTTGTATCAATAAAGCAAGGAGCAGTTTAATACCAAAAAAGAGGGACTAACCATTCATTCATTCATTCATTCATTCATTCATTCATTCATTCATTCATTCATTTATCCAACAAGTATTTACTAAATCCTCTTTATGTACTGGGTATTGTTCTCAGGAGTGGGGATACAATACAAAAAAACCAAAATCCTTGACTGTCATAGAACTTACATTGCAATGGAAGGAGACATAAAATAAGCAGATAAGAAATGACAGGCTATGACAGGTGGAGATACGCATGATGAAAGAAAAATAATAAATCCAGGTGAGAAGGTAGGGTGTGCTGGGGGTGGCTGTTATAAAGAGTGGGCAGGGTATGATGGAGTGACTTCTGGGCAGCACCTCAAGTGGAAGGAGGGACCCCACCTGTGTATATACCCTGAGGAAGAGCACTTCAGGCAGGGGAGGCAGGGAAAGTTTGAGAGGAGGATGCTGGACATTGTGGGGGTAAGATCAAGGAGGCCAGTGTGGCTGGAGTAGAGTGACAGAAGTGATGTGAGTATGGCAGGTGGTGGTAGATGATGTACACAGTAGGTCGATTCAGAGGTTCCTCTACATACAAACTTCTTCCACAGAGGGAACATGCTGGAGACCTTCCCTGAAACACTCAAGGGTTCTCCTGTTAGGATGGAATGTGTCTGGAGATATTTGATTTGAGCCCCCTAGCTGCCATCCTGGGGACAATGTGAGGAGCCTTGGTGTGGGCTCCTAGGACAGACTTCTCTGATCCTTAGTCTCTTCTCCTTATAGAGCAGTTCATCACCCGAAGGCATCTTGGCATCGCCTGCCTGAAGATAGGGGCTGACATTAATGGATCACTCTTTAAATAACCTTATCTTCTAAGATCTGTGGCCTACATTTATGAGAGAAAATAGTTGCTTTCTGGGATGGTATAGAATCATGGAGTCAACTCCCCTTCCAGTGGGGATATGGCTTGTTCGGTTATGAGTTACAGTCCAGTGAAAGCAAATTGTTAGTTTCTCTTGCTCTAGACCCCATTTGCCATTCAACAAGTATTGATCTAGCAGAATGGATGCCAGGCAATAGGGATAAAGCTGTAAACAAAACAGAGAAGGATCCCTATGCTGGTGGAGGGAGGATGGATAAAAATATGATAAATAATTCCTGGATGATCTATTTTAGAAGATGACGAGGGTGGTGGGAAAAACGAAGCAGGGGAAGGAGCTTCCAGCATATAGAGGTGGGGTGCGATTGTAAGTAGGGAGCTGGGTAGGTCTTACTGAGAAGATGACATTTCAACCAAGATTGCAAAGAGGGAGCCATTTGGTCACCTGGCAGAAGATACTTCCTGGTAGAGGGCTGAGCTAGTGCAAAGACCCCAATGCAGGAGTGCTGCATGTGTTTGAGGAAAAGTGAGGCTAGTGTGGCTGGAAAGGGTTGGGTTAGAATGGGGTGAGGGACAGCGAGGAGGGAAGGAGAGAGTGTGTGGGCAGGCAGGGAAGAGAACAAATCTTGTAAGGATCTGTGAATCCTTAGTAAGTACTTTGGACATTACTTAGTAAAATAGTGACCTTTACTGGTTCTTGGACAACTCCATGGAGCTATATGCTTACTGAGGTGGGCCAAGGAGGCCCTTGAGATGCTAAGATTGTTTCGGTTATGCCACTAACTCAGAAACTCTGAAAGGCACATCACATGCCCAAATAGCTGTGGAACAGATAGCTTGACTATAATTTGGTGTTTCCAAAGTGTTACGGTAGGACTGAAGGTGCTGAAGGGTGAGTTTTGTATAGTATTTTATATCTAAGATTGAAAACACTGTTTCTGTTTAAATATTTGTTAAAGCAATTGTTTAAATGAGATATCAGAAATTCTAGAAAATGACTTTTCATATAGGCTGAAATAGGTATAATTTCAAGTTGTAAAAAATGTTGGGAACCAAGGAACAGTGGTATTTATAGTAACTGGTGCCCATAATAGCTCATTGTTGGGCTCTGAAACTTTTATTACCTCTCCTTAGGAGAATGGGATGGCAGAGTATATATATATATATATATATATATATATACACACACATATATATAAATATTATATCATATATAATATATATTTATTTATGTATGAATTTAGTACTCTGTGACATAACAAAATACCATAGACTGGATGGTCTAAACAACAGAAATTAATTTTCTTTCAGTTCTGTAGATTCTAAGACCAAGATTAAGGTGCCAGCAGAGTTGGTGTCTGGTGAGGACTGTCCCCTTGGGTTGCAGATAACTGTCTTCTTGCCATGTACCCTCATGGGCTTTCCTTGCGTTGTGCCTGTAGAGAGAGAGTGAGCTCTCTGGTGTCTCTTCTTATGAAGTCATTAATCCTGTAGGATCAGGCCTCCCCACTCATGACCTCATTTCATGTTAATTATTTCCTAGGAAGACCCATCTCCAAGTACAGCCACACTGGGGGTTAGAGCTTCAACAAATGAATTTGGGGGGGAACACAAAATAAGAAGATGATTTTAAAAATTCCCATTTTTTTAATTTTTATTTTATTATTATACTTTAAGTTCTAGGGTACATGTGCATAACGTGCAGGTTTGTTACATATGTATACTTGTGC
>NW_012120821.1:43961-46764 GCF_000951035.1 Colobus angolensis palliatus | reverse complement strand
GAGAGAGGGCATCCCTGTCTTGTGCCAGTTTTCAAAGGGAATTTTTCCAGTTTTTGCCCATTCAGTATGATATTAGCTGTGGGATTGTCATAAATAGCTCTTATTATTTTGAGGTATGTTCCATCAATGCCGAAAAATTCCCATATTAATGAAGTTAGGAACTAGGGTTTTTCAGTTTCTCTCCACAAAACTAATTTTGTAAGCTTTCATCTCAATCACCAAGTTCAATGCCCTACATGTAGTAGGTAGTAGGTGCTTAATGAATACTTATTGGACTATAATGGGAGATCCTCTACTTTAATGGAAGATTTGGATTGTCCGATTCCTCAGTTTCAAGACTCTTGTTGTGTCTTTGAAGGCAGTGTCTGTTAAATGGGTTAGAACTTTGATCTTAGAGTTGGGAATAAATAACCTAGATTTACTAAAGACAGTAACCTAGAATTAGACAAAAGTGTACAGATTTAGGACTTGAGCCCAGACAATGCATTAAGCTGTCTGACAGCTCAGAGTTGCATCTGATGTTCAGTCACAGTTCTGCTTACCTTTCCCAGTGGGCAGACTTGCTGTCTCTGCTGGTATCCCTCTGGGTTTCTGTTTCTATTTTGCATGGAGTTACAGGCATGTGGTTATAGGCTTTGTTTTAAGTGCTTCTCTTCTCCTGCCACTCAGGTCCAAGCTCCCATCATCTTTTACCTAAGTTATTGCAGTGGCTTCATAACTTGTCTCCCTGTTTTGATCCTTTCCCTAAAGGTGATTGTCTACCTGGTAGCTGTCACAGACCTCTGCTTCAAACCCTTCTGATGGATTCTCATCTCACTCTCAAAAACAACAACAAAAAAAGAAATCTGAGGTCCTCACAGTGGCCTGTGAGGAAGGCTTTGCCTGTTCCCTCTTATGCACTTCACTCCAGTCATGGTGGAGTTGGGCCCCAAAACACCAAGCATATTTCCACCTCAGGACCTTTGCATTTGCTGTTCCCCTTCCCTAAACAGCATTCCTCCAGGATCTCTATGGCTTGATCCCTCCCTTCATTGAATTTTTGCTCTAGTGTCACTTTATTGCAAACGTATGCCCTGACCATCCACCATAAGATAGCAACCTCTGCTACTTATCACTGCCTGTTCTTACTCTGCATTTACCCCAATACTTACTTATCTATCACTACTTGACTGATTGTAAACATACATATGTGTTTATTGCATCCTTCCCTACTAGAATGAAAGTTCCATGAGGGCAAGGACTTCATTTTATTCACGACTTATTCCCCAACACCCAGAACAGTGCTTGCATGTGGTAGGCATTCCATATATATACATATGTGCTTCATTGAATAAATGAATGACTGAAGCTGACCTAAGTCTTTTTTCCTGGAAGAGCACAATGTAATAAAATAAAATGAATTCTTTGTTGTTAATGGTTCCCCCTGTTTTCTACATGAGCTTCTCAAATAAGAACTCTTTGTATAATGTCTACAAAGTGTTTGAATTTCCCCAGGAATTGAAAGCTCTCAGCCAAAATAGGATATGGAATTTTTTTCAGATATATAAAAATCTTTGATTTTAGACTTGAAATTTGGCTGAAAATATGCATGCGGCATTTGTATTTTTAAAAGTAAGAAAGAATTTAGGCAAACAGCCCTGTCATTCTGAAGAATTCCTGTTATTATCTCAAAACATGATTGTATGGGAGACAATTTGCATAGCTAGAATATTCATTAGTATAAAAAAAGTAAAGTAAGTTGCTAAGACTAGTTACTTAATTAAATCTATATACATATTCTTTATTCATTTATATCATAAAAGCAATATTTTGCCAATATTTAGATTAACAATTTAACTTAATTCCAGTTGTGATATTCAGAGTAGAGTCAGAAGTGGGAAACTGGCTTAATAACAAAGGTGGTATCACTTGGATCTCATTAGATTTCCATGTAATAATAAAACCTTTACAAATCATTTCTGTTTCTGCTACAGGTTGGGTTATGCAAGAATCTCCCATGCTGAACTGAGTGATTCAGAAATTCAGATGGCAAAATTTAGGATCCCTGATGACCCCACTAATTTTAGAGACAATCAGAAACTGGTCATAGACCACAGAGAAGTTCCCAAGAAAATTCATTTTAATCCCAGGTGAGTTCCTTTATGTTGTAGTTCAGTTATAAGCTACCGCATCCCTCTATGGAACCTACATATTCCCTCAAAATGAGCTAAAAATTATATCTTGTCCTAGAGGTTTATTCAGGGTAAGGGAGCCTGTGACAAATATGATAAAATCCAGTTGGGGTTGAAGTTATGGTGCTTGCTTTCTGGAATCAAGAAATATGTTGTAACCTCAGGTTAAAAAATCTCACACCATCATCATCACCATCATCATAACTGTCACCCCCACAATAGCTAGTATTTGGATGCTCCTGTGTCCCAGACCCTATTCTAGGTGCTTTTTGTGTTATCTCAATTAATCCTTATTGGCTGGTCTTCTTATTATCTCTGTTTAATAGATGAGGAAGCTTAAGCTTAAGAACATGAAGTAACTTCACTGGGGTCACATGGCTAGTCAGTGATGGAACTAATAAGTGGGTAGAAAGCCTGTTAGCATCATCAGGTTGATGGGATTCTCAGCTCTGGCTGCACATTAGATTCACCTGGACAGCTTTTAAAAAATACCATCAGAGTGAACAGGCAACCTACAGAATGGGAGAAAATTTTTGCAATCTACTCGTCTGACAAAGGGTTAATATCCAGAATCTACAAAGAACTCAAACAAATATACAAGAAAAAAACAAACAACCCCATCAAAAAGTGGG
>NW_012120821.1:42288-42930 GCF_000951035.1 Colobus angolensis palliatus | reverse complement strand
GCAGCACACCAACATGGCACAAGTATACATATGTAACAAACCTGCACGTTATGCACATGTACCCTAGAACTTAAAGTATAAAAAAAAAAAAAACCACTGCCTGTTGCAATCCTAGTCTCTGATAAAACAGATGTTAAACCAACAAAGATCAAAATAGACAAAGAAGGCCATTACCTAATGGTAAAGGGATCAATTCAACAAGAAGAGATAACTATCCTAAATATGCACCCAATACAGGAGCGCTCAGATTCATAAAGCAAGTCCTTGGAGACCTACAAAGAGACTTAAACTCCCACACAATAATAATTGTAGACTTTAACACCCCACTATCAACATTAGACAGATCAACAGGACAGAAAGTTAACAAGGATATCCAGGAATTGAATGAGGCTCTGCACCAAGCTGACCTAACAGACATCTACAGAACTCTCCACCCCAAATCAACAGAATGTACATTCTTCTCAGCACCACACTGCACTTATTCCAAAATTGATCACAAAGTTGGAAGTAAAGCACTCCTCACCAAATGTAAAAGACCAGATATTACAACAAACTGTCTCTCAGACCACAGTGCAATCAAACTAGAACTCAGGATTAAGAAACTCAATCAAAACCGCTCAACTACATGGAAACTGAACAACC
>NW_012120821.1:31709-33896 GCF_000951035.1 Colobus angolensis palliatus | reverse complement strand
CACTGAGCAGTGGTTTGTAGTTCTCCTTGAAGAGGTCCTTTACATCCCTTGTAAGTTGGATTCCTAGGTATTTTATTCTCTTTGAAGCAATTGTGAATCGAAGTTCATTCCTGATTTGACTCTCTGCTTGTCTGTTACTGGTGTATAAGAATGCTTGTGATTTTTGCACATTAATTTTGTATCCTGAGACTTTGCTGAAGTTGCTTATCAAGGAGCTCTCTTTTTGAAAATATCAAGAAGATTGATAGACCGAAATGGAGATCCGGAGCAAGATGGCCAAAAGGAACAGCTCCAGCCTCCAGCTCCCAATGCGAATGACACAGAAGAAGTGTGATTGCTGCATTTTTAACTGAGGTACCGGGTTCATCTCACTGGGGAATGCGGGACAATCGGTGCTGGTCAACTGATGCAGCCCAACCTGCGATAGCTGAAGCAGGGCAAGGCATCACCTCACCTGGGAGGCACAAGGGGGAACGGAATCCCTTTCGAAACTGAGACACACAACACCTGGAAAATCGGGTAACTCTCACCCTAATACTGCACTTTACCAAGGGTCTTAGCAAATGGCACACTGGGAGATTATATACCACACCTGGCCAGGAGGGTCCCACGCCCACGGAGCCTCCCTCATTGCTAGCACAGCAGTCTGAGATCTAACTGCAAGGCAGCAGGGAGGCTGGGGGAGGGTGCCAGCCATTGCTGAGACTTAAGTAGGTAAACCAAACCTCTGGGAAGCTCAAACTGGGTGGAGCCCACTGCAGCTCAAGGAGGCCTGCCTGTCTCTGCCTGTCTGTGTAGACTCCACCTCTGGGGACAGGGCACAGCTAAACAAAAAGCAGCAGAAAACTGTGCAGATGTTAATGACCCTGTCTGACAACTGTGAAGAGCAGTGGATCTCCCAGCACAGAGGTTGATTTCTGAGAACGGACAGACTGCCTGCTCAAGTGGGTCCCTGACCCCTGAGTAACCTAACTGGGGGACATCCCCCTCTAGGTGCAGACCAACACCTCACACCTCACAAGGTGGGGTACACCCCGAGACGAAGCTTCCCGAGCAAGAATCAGAAAGCAGCACTCACTGTTCAGCAATATTCAATCTTCTGCAGCCTCCGCTACTGATACCCAGGCAAACAGGGTCTAGAATGGACCTCAAGCAATCTCCAACAGACCTACAGCTGAGGGTCCTGACAATTAGAAGGAAAACTCACAAACAGAAAGGACATCCACACCAAAACCCCATCACTACCTCACCATCATCAAAGAAGAAAGGCAGATAAAACCACAAAGATGGGGAAAAAGCAGGGCATAAAAGCTGGAAATTCAAAAAATAAGAGCATATCTCCCCCTCCAAAGGAACACAGCTCATCACCAGCAATGGATGAAAGCTGGACGGAGAATGACTTTGACGAGTTGAGAGAAGAAGGCTTCAGCTGATCAAACTTCTCAGAGCTAAAGGAAGACTACATAACCAGTGCAAACAAACTAAAAATCTTGGAAAAAGAATGAAAGAATGGATAACTAGAATAATCAATGCAGAGAAGGCCATAAACGAACTGACAGAGATAAAAACCATGACATGAGAAATACGTGAAAAATGCACAAGCTTCAGTAACTGACTCAATCAACTGGAAGAAAGAGTATCAGTGATTGAAGATCAAATGAATGAAATGAAGAGAGAAGAGGAGACTGGAGAAAAAAAGGAAAAAGAAATGAACAAAACCTCAAGAGGTGTGGGATTACGTGAAAAGACCAAATCTACATCTGATTGGTGTGCCTGAAAGTGATAGGGAAAATGGAACCAAGTTGGAAAATCTCTTCAGGATATCATCCAGGAGAACTTCCCCAACCTAGTAGGTGGGCCAACATTCAAATTCAGGAAATACAAAGAATGTCACAAAGATAATCCTCAAGAAGAGCAACTGCAAGACACATAATTGTCACATTCACCAAAGTTGAAATGAAGGAAAGAATGTTAAGAGCAATCAGAGAGAAAGGTCGGGTTACCCAAAAAGGGAAGCCCATCAGACTAACAGCAGATCTCTCGGCAGAAACTCTCCAAGCCAGAAGAGAGTCGGGGCCAATATTCAACATTCTTAAAGAAAAGAGTTTTAAACCCAGAATTTCATATCCAGCCAAACTAAGTTTCATAAGTGAAGGAGAAATAAAATCCTTTACAGACAAGCAAATG
>NW_012120821.1:26856-27271 GCF_000951035.1 Colobus angolensis palliatus | reverse complement strand
GAGGTACAAGGAGGAGCTGGTACCATTCCTTCTGAAAATATTCCAACCAATAGAAAAAGAGAGAATCCTCCCTAACTCATTTTATGAGGCCAACATCATCCTGATTCCAAAGCCTGGCAGAGACACAACAAAAAAAGAGAGAATTTTAGAACAATATCCCTGATGAACATCGATGCAAAAATTCTCAATAAAACACTGGCAAACCGAATCCAGCAGCACATCAAAAAGCTTATCCATCATGACCAAGTGGGCTTCATCGCTGGGATGCAAGGCTGGTTCAACATATGCAAATCAATAAACATAATCCAGCATATAAAAAGAACCAAAGACAAAAATCCACATGATTATCTCAATAGATGCAGAAAAGGCCTTTGACAAAATTCAACAGCCCTTCATGCTAAAAACTCTCAATAAA
>NW_012120821.1:17131-23820 GCF_000951035.1 Colobus angolensis palliatus | reverse complement strand
GCTCTGTCACCCAGGCTGGAGTGCAGTGGCACGATCTCAGCTCACTACAACCTCCGTCTCCTGGATTAAAGCAATTCTCCCATCTCAGCCTCCTGAGTAGCTGGGACTACAGGTTCATGCCCTGATGCCTGGCTAATTTTTGTATTTTTAGTAGAGACCGAGTTTCACCATATTGATCAGGTTGGTCTCGAACTCCTGACCTCAGGTGATCCACCTGCCTTGGCCTCCCAAAGTGCTGGGATTACAGGTGTGAGTCACCATGCCTGGCCTTGTTTTGTTTTTAGAAGAGAAATCTATTTGCAGCAAAACATACGAGTTGGAGTATGTGCTCTTTTCTCCCGCATGACTGGATAGTGAGAGGAAACTTCTACATAAAGTCAAACACAGAACATATCGTATACATTATTATTATTTAACATTTCTACCACTTTTACCAGCTAATAGCTATAGACATTTCTCATTTTGTTGGGGGAAGAAAGAAATTTCTCCATTCTCTTTTTCTTCCTTGTCCCTCCTTACAAGAAAAAATTGTACCAAAGTGTAGGTGACTAATATGAGGAGAATTATCACCAAGTCTCCATTTGTTCCAATTCCTGTATTGATCTTACCCTGTGTAAGTGTAATGTGACTAAGAAAAGCCTGGGCCCTGGGGTCATCTGTCTGGCTCAAATCCTCACTCTTGCCAGTGAACAGCTGGGTAACTGTGGGCCAGTTGCTTAACCTCTCTGAGCCTCAAGTGCCTCATCTAAAAATGGGAAAAATAGTAGTGGTTACCTCTTAAGGCTATGTGAAGCATGCATGCCACAAAATGTTGTTAGAATAGTGCATAGTGAATGCTTGTTGTTTAACAGTAGCTGCAATAGCAACATTAGAATTTGCAGTAGTAATGGTAGAAGTAAAATAGAAGGATTCCCTCCTTTTGCTTATTGGGATAGTTTCTTAAATGGAAGCTAGAAAATCAGAGAAGGAAAGGATTTTCTTGTGTCATTATTCTTCATGTAGCAGGAGTGCAGAGAAATCCAAATAAAATAGTTTTGGCTAACCACAATGGCAGATTGATCCAAACCAACTGTGAAGGGAGCTAGATTTGCTTTCCCACTCAGTTTAATTATGAAAATAACAAAGGCATAAGTAGAAGGCATGCCTTAATTTTAAAACTGTGATGAGAGTACTTAAGATCTACTCTCATAGCAATTTTCAAATATACAATACATTATTATTAACTACAGTCACAATGCTTTACAATAGATCTCCAGAAATTTTTCATCCTGTCAAATTGAAACTTTGTATCATTTCACCAACATCTTCTCAACCCTCATCTCCCCCAGCCCCTGGCAACCACCATTCTACTCTTTGCTTCCACGCGTTCAATTTTTTTCAGATTTTACATATAAATGAGATCATGAAGTATTTGCCTTTCTGGGTCTGGATTATTTCACTTAGCTTGATGCCCTCTAGGTTCATCCATGTTGTTGCAAATGACAAGATTTCCTCTTTTCAGGCTGAATACTATTCCATACATATGCATGTTTGTGTATAGCTGCATTTTCTTTATCCATTCATCTGTCAATGGACACTTAGGTTAATTATATTTCTTGACTCTAGTGAAAAATGCTGCAGTGAATGTTGGAGTACAGCTATTTCTTCAATACTAATTTCTTTCATTTGGATATATACCAAGAAGTGGGATTGCTGGATCATAATGGTAATTCTATTTTTAATTTTTAAAGGAACTTTTGTAATGTTTTCCATAATAGCTATACTAATTTGCATTCCCCAGAACAGTGAACAAGGGTTCCTTTTGCTGTACATCTCCTGCCAATATTTGCTGTCTTGCCTTTTTGGCACTAGCCATTTTAACAGGTGTGAGGTGATGTCTCATTGCAATTTTAATTTGTATTTCCTTGATTAGTGATGAGCATTTATTCACTTACTAGCTGGCTACTTGGATGTCTTCTTTTGAGAAATATTTATCCATGTTTGTTTTCTTGCTATTAAGATTTTTGAGTTCCTTATATATTTTGAATATTAGCCATGTATTAGATATAGGTTGAACATCTCAAGTAAAAAAATCCAAAATTCAAATTCTCCAAAATTCAAAACTTTTTGAGCACGGACACAGTGCTCAAAGAAAATTCTTGGGGCATTTCAGATTTTGTACTTTTGGATTTGGGATGCTCAAACAGTAAGTGTAATACAAATATTCCAAAAAGCGAATCCAAAATCTGAAATACTTCTGGTTCCAGTGATTTGGGATAAAGAATACTCAACATATATATGGTTTGTAAATATATTCTCATTCTGTAGGTTGTCTCTTCACTCTGTTGATTGTTTTCTTTGTATATAGAAGCTTATTAGTTTGATAGAATCCCATTTGTCTATTTTTGCTATTGTTTCCTTTGCTTTAGGGATCATATTTAAAAAATCATTGCCCAGACCAATGTCAGAGATTTTTCTTGATGTTTTCTTCTAGCAGTTTCACAGTTTCAAGTCCCAAAATCTTTAATCTATTTTGAGTTGATTTTTGTATATGGTATGAGGTAAGAGTCCGACTTCATTCTTCTGCATGTGGATACCCAGTTCCCCCACCACTGCTTATTGAAAAAGTTGTCCTTTCCCCATTGTGTGTTTGGGGTACCTTTGTCAAATATCAATTGACTGTAAATGTGTGGATTTATTTCTAGGCTCTCTATTCTGTTCTACTGATCTATAGATCTGTTTTTATGCCAGTACCATGCTGTTTTAATTACTACAGGTTTGTTGTGTATTTTGGAATCTGATAGTGTGATGCCCTCAGCTTTGTTCTTTTTGTTCATGATTGCTTAAGCTACCTGAGGTGTTTTGTGGTCTTATACAAATTTTAGGGTTAATTTTTCTATTCCTGTGAAAAATGTCATTGGAATTTTGATAAGGATTACTTTGAATCTGCAGATTGCTTTGGTTAGTATGAATATTTTAACAATATTGATTATTCCAATTCATGAACACAAGATATGTTTCCATTAATTTGTGGCCTTAAATTTATTTCATCATTCTTTTATGGTTTTCAGTGTACAGGTGTTTCATCTCCTTGGTTAAATTTATTCCTAAGTATTTTTTGATGCTATTGTAAATGGGATTGTTTTCTTGGTTTCTTTTTCCAATAGTTCATTGGTAGTATATAGAAATGCTACTGATTTTTATAAGCTGATCTTGAATCCTGCAAATCAACTGAATTTATTAATTATAACAGCTTTTCAGTGGAGTTTTTAGGGGTATATATATATATTCTTGTCATCTGCAAATAGGGACAATTTAAATTTTTCCTTTCCAATTTAGATGTATTTTATTTCTTTTACTTGCTTAATTGCTCTAGCTAGGACTTTCAGTACTATGTTGAATAGAAGTGCTGAGAGTGGGCATCCTTGTCTTGATCCTGATCCCAGAGTAAAAACTTTCAACTTTTAATCACTGGGTATTGATGTTAGCTGTGGGTTGTCATATATGGCCTTTGCTATGATGAGGTCTATTTCTGCTATGCCTAATTTGTTGAGAGTTTTTATCATGAAAAGTTCAAATTTTCAGATGTTTTCTGCATCTATTGAGATGATTACATGATTTTTGTCTTTTACCCTGTTAATACATTGTATCATATCTATTGGTTTCCATATATTTAACTATCCTTGCATCCCAAGGATAAATTCCCCTTGATCATGGTGTATGATCCTTTTAATGTACTGTTGAATTCAGTTTGCTAGCATTTTGTTGAGGATTTTCTACATGTGTGTTCATTAGGGATATTTGCTTTTCTTGTAGGATCCTTGTCTGGCTTTGGTAACAGGCTAATAATGGCCTCATAAACTGAATTTGCAAGTGTTCCCTCCTCTTCAATTATGAAAGAGTTTGAGAAGGATGGGAATTAATTTTTCTTTCTCCCTTTCTTCTTCTTCTTCTTCTTCTTCTTCTTTTCTTTTTTTTGAGATAAAGTCTCACTCTTGTCACCCATGCTGGAATGCAATGGCATGATCTCAGCTTACTGCAACCTCTGCCTCCCCGGTTCAAGTGATTCTCCTGCCTCAGCCTCCTCAGTAGCTGGGATTATAGGCACCTGCCACTACGCCCAGCTAATTTTTGTACTTTTAGTAGAGATAGGGTTTCACCATATTGGCCAGGCTGGTCTCAAACTCCTCACCTCAGGTGATCTGCCTGCCTTGGCCTCTCAAAGTGCTGGGATTACAGGCATGAGCCACCATGCTTGGCCTAATAATTTTTCTTTAGATGTTTTGTAGAATTCACCAGTGAGGCCATTGGATCTGGGCTTTTTGCTTTTGGGGAGGTTTTTGATTACTGATGCAATTTCCTTAAGCGTTATTGAACTGTTCAGATTTTGAATTTCTTCATCTGTCAGTCTTGGTAGATTGTTTGTTGCTATGAACTGGTCCATTTCTTTCTTTTAGGTTATCCAATTTTTTGGCATATTATTGCTCATAGTAGTCACTTACAATTATTTGTGTTTCTGTGGTATCAGTTTAACATCTCCACACTGATTTATAATTTTATTAATTTGATTTTTTCTCTTTTTTCTTAGTAAGTCCAGCTAACAGTTTGTCCATTTTATCTTTTCAAAAAAACAACTCTTAGTTTCATAGATATTTTTTAAGTTTTCTATCCTCTATTTCATTATTTTTGGTCTGATATTTATTATTTTCCTTTCTTTTGTTGACTTTGGGCTTTGTTCTTTTTCTACTCCCACAGGTATAAAGTTAGGTTGTTTGATGTCTTTATTTTTTCATAATGTAGGTGTTTATTGCTACAAAATTTCCCTTTTAAAACTGTGTTTGCTACATCCCATAAGTTTGGGTACATTGTGTTTCCATTTTTATTTGTCTCAACAAAATTTAAATTTTTTCTTTTGATTTCTTCTTTGATCCAGTATCTGTTTAGGAAAGTGTTGTTTAATTTTGACATATTTGTGAATTTTCCAATTTTCCTCCTGTTATTGATTTGTAATTTAACTATTGTTGTTGGAAAGGATACTCAAAATGATTTCAGTATTCTAGAACTTGTTAAGGCGTGTTTTGTGGCCTAACATAAGATTTGTCCTGGATTTGTTCAGCATTTATGTCTCAGATTATGAAAATCTGAGACAGGTCTCAGTCGATTCAGGAAGTTTATTTTGCCAAAGTTATGGATGCACACCTGTTACACAGCCTCAGGAGGTCCTGACGATATGTGCCCAACGTGGTCAGAGCACAGCTTGGTTTTATGTATTTTAGGGAGACATGAGACATCAATCAACATATGTAAGATGAATATTGGTTCAGTCTGGGATGGCAGGACAACTGGAAGCAAAGACAGGACATCTCAAAGCAGGCAGGAGGCTTTCAGGTCATAGATAATAGACAAATGGTTGCATTCTTTTGAGTTTCTGATTAGCCTCTGCAAAAGAGGCAGTCAGATATGCATTTATCTCCGTGAGCAGAGGGATGACTTTGAATAGAATGGTAGGCAGGTTTGCCCTAAGTGGTTCCCAGCTTGACTTTTCCCTCTAGCTTAGTGATTTTGGGGCCACAAGATTTGTTTTCCTTTCACTTGCACCTGAAAAGAATGTATATGCTGCTGCTGTTGGATGAAATGCTCTCTCTATAGGTTAGGTCGATTTGGTCTATAATGTTCAAGTGTACTGTTTCCTTGTTGATTTTCTATTTGGATGATTTATCCATTGTTGGAAGTGGGTTATTGAAGTCCTCTACTACCATTGTATTGCTGTCTAGTTCTCCCTTCAGTTCTGTTAATATTTTCTTTATATATTTAGGTGCTCTGATGGTGGGTGCACATATATTTATTATTATTATATTATATTGATGAATTGAGCCCCTTTGGTACAATGACCTACTTTGTCTCCTCTGACTGTTTTTGACTTAAAGTCTAGTTTGTCTAAGTAGAGCCATCCCTCATCACTTTTGGTTATCATTTACATGGAATATCTTTCCAAACCTTTACTTTCCATCTATATATATCCTTAAAGCTAAAGTTAGTTTTTTTGTAGGCAGCAATTTCTTATAATTTATTTTTTTAAATCCACTTAGCCTCTCTGTCTTTTGATTAGAGAATTTAATCCATTTACATTTAAAGTAATTATTGATAGTTAAGGACTTAGTATTGCCATTTAAATAATTGTTTTCTGAGTGTTTTACAGTTCCTTCATTCTATTCTTACTCTTTTTCCTTATGATTTGATGATTTTTTGGTAATAGTATGCTTTAATTGCTTTCTCTTTATCTTCTGTGTGGGTTTTATATTTGTAGATACCATGAATCTTACATAAAACATAACTATATATTTTAAGCTGGAAACAACTTTGTCTGCTGCATATAAAAACTCTGAGATTTAGCTTTTCCTCCCACTACATTTTATGTTATTGATGTCACAATTCACGTATTTTATATACCATGTGCCCGTTAACAAATTTTTGTAGTTATAGTTATGTTAATACTTCTGTCTTTTAAGTTTTAAACTAGAGTTTAAAATGATACTGCATAAGCATTAAAGTATTCATGTTGTCTAAATTTGACTGTATTGTTAACTTTACAATAAGTTTTATACTTTCATATGTATTCACTTTTTTTTTATTATACTTTAAGTTCTAGGGTACATGTGCATAACGTGCAGGTTTGTTACATATATATACTTGTGCCATGTTGGTGTGCT
>NW_012120821.1:14798-15110 GCF_000951035.1 Colobus angolensis palliatus | reverse complement strand
ACACTATGTTGAATAGGAGTGGTGAGAGAGGGCATCCCTGTCTTGTGCCAGTTTTCAAAGGGAATTTTTCCAGTTTCTGCCCATTCAGTATGATAATAGCTGTGGGTATGTCATAAATAGCTCTTATTATTTTGAGGTGTGTTCCATCAATACCGAATTTATTGAGGGTTTTTAGCATGAAGGGCTGTTGAATTTTGTCAAAAGCCTTTTCTGCATTTATTGAGATAATCACATGGTTCTTGTCTTTGGTTCTGTTTATATGCTGGATTACATTTATTGATTTGCAAATGTTGAACCAGCCTTGCATCCCAG
>NW_012120821.1:6784-9723 GCF_000951035.1 Colobus angolensis palliatus | reverse complement strand
CTCTTCTCGCTTCATTTCATTCATTTGATCCTCAATCGCTGATACTCTTTCTTCCAGTTGATGGAGTCAGTTACTGAAGCTTGTGCATTTGTCACATATTTCTCGTGTCATGGTTTTCATCTCTGTCATGTCGTTTATGACCTTCTCTGCATTAAGTACTCTAGCTGTCAATTCTTCCACTCTTTTTTCACGATTTTTAGTTTCTTTGCCCTGGGTACGTAATTCCTCCTTTAGCTCTGAGAAGTTTGATGGACTGAAGCCTTCTACTCTGATGTCGTCAAAGTCATTCTCTGACCGGCTTTGATCCGTTGCTCGCGATGGGCTGTGCTCCTTTGCAGGGGAGATGCATTCTTGTTTTTTGAATTTCCAATTTTTCTGCCCTGCTTTTTCCCCATCTTTGTGGTTTTATCTGTCTCTGGTCTTTGATGATGGTGACGTACTGATGGGATTTTGGTATAGGTGTCCTTCCTGTTTGATAGTTTTCCTTCTGACAGTCAGAACCCTCAGCTATAGGTCTGTTGGAGATTGCTTGAGGTCCACTCCAGACCCTGTTTGCCTGGGTATCAGCAGCAGAGGTTGCAGAAGATAGAATATTGCTGAACAGCGAGTGTACCTGTCTGATTCTTTCTTTGGAAGCTTCCTCTCAGGGGTGTACTCCACCCTGTGAGGTGTGGGTTGTCAGACTGCCCGTAGTGGGGGATGTCTCCCAGTTAGGCTACTCAGGGGGTCAGGGACCCACTTGAGCAGGCAGTCTGCCCCTTCTCAGATCTCAGCCTCCGTGTTGGGAGATCCACTGCTCTCTTCAAAGCTGTCAGACAGAGTCGTTCGCGTCTGCACAGGCCTCTGCTGCTTTAGTTGTGCCCTGTCCCCAGAGGTGGAGTCTAGAGAGACAGGCAGGTTTCCTTGAGCTGCTGTGAGCTCCACCCAGTTCGAGCTTCCAGCTGCTTTGTTTACCTACTTAAGCCTCAGCAATGGCAGGCGCCCCTCCCCCAGCCTCTCTGCTGCCTTGCAGTTAGATTGCAGCAGACTGCTGTGTTAGCAAGGAGGGAGGCTCCGTGGGCGTGGGACCCTCCCGGCCAGGTGTGGGATATATTCTCCTGGTGTGCCGGTGTGCTTACCGTGCAGTATTGGGGTGGGAGTTACCCGATTTTCCAGGTGTTGTGTTTCTCAGGTCTCCTGGCTAGGAAAAGGGATTCCCTTCCCCCTTGCACTTCCCAGGTGAGGTGATGCCTCGCCCTGCTTCAGCTCTCGCTGGTCAGGCTGCAGCAGCTGACCAGCACCAGTTGTCCGGCACTCCTGAGTGAGATGACCCCAGTACCTCAGTTGAAAATGCAGAAATCACCGGTCTTCTGTGTCGCTCGCGCTGGGAGTTGGAGACTGGAGCTGTTCCTATTCGGCCATCTTGCTCTGCCCCAGCCAGTATTCACATTGTTAATGTCCTTTCATTTCAACTTGAAAAAGTCCCATTAGCATTTCTCACAGGGTGTGTCTAATGATGACGAACTCCTGCAGCTTTTGTCTCTTTGGAAAGTCCTTATCTCTCCTTATCCCTGAAGGACAGCCTTGCTATATAGAATTATTGGTTGGCACAATTCTTGTGTTCTTTTAGCACTTTGAATACATCATCTCAATTTCTTTTGGCCTGCAAGGTTTCTACTGAGAAATACACTGATAATCTTATAGGGATTCCCTTGAATGTTTTTTTCTCTTTGTTTTTCTCTTGCTGCTTGCAAAATTTTCTTTTTGTCTTCGATTTTTAAAAATTTGATTATAATGTGTCTTGGTGGCAATCTCATTATATTTAATATATGTGGGGGTGCTTTGGGCTTCATGGATCTGCATGTTAATCTTCCTATCCAAATTTGGAAAGTGTTCAGCTGCTTTTCTTTAAATAAGATTTCTTCCTCTATTTCTTTCTTTCTCTGCTTCTTCTGAAACACAAGATGGTGTATATTGGTTTACTTAATGATGACCTATAATTTCTGTAGGCTATCTTCACTTTTTCACTCTTTTTTCTGTTGACTCCGATTGGGTAATTTTGAATGAACAGACTTTGAGCTCTCTGATTCTTCTGCTTGGTTGAGTCTGCTGTTGAATGTCTTCATTAAATTTTTCAGTTTAGTTATGATGTTTCTTAGCTCTAGAATTTCTGTTTGGTTCTTTTTTATGATTTTTATCTCTTTATTGAACTTCTCATTCTGTTCCTGTACTCTTTTTCTTATTTTGTTTAGTTGTCTATCTGTGTTCTTTTGTAGCTCAGTTTCAAGATGAGTATTATTTTATTTTATTATACTTTATGTTCTAGGGTACATGTGCACAATGTGCAGGTTTGTTACATATGTGTACATGTGCCATGTTGGTGTGCTGCAACCATTAACTCATCCTTTACATTCGGTATATCTCCTAATGCTATCCCTCCTCCACCCCACAACAGGCCCCGTGTGTGATGTTCCCCTTCCTGTGTCAGGTGTTCTCATTGTTCAATTCCCACCTATGAGTGAGAACATGCAGTGTTTGGTTTTCTGATCTTGCAATAGTTTGCTGAGAATGATGGTTTCCAGCTGCATCTATGTCCCTACAAAGGACATGAACTCATCCATTTTTATGGCTGCATAGTATTCCCTGGTGTATATGTGCCACAATTTCTTAATCCCGTCAGTCATTGATGGACATTCAGGTTGGTTCCAAGTCTTTGCTATTGTGAATAGTGCCGCAATAAACATACCTGTGAATGTGTCTTTATAGCAGCATGATTTATAATCCTTTGGGTTATAAATCCCAGTAATGGGATGGCTGGGTCAAATGGTATTTCTAGTTCTAGATCCTCGATGAATCACCACACTGTTTTCCACAATGGTTGAACTAGTATACAGTCCCACTAACAGTGTAAAAGTGTTCCTATTTCTCTACATCCTCTCCAGCACCTGTTGTTTCCTGAC
>NW_012120821.1:3961-6249 GCF_000951035.1 Colobus angolensis palliatus | reverse complement strand
TGACTAACCAGTTTTCCCAGCACCATTTATTAAATAGGGAATCCTTTCCCCATTTCTTGTTTTTGTCAGGTTTGTCAAAGATCAGTTGGTTGTAGATGTGTGGTATTGTTTCTGAGTCCTCTGTTCTGTTCCCTTTGTCTATATCTCTGTTTTGGTATCAGTACCATGCTGTTTGGGTTAGGGTAGCCTTGTAGTACAGTTTGAAGTCAGGTAACATGATGCCTCCAGCTTTGTCCTTTTGACTTAGGGGTTTCTTGGTAATGTGGACTCTTTTTTGGTTCCATATGAAGTTTAAAGTAGTTTTTTTTCCAATTCTGTGAAGAAAGTCATAGGTAGCTTAATGGGGATAGCATTGAATCTATAAATTACCTTGGGCAGTATGGCCATTTCACAATATTGATTCTTCCTATGCATGAGCATGGTATGTTCTTCCATTTGTTTGTGTCCTCTTTTACTTCATTGAGCAGTGGTTTGTAGTTCTCCTTGAAGAGGTCCTTCACATCTCCTGTAAGTTGGGTTCCTAGGTATTTTATTCTCTTTGAAGCTATTGTGACTGGGAGTTCACTCATGATTTGGCTCTCTGTCTGTTATTGGTACTTCAAGATGATTATTTTGAATTTTTTATTAGTCGGTTTTCAATTAGCATCAGTTACTTGTACTTTATTTGTTCCTTTGGTGGTATCATGCTTCCTTGATTATTTGTGATCCTTGTGGACATGCCCTGGTTTCTGCACATTTGAAAAAGTGGGTACCTCTTCTAGTCTTTATAGATTAGCTTTGGCAGGGAAAGCCTTTACCAGTTGGCTGGTCCAAAGATTCTCAGTGGACTATCTGGCTGGGCTCATGCGTGGACTTATGCTAGAGTTCTTGGGTAGACTTGCTTGGTGCCTGGGTCATCAAGTGGATAGGCCTTGTGTCTGGGTCTATGGGGTCAGCCTGGTGCTGGGGTCCATTGGGATGGGCCTGGATCCTGTGTCAAGAGGGACTGGACTTGAATTCTGGGTCCATGACAGCCAACCTGATTCCAGGGGTGGGTGTGTGGGGTTAGGCCTTGAGCATGAGTCTGCAGGAGCCACCCTCGTGCTGAAATGAGCCTGGTGCCTGGGTACATTGGGATAGATCTGGAACTTGGGCCCATGAAGCCTGGGCCTCCTATGTTGAACCCAGTGCTGGGGTCTCCTATGGTGGGCCTGTACTCTGGAATTGCTGGAGCTGGCCTAGATTCTGCTACCTGGGGTTGCAGGGACTGATCTGGAGCTGGGGTGCATTAGAGCCTGGGTTCACAGGGCCCAGTCTGGAGCCTGGAACTGGCAATGCTAACCTGGAGCCTGGAGTTATGTGGGGTGACCTGGAGCTGGTTGCATAGGGGCCAGCCTAGCGCTGGGGTGGGCTTGGAGGCTGGGTCTGTGGGTATCGCTCCAGAGGCCAGGTCCATGGGCACTGGACTCAGGGACAATAGAGCTGGTTTGGAACTGCGGCAGGCCTAAAGGCTAGGCCCATGTGTTCTAGCCTGCAATCTGGGGATTTTCGGGGTGTCCTGGCACTGGTGCCAGTCTGGAGCCTTGGGTGGGCCTGGAGCCTGAATTTGCTAGGGCCACTTTAGGGCCTGGGGTTGTTGGGGTTGGCCTGGTGTTTAGGTGGGCCTGGAAGCTTGTTCTGTGGGTGCCAGCCTGGTGCCAATGTTCATTGGCCTGGACTTAGTGCTGGGGTCTGTGGCAAAGTTGGGTGCTTACTTCACTCCTTTCAGCCAGTGAAGAGAGTATCTATCTCTCTACTTACTGTGCTACCTAGTCTTGGGGGAGGAGTGATAGAAGTAATGTGAAGTTGTCCTTCCTACCCTTCTGAATGAGCCTTTTCTTCTTTCACTAATACATTCAAATACTATACTCTCTCATCTGAAATCTTTAACTCTTGTGAAGATATTTTTGTGCATGGATAGTTGTTCAAATGGATGTTTCTACAAAGACAAGCAATGGAAAGTCCTATTTTGTCATCTTGCTGACATCACTCTTGTATATATCTATACATCACACAATTATGTCACCTTTGTAAATATATGACACATAAATGTATGTATGTATATCTGTGTGTACATGTGTATTTGTATTCTATTTGCTAATCTGATTATTTCATCCAATTAGTATATTACGAACTTCATTCCAAAATAAAGTATTCTTCTTCAAATACATATATATATTTTATTTTATTATTATACTTTAAGTTCTAGGGTACATGTGCATAACGTGCAGATTTGTTACATATGTATACTTGTGCCATGTTGGTGTGCT
>NW_012120821.1:0-341 GCF_000951035.1 Colobus angolensis palliatus | reverse complement strand
TCATATCCCATTTGTCAATTTTGGCTTTTGCTGCCGTTGCTTTTGGTGTTTTAGACATGAAGTCCTTGCCCATGCCTATGTCCTGAATGATACCATGTAGGTTTTCTTCTAGGGTTTTTATGGTATTAGGTCTAACATTTATGTCTCTAATCCATCTTGAATTAATTTTTGTGTAAGGAGTAAGGAAAGGATCGAGTTTCAGCTTTCTACTTATGGCTAGCCAATTTTCCCAGCACCATTTGTTAAATAGGGAGTCCTTTCCCCTTTTCTTGTTTCTCTCAGGTTTGTCAAAGATCAGATGGCTGTAGATGTGTGGTATTATTTCTGAGGACTCTGTTCTG
>NW_012120820.1:0-1210 GCF_000951035.1 Colobus angolensis palliatus | reverse complement strand
AAAAAAAAGAAACTAGAGAAAGAGAAGCAAATTAAGCATCAAGCAAGCAAAAAGAAAGAAATAATAAAGGTTAGAGCATAGGTCAATGAAATTGAAAACCAATGAACAATAGAGAAAATCAATGAGTGAAAAGAAGATTTCTAAAACTGATAAACCTCTAGCTAGACTGACACAGAGAAAAACAAGACAACAATAACTGATACCAGAAATGAAAAACAAGACATCACTGCTAATACTACACACATTGAAAGTATAAGTGAATACTACCAACAACTCTATGCCCATATATATGACAAATTAAAAGAAATATAACAACTACTTGAAAGAGAAGAACTACAAATCTCTTTCCAAGAAGAAATATGTAGTTTTAATAGATATATTCGAGATGTTACATTTGTAGTCAAAAATTTTCCAAAACAGAAAAGTACAGGCTCAAAGAACTTCACTGTCAAGTTCTACCGAACAGTTAATAAAGAATAATACCAATGCTATATAGTTTATACCAGAACATAGAAGAGGAGAGAAAACTTCCCAGCTCATTTTATGAGCCAGCATTATCCCAATACCAAACCCAGCTAAAGCTCTATCAAGAATAGAAAATTATAGACCAGTATTCCTCATGGACATAGATACAAAAAGCTTCAGAAAATATTACCAAATTAGATCCAGCAAAATAAAAAAGGAATGAAACATACAACCAAGTGAGATTCATTATAGGAACACAAGATTGTTCAACATTTGAAAATCAATCAATGTAACATACCATACTTACTACAGACTAAATAGGAAAATCATGTAATGATCTCAATAGATGCAGAAAAATTATCCAACAAAATTCTAAATGCATTCATAATAAAAATTTACAGCAAACCAGGAATAGAATGAAACTTTTTTACCCATTTCTTTTTTTTCTGGAGACTAACTCTGTCACCCAGTTCAGTGGCACAATCTCCGTTCACTGCAACCTCTGCCTCCCAGGTTCAAGTATTTCTCATGCCTCAGCCTCCCAAGTAGTTGAAACTACAGGCACCCACCACTATGCCAGGCCAACTTTTGTATTTTTAGTAGAGATGGAGTTTCACCATGTTACCCAGGCTGGTCTTGATCTCGTGACCTCAAGTTTTATATATATATATATACCCTTTGTAAGGGTAAAAAAGTCCAGGTGGGGTGGTTCACACCCGTAATTTATATATATATAAATTATTTA
>NW_012120819.1:0-3465 GCF_000951035.1 Colobus angolensis palliatus | reverse complement strand
GCCTGTAATCCCAGCTACTTGCGAGGCTGAGGCAGGAGAATTGCTTCTACTTGGGAGGCTGAGGCAGGAGAATTGTTTGAAACTGAGAGGCAAAGGTTGCAGTAAGCCGAGATCGCACCATTGCACTCCAGATTGGGCAACAAGAGCAAAACTCCATCTCAAAAAAAAAGATCCAGGCTCACTTGAAGTACAACTTTTAGGGGAGTGGCAGACAAGAGGAATTAGGTCCAAAAGTCATCCTTGACATCTCTTCCTTTATGCTCCATGGCCAATTCATCAGCACATGGTGTAAGAGTCCCTTTCCAAATGTGCACAGAATCTAATCCATCACTGCCACTGCTCCCACCTTGGTCCAAACCTGGACAACTATAATGGCCTCCTACCTCATCCTATTGCTCCTCATTTTACAGGGATAAATTCAGGGTGATCCTTTAAAATACGTCAGATCATTTCAGTTCTCTGCTTAAAATCCTCCAATGGCAGGCCGGGCGCCGTGGCTCACGCCTGTAATCCCAGCACTTGGCGAGGCTGAGGCGGGTGGATCACGAGGTCAGGAGATGGAGCCCATCCTGGCTAACACGGTGAAACCCTGTCTCTACTAAAAACACAAAAAATTAGCCAGGCGTGGTGGTGGGTGCCTATAGTCCCAGCTACTCAGGAGGCTGCGGCAGGAGAATGGCATGAACCTGGGAGGTGGAGCTTGCAGTGAGCCGAGATCACACCACTACACTCCAGCCTGGGCGACAGAGCGAGACTCCATCTCAAACAAAAACAAACAAACAAACAACAAGAAAAAAAAACTTCCAATGGCTTCCATCTTTCACAGAGAGCAAGCCAAAGTGCTGACAATGGCTGACAGCTCCTATGCGAGCTAGGCACACTGCTACCACTGGGAGGGACTTCACCTTCTACTACCTGCCTTTTTCCCTCCATTCAAACCACACTGCCCTCCTTACCTATGCCAAGCACTACCTGCTACGGGCCTTTTGCTTTTGCTCTTCCCTGTTCATAATTCTGATGCCAAGGCAGCATATGGCCACTCTCAGTTTATTCCTGACTTCCGTCAGGCCTTTTCCTGAGGGTCCCCTTACCAAACACATGTTAGCTGGCTGCCATGGATAAAAGAGAGCTTCTGTCCCTATCCCTTTACCTTGATATACATACTGCCCTTCAGAGCACATTACCACCACTGATATTTATTTGTTTTTCATTGGAATTAAACAGAGATTTGTTTTAAAATTTTATTATGGAAAGTTTAAAACACAGAGAAAAGTAGAGTAATATGTAATGAACTCCTGTATGCCCATCACACCCAGGTGCAACTATTTTAGGCTGAATGAAAATAGGAATTTTATTTTATTTCATTTTTATTTATTTAGTTTTTTGAGACAACGTTTCGCTCTTGTTGCCCAGGCTGGAGTGCAAAGGCGTGATCTTGGCTCACTGCAACCTCCACCTCCCGGGCTCAAGCGATTCTCCTGCCTCAGTCTCCCAAGTAGCTGGGATTACAGGTGCCCACTACCACATCCAGCTAATTTTTGTATTTTTAGTAGAGACGGGTTTTCACTATGTTGGCGAAGCTGGTCTCAAACGCCTGCTAAGGTGATCCACCTGCCTTGGCCTCCCAAAGTGCTGGGATTACAGGCGTGAGCCACCACGCCCAGCCAAAAACAGGGATTTTAAAATGTCTTCTTTATAGTACCTAGCAGATGGCAGGCCTCAATAAGTACAGGCCAAGTGAATAAATGAACAGTATGGCTGCTTCACAGGGTCCAGTGTCCTGACCTCTTTTATGACCTCCCTGGGGGAGAAGTGCTGGGTCACACAATTCTTATCCTGGTTTGAGGATGCTTCTGCAGTGGCTCTTTCTTTAACCTCCCTCAGCACCAGCCCCAACAGGGGTTCATGACATATTTTCTACAAGTTGCAGGGTGACATCTGTCCTCCTAGGAAAGGTTACACATAGATTTTAGTGAGATTTATTAAAGGAAAATCTATGTGAATCACAGTCTATTCATTCTATTTGTTTCCACTGACAAGGGAGGAAAAAAATTAATCATGTGATTAGTGTTAGGAGGGCCTCAGGGAGCCCCAATGGGGAATTTGACCACGGGTCTTCCAGAGTAAAACACATACCTGTTTTTCTTCATAATATGCTCAAAGGGCCTCAGAAAATCTTTCTGGAAACGGAAGTTGGCTAATTCACCCTTCTCAAGAAACTTCATGGAGAGCTGCCTTAATGAGTCAACAGCAAAGATAGCCACATCTTCGTTAGGGTTGCAGCCAACCTGAGCAAGAACAGGAACTGATATGAAACAGGTATAGTGTAATAACGACTGATGTGGGTCTCTCAACAGCAAAGATGGACAGCCTACCTTCAAAACAAACATTCAGGGAAAACACACCTAAGGAGAAAAGAAAATGCTGTTTCTTGGCTATGATCTCTCCAATTTTAATTAATTGTAATGACAAAATCAGTATTGCATAGTTAATTAAACACGCATTTAAAATGCGCTATTTTCTTCTTTTTTTTAAATTTCATTGTATTATTATTATTTTCTAAGATGGAATCTGGCTCTGTCGCCCAGGCTGGAGTGCAGTGGTATGATCTCAGCTCACTGCAAGCTCCGCCTCCCGGGTTTACACCATTCTCCTGCCTCAGCCTCCCGAGTAGCTGGGACTACAGGCGCCCGCCACCTTACCCGGCTAGTTTTTTGTATTTTTTTATTAGAGATGGGATTTCACCAGGTTAGCCAGGATGGTCTCGATCTCCTGACCTCGTGATCCGCCCGTCTCGGCCTCCCAAAGTGCTGGGATTACAGGCTTAAACCACTGCGCCCGGCCATTGTGAACATTTTTAAGAGTGAAATGATATCCCATGTTGTGTCTGTACCAACATTTACTTTAACACTTGTTTATTTAGATAGTTTCTGCTTTTTTCTAGAAAACTATTTTCTGTGTGGAATCACTGAGTCAAAGGGGCACAAAAATATCAGGATTCTTGACACATATCACCAAAATGCTTTTGGAAATGTTACAGTAAGTTACAGTTCCACTGATAGTATCTGAGAGTGCCTGACAACATGTGATTCTAAACTCACCCTGCTCCTTTTCAAATGGGAATAGGACAGGCAGGGAAGGCCTGGAGTTAGGAGATGAGGGCTTCCGTGCAATCAGGCTTGCACACGTGGCTTGGCCATGTGAGGACTCGGTCTCCTCAGGCACTCTCAATGGTGTTCCCAAAGGCAGGAAAATACTTTTGTGTATTTGCTAAAGGGTGATGCCAGACTCTGGGTTTAATTTTGGTTCTCTTAAAATGAGCAATAAAGCAGACATACAGACACCAGAAGAGAGACACGTCAAGGAAACTTTTCTGGTGCCCTTTTATTCACTACCCTAACAGCCTGCTCTGGCATCCAGCTTGGGAGCTTCCATTTTCTTTTAAAAAAAAAAAAAAAAAAAAAA
>NW_012120818.1:0-1245 GCF_000951035.1 Colobus angolensis palliatus | reverse complement strand
GTATAGTAACTTCTTAGAACACATGAGAAATACAGTAGTTGCCTTTCTTATTGTAGGTATATCTAAATCGGGAAACTTGATAGGACATCAGTAAAGTGGCAGAATAGAACAGTCTGGTGCTTAGGACCTCACAGAAACACCAATTTGAACAATAATCAATACAAGAAAATACCTTCACAAGAACTAAGGAAGCCAAGTGGCAGATAGTACCTGGGTATGGCACAGAAACAAGAAAAGATGCAAGTGAGAACTGGATTTGCCTTGTATGCAAACTCCAGCCCCACCTCAGTAAAACCCACTGACTGGCAGGCCCTCACAGCCTCATACTCCAGGCTGGTACTTGCAACTCCAGGTCAGGTTCAAGCACCTGTGGACCTACACTTCAGGCTGGCTCCCACATACAGGCTTCAGGCCCACTGCTGCACATCCAGGTGGCAGGCTAGCCTACCACATATGGTGTGCCCAGTGTCTGGATGAGCTGACTGCTGAAAGATTTTCTCAGTTAAAGCCAGGCGTGAAGACCAGAATAAGTGTCCCCTTAAAATATGTGGATACTAACACATAACCATAAGGATCATAAACAATCAGGGAATCACAGAAAGGTGCAAAATAAATCACCAGCAACCCTAAAGAAGTGGCAATTTATGGACTGCCTGACAATTAAGAATAATGTTATTGAAGAAGCTCAGTGAGCTACAAGGGAAATCCAGATAGAGAACTAAATGAGGGCTGGGCATGGTGGCTCATGTTTGTAATCCCAGCACTCTAGGAAGCCGAGGCAGGCGGATCACCTGAAATCAGGAATTCCAGACCAGCCTGGCCAACATGGTGAAACCCCATCTCTACTAAAAATAACAAAATTAGCCTAGTGTGGTGGCACATGCCAGTGATCCCCGCTACTGGCTAGGGAGGCTGAGGCAGGAGAATCACTTGAACATGGGAGGCGGAGGTTGCAATGAGCGCCATTGCACTCCAGCCTGGGCAATAAGAGCGAAACTCCATCTCAAAAAAAAAAAATTAAATGAGATCAGGAAAACAAGACATGAACAATATGAAGTTCAACAAAGAGAAATCATTAAAAAGAAACGGGCCTGTAATCCCAGTTACTTGGGAGGCTGAGGCAGGAGAACTGCTTGAACCTGGGAGGCGGAGGTTGCAGTGAGGCAAGATCATGCCACTATACTCCAGCCCGGGCAAGAGAGCGAGACTCCGTCTCAAAAAAAAAAAAAAAAAAAAAAAAAAAAC
>NW_012120817.1:0-1677 GCF_000951035.1 Colobus angolensis palliatus | reverse complement strand
CATTCTGTAGGTTACCTGCTCACTCTGATGGTAGTTTCTTTTGCTATACAGAAGCTCTTTAGTTTCATTAGATCTGATTTGTCAATTTTGGCTTTTGTTGCCATTGCTTTTGGTGTTTTAGTCATGAAGTCCTTGCCAATAAATAAATACCTTTTATTGCCTATGTCCTGGATGGTATTGCCTAGGTTTTCTTCTAGGGTTTTTATGGTTTTAGGTCTAACATTTAAGTCTTTAATCCATCTCGAATTAATTTTTGTATAAGGTGTAAGGAAGGGATCCAGTTTCAGCTTTCTATGTATGGCTAGCCAGTTTTCCCAGCACCATTTATTAAATAGGGAATCCTTTCCCCATATTTTGTTTTTGTCAGGTTTGTCAAAGATCAGATGGTTGTAGGTGTGTGGTGTTATTTCTGAGGCCTCTGCTCTATTCCATTAGTCTATATATCTGTTTTGGTAACAGTACCATGCTGTTTTGGTTGCTATAGCCTTGTAGTATAGTTTGAAGTCAAGTAGCATGATGCCTCCAGCTTTGTTCTTTTTGCCTAGGATTGTCTTAGCTATGCAGGCTCATTTTTGGTTCCATATGAACTTTAAAGTAGTTTTTTCCAGTTCTGTGAAGAAAGTCATTAATAGCTTGATGAGGATGGCATTGAATCTATAAATTACCTTGGGCAGTATGGCCATTTTCATGATATTGATTCTTCCTATCCATGAGCATGGAATGTTCTTCCATTTGTTTGTGTCCTCTTTTATTTAGTTGAGTGGTTTGTAGTTCCTCTTGAAGAGGTCCTTCACATCCCTTGTAAATTGGATTCCTAGGTATTTTATTTGTAGCAATTGTGAATGAGAGTTCACTCATGATTTGGCTGTTTGTCTGATATTGGTGTATAGGAATGCTTGTGATTTTTGCACTTTGATTTTGTATCCTGAGACTTTGCTGAAGTTGCTTATCAGTGAAGGAGGTTTTGGGCTGAGATGATGGGGTTTTCTAAATATACAATCATGTCATCTGCAAACAGGGACCATTTGACTTCCTCTTTTCCTAATTGAATAACCTTTGTTTCTTTCTCTTGCCTGATTGCCCTGGCTACAACTTCCAACACCATGTTGAATAGGAGTGGTGAGAGAGGGCATCCCTGTCTTGTGCCAGTTTTCAGAGGGAATGCTTCCAGTTTTTGCCCATTCAGTATGATATTGGCTGTAGGTTTTTCATAAATAGCTCTTATTATTTTGAGATACGTTCCGTCAATACCTAGTTTATGGAGAGTTTTTAGCATGAAGGGCTGCTGAATTTTGTCAAAGGCCTTTCCTGCATCTATTGAGATAATCATGTGGTTTTTGTTGTTGGTTCTGTTTATGTGATGGATTATGTTTATTGATTTGCATATGTTGAACCAGCTTTGCATCCCAGGGATGAAGCCAACTTGATCGTGGTGGATAAGCTTTTTGATGTGCTGCTGGATTCAGTTTGCCAGTATTTTATTGAGGATTTTTGCATCCATGTTCATCAGGGATATTGGTCTAAAATTCTCTTTTTTTGTTGTGTCTCTCCCAGGCTTTGGTATCAGGATGATGCTGGACTCATAAAATGAGTTAGGGAGGATTCCCTCTTTTCCTATTGATTGGAATTGTTTCAGAAAGAATGGTACCAGTTCCTCTTTGTACCTCTGGTAGAATT
>NW_012120816.1:0-1496 GCF_000951035.1 Colobus angolensis palliatus | reverse complement strand
TAACAAACTCCGCCAACCATTTTTTCAGAAGAGGTCAGAATTGATCGCCAAAATCCCAAATTTTTGGGTAACAACATTTGTCAACCATCCACAAGGTATGTTTTGGACAGGGCATTATTAAAGGATAAATAGTGTTTGTTAGAATGGAGGAAGCTTGGTGAAGACTTAATCCAACATGCTGGGTCGCATGCAACAAAGACAGGCTGTGTGCAGTGGCTCACACCTGTAATCCCAGCACTTTGGGAGGCAGAGGTGGGCGGATCACTTGAGGTCAGGTTGGAAACCAGCTTGGCCAACACGGTGAAACCCTGTCTCTACTAAAAATACAAAAAAATATGTTGGGCGTGGTAGCACACACCTGTAATCCCAGCTACTCGATACTTGGGAGGCTGAGACAGGAGAATCGCTTGAACCCAGGAGGGGGAGGTTGCAGTGAGCCAAGATGGTGCGCCATGGCACTCCAGCCAGGGTGACAAGAGCCCCAGATGGTGTCTCAAAAAAAAAAAAAAAAGCCTCGAAGACGGGAAAAGACTTACAGCTACTGCTTTCTATTCTGTTTAGGAGAAGCTATATTCTAATTGCTTGATGAAAGATAGTGACAATCTGACATTGAGCAATTGCCTTTAGTTAATAATGGGTTTATAAAACCAAAGATGCTAAGTTTGGAAAATTTTTAAAGGGATCAGTTAAATTGTTGTTAGTGTATACCTGTTGAAAATTCAACTGACCTGTAATTTTCTGGCCTAGTGTCTGCACTGCTTGGGGAGGAAGACGAAGAGGCACTGCATTATTTGACCAGAGTTGAAGTGACAGAATTTGAAGATATTAAATCAGGTTACAGAATAGATTTTGTAAGTATCTCTAACTTAATCTTGTTTGCCACTGTGGAATTTAATGTGAGCTTTGGTTGGACCTGTTCATATTTTCTGATCTTTCAATTTCAGTATTTTGATGAAAATCCTTACTTTGAAAATAAAGTTCTCTCCAAAGAATTTCATCTGAATGAGAGTGGTGATCCATCTTCAAAGTCCACCGAAATCAAATGGAAATCTGGAAAGGTATGCTTTGAGGAGTTATTTGACAAAAATGGCATTTTACCTATTTTCACTTTAGTTTTAACCGCTTACAAGTGCTTGATACGTTGGTAATGTGGCTAAATAGAAAACCTTAAAATGGAAAACGTTCCAGTGTGCTGAAGCCAAATATTATAATAGTTTAGAGTTCTCATTAGATGTTACAGATGTAGGCAGGAAGATCTCTTGAGCCTAGGAGTTTACCTGGGCAACATAGACCCTTATCTTAAAGAGAAAATCTAGCCCAAGTTTAAGAATTGAGAACTGGGGCCGGGCGTGGGGACTTATGCCTATAATCCCAGCACTTTGGGAGGCTTAGGTGGGCAGATCACGAGGTCAGGAGATAGAGACCATCCTGGCTAACCCAGTGAAACATGGTCTCTACTAAAAGTACAAAAAAGTAGCTGGGCGTGGTGGCGGGCA
>NW_012120815.1:0-1946 GCF_000951035.1 Colobus angolensis palliatus | reverse complement strand
AGAACAAGGACAGGCTATCTTCTCTCACCACATTTGTTTGATACCATACTGGAATTCCTGTCCTTTTCACTAAGTAAAGAAAAAGAAATAAAAGTCACACAAAGAGAAAGGGAAGAAATAAAACTGTCTCATTCTCAATTGACATGATTGTTTAAAAAGACAATCCCAAGAATCTACAAAAACATCTCTCAGAACTAAAAAGTGAGTTTAACAAGGTCACAGGATACATGGCCAGTATAGAAGAGCCAATTGTCTTCCTACATATAGCAGTGACCAACTGAAATTTAAAATGCAAAAAACAATACAACCAAATGTAATAGCACCAAAATTGAAATACTTAAATACGTACTTAAATACTGAAATACTTAAATCTAACAAAATATGTACAGGAGCTGTATACTGAAAAGTATAAAGCACTAATGAAAGAATTAAAGAAGATTTAAGTGAACAGTGAGATATGTTATATTTATGGATTGAAAGGCTCAATATTGTTAAGGCATCTATTTTGTCCAGTTGATGTATAGATTCAGTATATCAAAATCAAAATTCCAGCAAACTGTTTTGGAAATACAGACAAACTAATTCTAAAATGTATATGGAAAAGCAAACGAACTAGAAAAGCCAAAACAATTTGGAAAAAGAACAAAGTTGGAGGACTCTACCTGATTTCAAAATTTATTATAAAGTTACAGTTATCTAACCATATGATATTGGCAAAAGGATAGATACATATAAAAATGAAACAGAATAAAAATCTTGGAAATAGACACAAATATAGCCAATTGATTTTTGGCAAATGTAGAAACTCAAGTCAATGAAGAAAGTTTTATCTTTTCAACAAATGTTGCTAGAACAGTTGGTCAGCCATGTGTGAAAAATCTCATGCCTTATACAAAAATTAACTCAAAATGATCATTAACCTAATTCAAAATCTAAAACCTTAAAACTTCTAGAAGAGATATAGGAGAAAAATCTGTGTTACCTTTGGTTTGGTAACAAGTTTTTAGATGTGAAACTAAAAGCATGACCCACAAAAGAAAAGTTTATAGACTGGACTTTTTAAAAACTAAAAACTGCTCTGTCAAATACAGTTTTTGGAGAATGAAAAGACAAGCTACAGACTTGGAGAAAGATATTTATAAATCCCACATCTGATACAAGATTTGTGTTAAAATACGTAAAGAAACTATCGTCAGAGCAAACAGGCAACCTACAGAGTGGGAGAAAATTTTTGCAATCTATCCATCTGACAAAGGTCTAACATCCAGAATCTATGAGGAACTTAAAGACATTTATAAGAAAAAAACAACCCCATTAAAAAGCGGGCAAAGGGTGTGGACAGACATTTATGAGGAGAACAAACATATGAAAAAAAGCTCAACGTCGCTGATCATTAGAAAAATGCAAACCGAAAACACAATGAGATACCATCTCATGCCAGTCAGAATGGCAACTGTTAAAAAGTCAAGAAACAACAGATGCTGGTGAGCTTGCAGAGAAATGGGAATGCTTTTATGCTGTTGGTGGGAATGCAAATTAGTTCAACCATTGAGGAAGACCGTGTGGCAATCCTCAGATCTAGAACCAGAAATAACATTTGACCCAGCAATCCCATTACTGGATATATACCCAAAAGATTACAAATCATTATGTTACAAAGATACACGAATGTGTATGCTCACTGCAGCACTATTCACAATAGCAAAGACATGGAATCAACCAAAATGCCTATCAATGATAGACTGGATAAAGAAAATACGGTATATAATACACCATGGAATACTATGCAGCCATAAAAAGGAACAAGATTATGTCCTTTGCAGGGACATGGGTGGAGCTGAAGCCACTATCCTTAGCAAAGTAATTCAGGAACAAGAAACTAAATACCATAATTTATCACTTATAAGTGGGAGCTGAACAATGAGAACACATGGGCACAGGGAAGG
>NW_012120814.1:0-1227 GCF_000951035.1 Colobus angolensis palliatus | reverse complement strand
TAATCCAAGCACACTGGGAGGCTGAGGCAGGCAGATTGCTTGAGAGCTCAGGAGTTCAAGACCAGCCTGGCCAATATGGCAAAACCCGTCTCTACTAAAAATACAAAAATTAGCCAGGTGTGGTGCGTACCTGTAGTCCCAGCTACTCGGGAGGCTGAGGCAGGAGAATCACTTGAACCCTGGAGGTAGAGGTTGCAGTGAGCCTAGATTGCACCATTGCACTCCAGCCTAGGTAATAAGGGCAAAACTTCATCTCAAAAAAAAAAAAAAGTAGCCAGTATAGAAACTCAGTAATTTTAAATATTTGAAAACTGTTATCAAGTCTCTTGTTAGCATTCCTGTTCCATGATGATTCCAGGATAAAAATGGTACTTCATGTTGTTTCTTGCAATAATGTCCTCCGAACAATAAGCTTTACTGCTTCTCTCCCCGTGAGACTTGCTGTCACACAACAGTTAGGTCTCAAGACAAACCTCAGCAGCTTCTAGTGCAGCATGGTGACCTTGGATTGTTTTATATCAAGGCCACACTCAGAGCACCAGCACTTCATGGAAAATAATAAATGCTATTCCCGTGATCTAGTCTGAGGTAGGGAGACAGTAAATATACAAATTTGACAAAATCTTTGTACTCAAGAAGTTAAAACATGACCGGGCATGGTGGTTCATGCCTGTAATCCCAACACTTTGGAAGGCCAAGGTGGGTGGATCACCCGAGGTCAAAAGTTCGAGACCAGCCTGGACAACATGGTGAAACCCCATCTCTATTAAAAATACAAAAACTGGGCATGGTGGCATGGGTCTGTAATCTCAGCTACTCAGGAGGCTGAGGCAGGAGAATTGCTAGAACCCAAGAGGCAGAGGTTGCAGTGAGCCAACATCACACCACTGCACTCCAGCCTGGGCTACAGAGCAAGACTCTCTCTGGAAAAAAAAAAAATTTAAAAAAGACGTTAAACTATAATAGGGGATCCAGATAACGAAATCAGCTTATTATAATAAAATCGGAATAAAAATAGATGCTAAATAAAAGTCCAAGCAATGTGCTCTGGAAAAGCAAATTGAATGGAGAAAGACAGAGTTTTATTTGTGTTAAAGAATGAAGATGGGCCAGGGACAGTGGCTCACACCTATAATCCAAGCACACTGGGAGGCTGAGGCAGGCAGATTGCTTGAGAGCTCAGGAGTTCAAGACCAGCCTGGCCAATATGGCAAAACCCGTCTCTAC
>NW_012120813.1:0-1640 GCF_000951035.1 Colobus angolensis palliatus | reverse complement strand
GTCTTTATAGTAGAATGCTTTATTAATCCTTTGGGTGTATACCCAGTAATGGGATTGCTGGGTCAAATGGTATTTCTAGTTCTAGATCCTTGAGGAATCACCACACTGTCTTCCACAATGTTTCAACCAATTTACACTCCCACCAACAGTGTAAAAGCATTTCTGTTTCTCCACATCCTCTCCATCATCTGTTGTTTCCTGACTTTTTGATCACCATTCTAACTGACATGAGATGGTATCTCATTGTGGTCTTGATTTGCATTTCTCTAATGATCAGTGATGATGAGCTTTTTTTCATAAGTTTGTTGGCTGATAAATGTCTTCTTTTGAGAAGTGTCTGTTCATATCCTTTGCCCACTTTTCGATGGGGTTGTTTTTTTCTTGTAAATTTGTTAAAGTTCTTTGTAGATTCTGGATATTAACCCTTTGTCAGATGGATAGATTGCAAAATTTTCTCCCATTCTTCAGGTTGCCTGTTCACTCTGATGATAGTTTCATTTGCTGTGCAGAAGTTCTTTAGTTTAATTAGATCTCATTTGTCAATTTTGGCTTTTGTTGCTATTGCTTTTGGTGTTTTAGTCATGAGGTCTTTGCTCATGCCTATGTCCTGAATGGTACTGCTTAGGTTTTCTTCTAGAGTTTTTATGGTGCTAGGTCTTACGTTTAAGCCTTTCATCCATCTTGAGTTAATTTTTGTATAAGGTATAAGGAAGGGATCCAGTTTCAGCTTTCTGTATATGGCTAACCAGTTTTCCCAATGTTTATTAAACAGAGAATCCTTTCCCCATTGCTTGTTTTTGTCAGATTTGTCAAAGACCAGATAGCTGTAGATGTGTGGTGTTATTTCTGAGGCCTTTGTTCTGTTCCATTGGTCTATCTATCTGTTTTGGTGCCAGTACCATGCTCTTTTGGTTACTGTAGCCTTGTAATAAAGTTTGAAGTCAAGTAGCATGATGCCTCCAGCTTTGTTCCTTTTGCTTAGGATTGTACTGGCTATGTGGGCTCCTTTTTTGTTCCATGTGAAATTTAAAGTAGTTTTTTCCAATTCAGTGAAGAAAGTCAATGGTAGTTTGATGGGGATAGCATTGAGTCTGTAAATTATTTTCAGCACCACGGCCATTTTAATGATATTGACTTTTCCCATCCATGAGCATGGAATGTTTTTCCATTTGTTTGTGTCCTCTCTTATTTCCTTGAGTAGAGGTTTGTTGTTCTCCTTGAAGAGGTCCTTCACATCCCTTGTAAGTTGTTTTCCTAGGTATTTTATTCTCTTTGTAGCAATTGTGAATGGGAGTTTGACAAAATTCAACCGCCCCTCCTGCTAAAAACTCTCAATAAACTAGGTATTCATAGAACGTATCTCAAAATAATAAGAGCTATTTATGACAAACCCACAGCCAATATCATACTGAATGGGCAAAAGCTGGGAACATTCTCTTTGAAAACCGGCACAAGACAAGGATGCCCTCTTTCACCGCTCCTATTCAACATAGTATTAGAAGTTCTGGCCAGGGCAATCAGGCAAGAGAAAGAAATAAAGGGTATTCAATTAGGAAAAGAGGAAGTCAAATTGTCTCTGTTTGCAGATGACATGATTGTATATTTAGAAAACCCCATCGTCTCAGCCCAAAATCTCCTTA
>NW_012120812.1:0-2929 GCF_000951035.1 Colobus angolensis palliatus | reverse complement strand
TCCCCACTGTGTTTGGAGACAGAGCCAAACCATATCAATCATAAAAAGTCAGACTGACACAAAGTAGAGAGTACATTTATGGCTATTAGAAGCTGGAGGAAACAGGGAGGTGGAGGTGAAAGGGGAAAACGTTTCTCAATGGGTGTAAAGTTACAGTTAGGAGAAGTAGGGTCAAGTGTTCTTTCACACAGTAAGGCAACAATAGTTAAGATAATGTATATTTCCAAAAAGCTAAAGAAATGATTTTTGGTCATTCCAAAATGTATGCATGTATTGAAGTATTACATTATATCCTATAAATAGACACAATTGTCCTTTAATTAAAATAAAACTCTAAAAAATTTAAAACATGAAACAGAATTTCCTCTTTATCTTCAATTGTCTGCATTTTTATTTGATATGCGTACATATGTTTTCCTTTGAATTTATCCTGCTCAAGTTTTGATGAATTTCCTGGATGTTTGAATTGATGACTTTTCTTCACTTAGGAATATTTTGTCCAATTTTTTTCAAATTATCTTTTATACCTCTTTTTGTCTTTGTTTGTTTTTGGGAAGGAGTCTCACTTTCTCACCCAGGCTGGAGTGCATGAGCATGATCTCAGCTCAGTGCAACCTCTGCTGCCTGGGTTCAAGTGATTCTCCTGCCTCAGCCTCCCAAGTAGCTGGGATTACAGGTGCCCACTACCACACCCGGCTAATTCTTGTATTTTTAGTAGAGATGGGATTTCACCACGTTGACCAGGCTGGCCTCAAACTCCTGACCTCAAGTAATCCACCCACCTTGGCCTCCTAAAGTTTTGGGATTACAGGCATAAGCCAATCGCCTGGTCTAAACATATTTAGCTGTTTTTATACTACATAAAAATAGAATCACATGTAGAAAATACTTGAAAGTGGATTATTTAAATGTCCAGATATCCAAAGCGGAATATTTAAATATTTAAGAGAAATATAGGAACCACTGTTTTTCAAATATATCGTCCCAGGGATAGGTGAAGGATTTCTGATTGAAGGTAGTGTTTGCAAAAATTAATAGTTATTTCCTGTCTAGATGTTGTATCTAGTCAATTCAAGAAAGTAATTACAGATGGATAGCATATGTTCATTGTTGAGCTAGGACGGGCACTTTGGGAAATGAGAAGGCACATGGCTCCTTCTTGAGAAAAATTACAGATGAGTTTTGGAAATAAAGTATTCAAAAAAGTTACATATTAATATGAATTAATAACACAAAAGTTTAAGAGGCAATATGACAAATAATCAAATAAGTGGAACTAACAGAAAAGTTGCATACTTGGAAAAGAAACTGAAATGACCCAAGTGGGAAAATGGGGAAAGGAGTGAAGAAATGATAGAAAGTCATTTTCTGTTCACTAGTTCGGGTGCTATTTAAAAATACATATCAAATAATTTATTAATCATCTGCCCAATCATTTCAGTCCAAGAGACCTCCTAATCCATTAGCCATGGCCAAAGATCCTTGTGGCAATATCGTTCTTGTAATCACAGAATCCAAAGAATCTATTCCAATTTCACTGTTTGTCACTAGCATCTTAGCACAGGTAATAACCGTTACATTTCTTCCCAAAGATGTTCTTGCTGCTTTAATTAAATATTTTTCAAAAAATCGGTGCAGATAATATCATTCATGTCTTCCTCAAAGACAAAATGAGGGAGTAGGGATTAGGTCATGATCACAATCATAATGTCATTCTTAGCATTCTTGTTCTTAGACAGTCCTTATCTTTTTTTGACAAATAATTCTAGTTAGCAACCTGATTTCAGTATTCCATCCCTTTTTATAGAGAGAAATCCTATTTTATTTTTTGCTGACAATAAACCACAAGGTTAAAAAAAAAAAAATACTACATATTAGCAGCTTTATTCTTGTTTAAAGTGGTCAGTAAAATACAAGCAGTAGTCATTGAGAACATTTACTAAGAAAGCTCTTCAAAGATTATTTATTTGTATGCCAGTCTTCCAGTTTTTGTTAATGCAGAGCTAAAAGGCTAGTCAAAAATTTGAAGAGCATTGGCTGGGCGCGGTGGCTCAAGCCTGTAATCCCAGCACTTTGGGAGGCCGAGGTCGGGGGATCATGACATCAGGAGATCCAGACCATCCTGGCTAACACGGTGAAACCCCGTCTCTACTAAAACACAAAAAAATCAGCCAGGCATGGTGGCGGGCGCCTGTAATCCCAGCTACTCTGGAGGCTGAGGCAGGAGAATGGTGTGAACCCGGGAGGCGGAGCTTACACTGAGTTGAGATCGCGCCGTTGTACTCCAGCCTGGGAGACAGAGCAAGACTCCATCTCAAAAAAAAAAAAAAAAAAAAAAAAAGAATTCCCCCCTATTTGTGGCTAGCGTTAATTATCTTCCTTTGGATTCTTGAGTAACTAGCACTTTTATTCATCAGTTTTCAGATCTGCTCCCCCTATTGCAGTTTTCCTACTCAGGTTGTAATTCTCTCTGTTGTTGAATTATCTTCTTTTGTTATGGTTACATTGTTTCCTGAACTCCTGTTTTCTCAGTGGTCCTCAACTGCAATGACGTTTTCAGTCTTTTGCTGGAGGGAGGTCCCCATACTGCTTTTCTTCCCTTCTTTCAGTCAGAGAGATCCAGCATCCAACTTAGACCAAAGGTCCAAAGGTCCAATATAGCTACTCACATGGTTGGTCCCTTGTTTGGGAGGGCTGAAAACGTAAACTCCTGTGTGACCTGACCCTCTCCATTTGGTTTCAGGCCCTCTGCACAAGTTCTCTCCAGGTGAGTAGTCACATTTCTTATATGGAGACTCAAGGGTCCAAGAAGGAATGTTTTAAGAGATCCAGGCAGAAGCTGCAAGACTTATTATGATCTACCCTCAGGACTTCATAAAATTACTTCTGCAGTATCCACTGGTTAATAAGTCCATAAGCTAGGCCAGAT
>NW_012120811.1:0-1385 GCF_000951035.1 Colobus angolensis palliatus | reverse complement strand
CGCCACCTCGCCCCGCTAGTTTTTTGTATTTTTTTTTTTTTAGTAGAGACGGAGGTTTCGCCATGTTAGCCAGGATGGTCTCAATCTCCTGACCTAGTGATCTGCCCGTCTCGGCCTCCCAAAGTGCTGGGATTACAGGCTTGAGCCACCGCGCCCGCCCTAGTTGTTATTTCTAAATGGTTAGAGTGAAAGACTTAGAGGTATGTTTAATAATCTTCACTTTTTTTTTTTTGGTTTGTCAGTATTTTCCAAAGGAGAAAGAAGCAAAGTGATTATGACAAAAAAGAGCAAAATCAAAATAATGATGTAGAAAAACATTAAAGATCTTTGTGTTTTTATTTTTCAGCTATTTCGTCCCCTGCATCTTCCCTAATGTTATAATACATCATGAATATGTAAAATATGCAACACAAAGTATATACCAAAGACCTTGAGGAGCTACAACTTCATTTAAATTTGCTGTTGTCACCCTCATTTAGGTCATTGTACAAGACAAGGAGTCCTATTCACCTCAATGTCCCCAGCACCTAGCACAGACTAGGGAACAGAGTTTTGCATAATACATAATTAATGAATAAATAAAGACACTATCACCAAGTCTTCAAGATCAATTATAATTACCGAATGCTTAATAAATATGAGGCATTGTATTAAATCCTGCAAGAACTTTGCAAAACACAGGGAAAAGACATTTCTCTACTCCTTTGACCACACTAACATACAACTAAATTACATGCACAGTATATCTATGGCAGTTGCAAATATTTATACTTTTGTTTTGCATTAGTTGATCCTCCTATGTAACTAAACCATAGCATAATACACATTTTAAAACCATAATTAGTATTGTGAATTCATGCATTATGCCCTACGAATAATTAAAGCATACGATTACTTTGAGTACTAAATGGCACTTCAGTTAGTAGCATCCTTGAGTATGTTATTCTAGCTCAAAATTCAAGTAGGATTATCTAAGGCTGATTTTCTTATAACAGATAATGATGACATTCTCCATCTTTCCACCTGAGCAATTAAAAAGTTTAATAGTCTTTGATGTGGCTGGTTATCTGAATAATTTTCTTAACAGGAACAATTAAAATCCACTTATTCGATGGTTTGTGCATTCTCCACTATTGTTTCAAACTCTGTTTCTGTGGAAACCTGATGAAAACTTAAAGAACTTTAAATCTATAATGAGTTTGCAAAGTGTTTTCCTTAATTACCCAGAGTATACAGCTGGATTACATGTAGCCCAGTTTCTCTAACAAACTTAAAAATAAAGAGCTTGGGCCAGGCGTGGTGGCTCAAGCCTGTAATCCCAGCACTTTGGGAGGCCGAGACGGGCGGATCACGAGGTCAGGAGATCGAGACCATCCTGGCTAACA
>NW_012120810.1:37595-38400 GCF_000951035.1 Colobus angolensis palliatus | reverse complement strand
TCCATTCCGTTCCATATTCCTTTCCATTCCATTCCATTCCATTCCGTATTCCATTCATTTCCCTTCTATTCCGTATTCCATTCAATTCCATTCCATTCGAATCCATTCTATTCCATTCCATATTCCATTACATTCCATTAAATATTCAAATATATTGCAACCCATTATATTTCATTTCATTTTCCATTCCTTTCCATTCATTCCGTTCCATTTTATCACATTACAGAATACTTTCATTCCACATTGCATTCCTTTCCACATTCCATTCCATTCCATATTCCATTCCATTTCATTTTCTTCCATTCCATATTCCGTTCTGTTCCATTCTGTTCTGTTCCGTTTCATTGCACTCAATTCCGCATTCCATTCCATTCCATTTTCCATTCCATTCCAATCCATATTCCTTTCCACTCGTTTCCCTTCCTTATTCCATTCCATTCGATATTCCATTCCGTTCCATTCCATATTGCATTGAATTTCATTCCATTGCATTCCATGCCGTCCCATTCCATTCTTATTCCATTCCATTCCATTCCATATCCCATTCCATGCCATTCCATTTCATTCAATTCCATATTCTATACCATTCCATTCCATTCCATTTCATATTGAATTCCATTCCATTCGATAATCCATACCATTACATATTCCTTTCCATTCCATTCCATTCCAGTCCATTCCATTCCATATTCCTTTCCATTCCATTCCCTATTCTATTTCATTCCATTACATTACATTCCAGTCCATATTCCATTCTTTCCCTATTGCATTCCAATCCATGTTTCATTCCATTCCTTATGCCTTT
>NW_012120810.1:35721-36037 GCF_000951035.1 Colobus angolensis palliatus | reverse complement strand
ATTGCATATTTTTTTTTCCATTCCATTCCCTTCCGTTCCATTCCAGTCCGTTTATTATTTGGTTCCGTTCCGATCTGTTCCGTTCTGTTCCATTCAATTCCATATTCCATTCCGTTCCATATTCCATTCCATTCCGTATTCCATTTCATTCCATTCCATATACCATTCCGTTCCATTCCATATTCCATATTCGATTCCATTCCATATACCCTTCCGTTCCATTCCAGGCCTTTTCTTATTTGGTTCCGTTCCGATCTGTTCTGTTCTGTTCCATTCAATTCCGTATTCCATTCCGTTCCATATTCCATTCCATTCC
>NW_012120810.1:33929-35040 GCF_000951035.1 Colobus angolensis palliatus | reverse complement strand
TATTCCATTCCTTCCATATTGCATTCCATTCCATTCCATTCCATATTCCATTCCATACCTTATTCCATTCCATTGCATTCCTTTAATTTCGTTTCATTTCATTCCATTCCCTATTCCATTAAATTGCATGTTCCATTACATTCCTTTGCCTTCCATTCCATTCCATATTCCATTCCATTCCATTTTATTCCATTCCATTGCATTGTATACTCCTTTCCCTTCCATTCCATTCCCTTCCGTTCCACTCCAATCCATTTCATAATTGGTTCGGTTCGGTTCCGTTCCTTTCATTTCCATTCCATAGTCCATTCCATTCTCCTTTCCATATTCAATTCCATTCCACATTCCATTCCGTTTCATTCCATATTCCATTGCATTCCATTGCATTGCACATTCCAATTCTTTCTATTCCATTCCATTCCATATTCCTTTCCATTCCATATTCCATTCCATTCCATATAACATTCCATTCCATACTCCCTTCCTTTCCATTCCCTTCCTTTCAGTTCTTTTCCATTCTATTTCATTTGTTATTCCATTCCGTTCTGTTCCTTTCTGTTCCATTGACTATTCCATTCCATTTCGTATTCCATTCCATAACATTCCATTCTATTCCATTTCATTCCATTCAACTCCATGTTCCATTTCATGCCATTGCATTTCTTTCTGTTCCATATTCCATTCCATTGCATTCCTTTAATTTCGATTCATTTCATTGCGTTCCCTATTCCATTCCATTCCATGTTCCATTCCATTCCTTTCCATTCAATTCCATTTCATATTACATTCCATTCCAGTTTTTTCCATTCCATTCATTCCATACTCCATTCCATTCCATTCCATATACCATTCCATTTCCTTCTATTCCATTCCATTCCATTCGATACTCCATTCCATTCCATTCCATATTCCATTCCATTCCATTCTATTCCATTCCATTCCATTGCATTCCACATTCTATTCCATTCCATATTCCATATCATTCCATTCCATATCCCTGGCCATTCCATTCAATTCCATATTCGAATGCATTCCATATTCCATTCCATTCCATTTCATATTACACTCCATTCGATATTGCATTGCATTCCATTCTATTTCATTCCCTTCC
>NW_012120810.1:25186-29600 GCF_000951035.1 Colobus angolensis palliatus | reverse complement strand
TTCCATTCCATTTTCTTCCCATCCATTCCATTTTATATTAGGTGCCCTTCCGTTCCGCTCCGTTCCTTTCCATTCCATTCCATATTAAAATCCATTCTATATTCCAATCCATATTCCTTTCCATTATATAATCAATTTCATTTCATTCGGTTCCATTCCGTTCCACATGCCATTCCATTACGTATTCTATTCCATTCCATATTCCCTTTCAATCGATACCATATTTCATTCCGTTAAAATGCATATTTCATTCCATTCCATTCCATTCCATTACACTCCTTTCCATATTAAATTCCATTCCATACAATTCCATTTTCCAATGCATTCCATTCAATTCCATTCCATTTCATATTCCATTTCATTGCAAACAATTCCATTCCATTCCATTCCATATTGCATTCCATTTCATTCCATATTCCATTCCATTCCACATTCCATTCCATTTCCTAACCCATTCCACTGCTTTCCATTCCATATTCCATTTCATTGCATATTCCATTCCATTAATTATTCCTTTCCCTTGCATTCCATTCCCTTCCATTCCAATCCATTCCATTTCATAATTGGTTCGGTTCGGTTCCGTTCCTTTCATTTCCATTCCATAGTCCATTCCATTCAATATTACATTTCATTCCATTCCATTTTATTACATTCCATTCCTTATTCCATATTCCATTTCCTTCCATTCTATTCCATATTCCATTCCATTCCATTCAGTTATATTCCATTTCTTTACATTCCATTCCACATTACATTCCATTCAATATTTCATTCCATACTATTTCATTCCATATTCAATACCATTCCATTCTGTTCCATATTCCATTCCATTCGATATTGCATTCCATATCATTTTATTCCTTGTCATTACATTCCATTCCGTTCCGTATGTCATTCCATTCAATATTACATTTCATTCCATTCCATTTCATTAAAATCCATTCCGTATTCCATATTCGCTTTCCTTCCATTCCATTCCATATTCGATTCCATGCCATTCCATTTCATTCAACTCCATATTCTATACCATTCCATTTCACATTGAATTCCATTCCATTCGATAATCCATACCATTCCATATTCCTTTCCATTCCATTCTATTCCAGTCCATTCCATTCCATATTCCTTTCCATTCCATATTCCATTCCATTCCATTTTATTCCATTCCATTGCATTGCATATTCCATTCCATTCCATTCCATATACCATTCCATTCCATTCCGTTCCATTCCAATCCATTCCATACTCCATTCCATTCCACATTCCATTCCATTCCATTACATATTCCAGTACATTCCATTCCATTTCCTGTTCCATTCCACTACGTAATCCATTCCATTCTATTCCATTCCATTTCATTGCATATTGGATTGCATTCCATTCCATTTTCTTCCCCTCCATTTAATTTTATATTTGGTGCCCTTCCGTTCCGCTCCGTTCCTTTCCATTCCATTCCATAAAGCAATCCATTCTATATTCCATTCCATTATATAATCAATTTCATTTCATTCGGTTCCATTCCCTTATACATGACATTCCATTACATATTATATCCCATTCCATATTCCCTTTCAATCCATACCGTATTCCATTCCGTGAAATTGCATACTTCATTCCATTCCATTCCATTACACTCCTTTCCATATTCAATTCCATTCCATACAATTCCATTTTCCAATGCATTCCATTCAATTCCATTCCATTTCATATTCCATTTCATTGCAAACCATTCCATTCCATTCCATTCCATTCCATTCCATATTGCATTCCATTCCATTCCATATTCCTTTCCATTCCCTTCCCTATTCTATTTCATTCCATTACATTACATTCCAATCCATATTCCATTCCTTTCCATATTGCATTCCTATCCATGTTTCATTCCATTCCTTATGCCATTGCCTTCCATTCCATAATCCATTCCATTACATTTAATTGCATATTCCATTATGTTGCATACTCCATTCCATTCCATTCATATCCATTCCATATTCGATCCCACTCCGTATTCCATTGCATACCATTCCATGACATTTCGATCCAGTCCATTTCATATTCCATTCCATTCCCATCCGTTGCGCTCCATTCCATTTCATTACATTCCATATTCCATTCCTTTCTGTATTTCATACCATATTGCATTACATTCCATATTCCATTCCATTCAATTCCATTCCATATCATTCCATTCCATATTCCATTCCTTTCAACTCCATTCCATTCTTTTCCAATCCCTTCCATATCCCATTCCATTCCATTTAATATTCCATTCCATTCAATATTCCATTGCATTCCATTCCATTCCATATTCAATTCCATTCCTTATTCCATTCCGTTTCATTACATTCCAATCAATTCCATTACCTTCCTTTCCGTTCCATATACCATACTTTACTCTATTCAATTCCATTCCTTTCCATTCCATTCCGCATTCCATTCTATTCCATATTCAATTCCATTCCATTCCATATTCCTTTCCGTTCCATTTAATTTTCTTCCATTGCATTCCATTCCAGTTCATATTTCGTTCCACTCCATTCCGTTGCGTTCCTCTGCATTCCATATTCCATTCCATCCATATTGCATTCCATTCCATTCAATTCCTTATTCCATTCCATTCCGTTTCATTCCATTCTATCACATTCCATATACCATTCCATTTTTTACCGCTTTCCATTACATTCTGCATTCCATTCCAATATATTGCTTTCCACTCCATATTCCTTACAGTTCTCTTCCATATTCCGTATTCCATTCCATTCCATATTCCAATCAATTCCATATTTCGTTCCATTCCATTGCATTTCATATTCCATTCCATTCCGTATTAAATTCCAATCCATATTACATTACATTCCATTCCATATCATTCCATTCCATTCTGTTCCATTACATTCCATTCCAAATTCCCTTCCATTCTATTCCATTCCATTCCATTCCATTCTACTCCAGTCCATTTTGTTCCATTCCATTCCATTCCAAATTCCCTTCCATTCTATTCCATTCCATTCCATTCCACGTTCCATTCCATTCCATATTCCATACCATTCCATTACGTATTCCAGTCCATTCGGTTTCATTAAATATTCCATTCCATTCCATATTCCTTCCCATTCCTTATTCCATTCCATTCCATTCCGTATTCCTTTCCATTTCATATTGCACTGCATTCCATTTCATTCCGTTCCCCTCCATTCCATTTAATATTCCGTTCTACTCCTTTCCGTTGCATTCATTTCCATTCCATTCCGTATTACAATCCATTCTATATTCCATTCCAACTTCCATTCCATTATATATTCCATTCAATTCCATTCCATTCAGTACCATTTGCCATTCCATTGCATATTCTATTCCATTTCATATTCCATTCCAATCTATACCATATTCATTTCCATTCCACTGCATATTCCATTCCATTCCACTCATTTCCATTTTCAATTTCCTTCTATAGTCGATTCCATTCCATTCCATAATCCATTGCATTCCATTCCATTGCATTCCATTCCATATTGTATTTCATTTCATTTCATGTCATTCCATTCCATTCTATATTCCATTCGATTCCATTCCATTTTCTGTTCCATTCCTTCTTCCATTCCATTCTAATACCATTTTTTCCATTCCATTCCATACTCCATTGCATTGTATATTTTTTTCCATTCCATTCCCTTCTATGTAATTCCAGTCCGTTTCTTATTTGTTTCCGTTCTGATCTGTTCCGTTCTGCTCCATTCAATTTCGTATTCCATTCTGTTCCATATTCCATTCCATTCCGTATTCCATTTCATTCCATTCCATATTCCATTCCGTTCTATTACATATTCCATATTCGATTCCATTCCATATACCCTTCCGTTCCATTCCAGTTCCTTTTTTATTTGGTTTCATTCCGATCTGTTCGGTTGGGTTCCATTCAATTCCGTATTCCATTCCGTTCCACATTCCATTCCATTCCAATCCATTCCATTCCATTCCATATTCCATTCAGTTCCATTCCATATTCCATATTGGATTCCATTCCATTTACGAAACCATTCCACATTTCACTGCATTCCATTCTATTCCATATTCCAAAGATTTCATATTCCATTCCATTCCGTATTCCATTCCGTCCATATTGCATTCCATTCCATTCCATTCAATATTCCATATTCCATTCCATTGCGTTCCTTTAATTTCGTTTCATTTCATGCCGTTCCCTCTTCCATTCCATTCCATGTTCCATTCCATTCCTTTCCATTCCATTCCATTCCATATTCCATTACATTCCATTCCATTTTATTCCATTCCATTGCGTTCCATACTCCATTCCATTACATTCCATATACCATTCCATTCCATTCTATTCCATTCCAATCCATTCCATATTCCATTCCATTCCACATTCCATTCCCTTCCATTATATATTCCA
>NW_012120810.1:24464-24802 GCF_000951035.1 Colobus angolensis palliatus | reverse complement strand
CATTCCATTCCATTTCATAATTGGTTCGGTTCGGTTCCATTCCTTTCATTTCCATTCCATAGTCCATTCCATTCAATATTACATTTCATTCCATTCCATTTTATTCCATTCCATTCCATATTCCATATTCGCTTTCCTTCCATTCCATTCCATATTGCCTTCCATTCCATTCAATTATATTCCATTTCTATCCATTACGTTCCACATTACATTCCATTCAATATTTCATTTCATTCTATTCCATTCCATATTCAATTCCATTCCATTCTCTTCCGTATTCCATTCAATTCGATACTCCATTCCATTTCATTTTATTCCTTTTCATTCCATTCCATTCC
>NW_012120810.1:23297-23501 GCF_000951035.1 Colobus angolensis palliatus | reverse complement strand
TCTATGCCATTCCATATTCCATATCATTCCATTCCATATCCCAGGCCAGTCCATTCCATTCCATATTAGAATCCATTCCATTCCATTCCATTTCATATTGAATTCCCTTCCATTCGATAATCCATACCATTCCATATTCCTTTCCTTTCCATTCTATTCCATTCCACATTCCTTTCCATTCCATTCCCTATTCTATTTCATTCC
>NW_012120810.1:21977-22868 GCF_000951035.1 Colobus angolensis palliatus | reverse complement strand
TTCCATTCTCGTCCGTTGCACTCCATTCCGTTTCTATTCCATATTCCTTTCCATTCCATACCATTTCATCCATTCAGTACCATTGCTTTCCATATTCCGTTCCGTTCCATTCTGTTAAGTTCCTTTTCCTTTCATTCATTACCAAATTCCATTCCATTCCATATTGATTTCCATTCCATTCAATTCCTTATTCCATTCCTTTCCGTTTCATTCCATTCTATCACATTCCATGTACCATTCCATTTCTTACCACATTCCATTTCATTCTGTATTCCATTCCAATACATTGCTTTCCACTCCATATTCCTTACAGTTCTCTTCCATATTCCGTATTCCATTCCATTCTCTTCCATATGGTTGCATATTCCATTCCATTCCATATTAAATTCCATTGTATTCCTTTCCGTATTCCATTCCTTTACATGTAATTCTTTTCCGTACCATATTCCATTCCATTCCATATTCCATTAAATTCCATTCCATACTATTCCATTGCGTTATTTTCCTTTCCATATTCCATTGAATTGCATATCCATTCCGTTCCATATTCCTTTCCATTCCATTCCATTCCCTTACGTTCCATTCCATTCCATTCCGTATCCTATTCATTTCCCTTCTATTCCGTATTCCATTCAATTCCATTCCATTCCATTCCATTCCATATTCCATTCCATTCCATTCCATTCCATATTCCATTACATTCCATTCCATATTCCATATTCCAATACATTCCAACCCATTACATCTCATTTCATTTTCCATTCCTTTCCATTCATTCCGTTCCATTTTATTACACTACATAATCCTTTCATTCCACATTGCATTCCTTTCCACATTCCATTCCATTCCATATTCCATTCCATTTCATTCTCTTCCATTCCATATTCCGTT
>NW_012120810.1:19828-21927 GCF_000951035.1 Colobus angolensis palliatus | reverse complement strand
TTCCATTTCATTCCATTCCATTTCATTCCGTTCCATATTTCATTACATTCAAATCCATTCCATTCTATTCCATTCCATATTCCATTTCATTCCATTCCATTCCCTTAGGTTGCATAGTCCATTCCATTCCATATTAAATTCCATTGTATTCCATTCCTTTCCATTTAATTCTTTTCCGTACCATATTCTCTTCCATTCCATATTCCAGTTAATTCCATTCCATACTATTCCATTGCGTTCTTTTCCTTTCCATATTTCATTCCTTTCCATATTCCATTGAATTACATGTCCATTCCGTTCCATATTCCTTTCCATTCCATTCCATTCCCTTACGTTCCACTCCATTCCATTCCGTATTCCATTCATTTCCCTTCTATTCCGTATTCCATTCAATTCCATTCCATTCCATTCCATTCCAAATTCCATTACATTCCATTCCATATTCCAATACATTCCAACCCATTACATTTCATTTCATTTTCCATTCCTTTCCATTCATTCCGTTCCGTTTTATTACATTACATAATCCTTTCATTCCACATTGCATTCCTTTCCACATTCCATTCCATTCCATATTCCATTCCATTTCATTCTCTTCCATTCCAAATTCCGTTCTGTTCCATTCTCTTCTGTTCCGTTTCATTGCACTCAATTCCATATTCCATTCCATTCCATTCCATATTGCATTTAATTTCATTGCATTGCCTTCCATTCCGTTCCATTCCATTCTTATTCCATTCCATTCCATTCCATATTTCATTCCATGCCATTCCATTGCATTCAATTCCATATTCCGTTCCATTCCATTTCATATTGAATTCCATTCCATTTGATAATCCATACCATTCCATATTCCTTTCCATTCCATTCTATTCTAGTCCATTCCATTCCATATTCCTTTCCATTCCATTCCCTATTCTATTTCATTCCATTCCATTACATTCCAATCCATATTCCATTCCTTTCCATATTGCATTCCAATCCACATTTCATTACATTCCGTATTCCATTGCCTTACATTCCATAATCCATTCCATTACATTTAATTCCATATTCCATTATATTCCATACTCCATTCCATTCCATTCATATCCATTCCATAGTCGATCCCATTCCGTATTCCATTGCATTCCATTCCATGACATTTCGATCCAGTCCATTTCATATTCCGTTCCATTCTCGTCCGTTCCATATTCCTTTCTATTCCATATTCCATTCCATTCCATATCCATTCCATCCATTCAATTCCATTGCTTTCCATATTTCATTCCATTCCATTCCATTAAGTTCCCTTTCCTTTCATTCATTACCAAATTCCATTCCATTCAATATTGCATTCCATTCCATTCAATTCCTTATTCCATTCCATTCCATTTCATTCCATTCTATCACATACTATATACCATTCCATTTCTTACGCATTCCACTTCATTCCCTCTTCCATTCCAATACATTGCTTTCCACTCCATATTCCCTACAGTTCTCTTCCATATTCCGTATTCCATTCAATTCCATATTCCAATCCATTCCATATTTTGTTCCATTCCATTGCATTTCATATTCCATTCTATTTCATATTAAATCCAAATCCATATTACATTTCATTCCATTCCATATTCCATTCCATTCCATTCTGTTCCATTCCATTCTACTCCATTCCATTCTGTTCCATTCCATTCCATTCCAAATTCCCTTCCATTCTATTCCATTCCATTCCATTCCATATTCCATTCCATTCCATTCTGTTCCATTCCATTCCATTCCAAATTCCCTTCCGTTCAATTCCATTCCATTCCCTTCCATTCCATTCCATTCCATTCCAAATTCTCTTCCATACTATTCCATTCCATTCCATTCCACATTCCATTCCATTCCATATTCCATACCATTCCATTACGTATTCCAGTCATTTCGGTTTCATTAAATATTCCCTTCCATTCCATATTCCTTTCCATTCCTTATTCCCTTCCATTCCATTCCGTATTCCTTTCCAGTTCATATTGCACTGCCTTCCATTCCATTCCATTCCCCTCCATTCCACTTAATATTCCATTCCACTCCTTTCTGTTGCATTCCTTTCCATTCCCTTCCATATTACA
>NW_012120810.1:16568-18483 GCF_000951035.1 Colobus angolensis palliatus | reverse complement strand
TCTGTTCCATTCAATTCCGTATTCCATTCCGTTCCATATTCCGTTCCATTCCATTTTCCATATTCGATTCCATTCCATATACCAAACCATTCCACCTTTGACTACATTCGGTTCTATTCCATATTCCAAAAGATTTCATATTCCATTCCATTCCGTATTCCTTTCCATCAATATTGCATTCCATTCCATTCCATTCCATATTCCAGTCCATTCCATATTCCATTTAATTGCATTCCATTAATTTCGTTTCATTTCATTCCGTTCCCTATTCCATTCCATTCCATGTTCCATTCCATTCCATTCCATTCCATTCCATATTCCGTTCAATTCCATTTTATTCAATTCCATTGCATTCCATACTCCATACCATTCCATTCCATATACCATTCCATTCCATTTTATTCCGTTCCAATCCATTCCATATACCATTCCATTCCACATTCCATTCCTTTCCATTACATATTCCAGTACATTCCATTCCATTTCATGTTCCATTCCATTCCGTAATCCATTTCATTCTATTTCATATTCCATTTCATTCCATATTGGATTGAATTCCATTCCATTTTCTTCCCTTCCATTCCATTTTATATTTGGTGCCCTTCCGTTCCGCTCCGTTCCTTTCCATTCCATTCCATATTACAATCCATTCTATATTCCATTCCATATTCCATTCCATTATATAATCAATTTCATTTCATTCGGTTCCATTCCGTTCCACATGCCATTCCATGACATATTCTATTCCATTCCATATTCCCTTTCAATTCATACCATATTCCATTCAGTTAAATTGCATATTTCATTCCATTTTATGACATCACATAATTACTTTATATACATTACATTCCATTTTATTACATTACATAATCCTTTAATTCCACATTGCATTCCTTTCCACATTCGATTCCATTCCATATTCCATTCCATTTCATTCTTTTCCATTCCATATTCCGTTCTGTTCCATTCTGTTCTGTTCCGTTTCATTGAACTCAATTCCGTATTCCATTCCATTCCATTCCATATTCCTTTCCACACGTTTCCATTCCTTATTCCATTCCATTCCATATTCCATTCCGTTCCATTCCATATTGCATTGAATTTCATTCCATTGCCTTCCATACTGTCTCATTCCATTCTTATTCCATTCCATTCCATTCCATATTCCATTCCATGCCATTCCATTTCATTCAATTCCATACTCTATTCCATTCCATTCCATTCCATTTCATATTGAATTCCATTATGTTTGATAATCCATACCATTCCATATTCCTTTCCATTCCATTCTCTTCCAGTCCATTCCATTCCATATTCCTTTCCATTCCATTCCCACACGTTTCCATTCCTTATTCCATTCCATTCCATATTCAATTCCATTCCATATTCCATTCCATTTCATTCCGTTTCATTACATTCCAATCAATTCCATTCCATTCCTTTCCGTTCCATATACCATCCTTTACCCTATTCCATTCTTTCCTTTCCATTCCATTCCACATTCCATTCTATTCCACATTCCATTCCATTCCATTCCATTCCATTCCATTCCATTTCATTCCATACTCCTTTCCATTCCATTTAATTTTCTAACTTTGCATTCCATTCTAGTTCATATTTCGTTCCATTCTTTTCTGTTGCTGTTCCATTCTTTTCCTTTCTGTTCCATTCTGTTCTGTTCCGTTTCATTGAACTCAATTCCGTATTCCATTCCATTTCATTCCATATTCCTTTCCACACGTTTCCATTCCTTATTCCATTCCATTCCATATTCCCTTCCGTTCCATTCCATTCCATTTCATAATTGGTTCGGTTCGGGTCTGTTCCTTTCATTTGCATTCCATAGTCCATTCAATTCTGTATTACATTTCATTCCAATCCATTCCATATTCCATATTCCTTTTCCTTCCATTCC
>NW_012120810.1:14674-15223 GCF_000951035.1 Colobus angolensis palliatus | reverse complement strand
CCATTCTATTCCATTCCATTCCATTCAATTCCATGTTCCATTTCATTCCATTCCATTTCATTCCGTTCCATATTCCATTACATTCAAATCCATTCTATTCTATTCCATTCCATATTCCATTGAATTCCGTTCCATTCCATTTGGTTGCATGTTCCATTTCATTCCGTATGAAATTCCATTGTATTCCATTCCGTATTCCATTCCTTTCCATTTAATTCTTTTCCGTGCCATATTCCATTCCATTCCATATTCCATTAAAATCCACTCCATACTATTCCGTTGCGTTCTTTTCCTTTCCATATTCCATTCCTCTCCATATTCCACGGAATTGCATATCCATTCCGTTCCATATTCCTTTCCATTCCATTCCCTTATGTTAAATTACATTCCATTCCGTATTCCATTCATTTCCCTTCTATTCCGTATTCCATTCAATTCCATTCCATTCCCTTCCATTCCATATTCCAATACATTCCACGCCATTACATTTCATTTCATTTTCCATTCCTTTCCATTCATTCCGTTCCATTTTATTACATTACATAATCC
>NW_012120810.1:14362-14624 GCF_000951035.1 Colobus angolensis palliatus | reverse complement strand
TCCACATTGCATTCCTTTCCACATTCCATTCCATTCCATATTCCATTCGATTTCATTCTCTACCATTCCATATTCCGTTCTGTTCCATTCTGCTCTGTTCCTTTTCATTGCACTCAATTCCGTGTTCCATTCCATTCCATATTCCATTCCATTCCTTTCCATATTCCATTGAATTGCATATCCATTCCGTTCCACATTCCTTTCCATTCCATTCCATTCCCTAACGTTTCATTCCGTTCCATTTTATTACATTACATAATCC
>NW_012120810.1:12539-13843 GCF_000951035.1 Colobus angolensis palliatus | reverse complement strand
ATTGCATATTCCATTATTTTCCATACTCCATTCCATTCCACTCATATCCATTCCATATTCGATCCCATTCCGTATTCCATTGCATTCCATTCCATGTCATTTCGATCCAGTCCATTTCATATTCCGTTCCATTCTCGTCCGTTGCGCTCCATTCCATTTTGTTCCATTCCATATTCCATTCCTTTCTATATTTCATACCATATTGCATTACGTTCCATATTCCATTCCATATCATTCCATTCCATATTCCATTCCTTTCCACTCCATTCATATCCATTCCATAGTCGATCCCATTCCGTATTCCATTGCATTCCATTCCATTCCATATTCAATTCCATTCCATATTCCATTCCATTCCATTCCATATCCCATTCCATTCCATTTAATATTCCATTCCATTCAATATTCCATTGCATTCCATTCCATATTCAATTCCATTCCATATTCCATTCCATTTCATTCCGTCTCATTACATTCCAATCAATTCCACTCCATTCCTTTCCGTTCCATATACCATCCTTTACCCTATTCCATTGCTTTCCTTTCCATTCCATTCCACATTCCATTCTATTCCATATTTTATTCCATTCCATTCCTTTTCATACTCCTTTCCATTCCATTTAATTTTCTTCGTGGCATTCCATTCTAGTTCATATTTCGTTCCACTCCTTTCCGTTGCGTTCCTCTCCATTGCATATTCCATCCATTCCATATTCCATTCCATTTCTTTCCGTTCCATTCCATTCCAATCCATTCCGTTCCATTCCATTCTGTTCCATTCAAGTCCTTTCCCTATTCCTTTCCATTCCATATTCTTTCTATTCCATATTCCATTCCATTCCATATCCATTCCATCCATTCTATTCCATCGCTTTCCATATTCCATTCCGTTCCATTCCATTAAGTTCCTTTTCCTTTCATTCATTACCAAATTCCATTCCATTCCATATTGCATTCCATTCCATTCAATTCCTTATTCCATTCCATTCCGTTTCATTCCATTCTATCACATTCCATATACCATTCCATTTCTTACTGCATTCCATTTCATTCTGTATTCCAATCCAATACACTGCTTTCCACTCCATATTCCCTACAGTTCTCTTCCATATTCCGTATTCCATTCCATTCCATATTTCAATCAATTCCATATTTCGTTCCATTCCGTTGCATTTCGTATTCCATTCCATTCCGTTTTAAATTCCAATCCATATTACATTCCATTCCATTCCATATTCCATTCCATTCCATTCTGTTCCGTCCATTCCTTTCCAAATTCCCTTCCATTCTATTCCATTCCATTC
>NW_012120810.1:9314-11852 GCF_000951035.1 Colobus angolensis palliatus | reverse complement strand
CATTCCATTCCATTCCGTTCCCCTCCATTCCATTTAAAATTCCATTCTATTCCTTTCCGTTCCATTACTTTCCATTTCATTCCATATTACAATCCATTCTATATTCCATTCCAACCTCCATTCCATTATATATTCCGTTTTATTCCATTCCATTCAGTACCGTTTGCCATTCCATTGCACATTCTATTCCATTTCATATTCCTTTCCAATCCATACCATATTCAATTCCATTCCACTGCATATTCCATTCCATTCCACTCATTTCCATTTTCAATTTCCTTCTATATTCGATTCCATTCCATTCCATACATTTCCATTTTCAATTTCCTTCTATATTCGATTCCATTCCATTCCATAATCCATTGCATTCCATTCCATTGCATTCCATTCCATATTGCATTTCATTTCATATCATTCCATTTCATGCCATTCCATTCTAGATTGCATTCCATTCCATTCCAGTTTCTGTTCCATTCCTTGTTCCATTCCATTCTAATTCCATTTTTTCCATTCTATTCCATACTCCATTGCATTGCATATTTTTTTTCATTCCATTCCCTTCCGTTCCATTCCAGTCCGTTTCTTATTTGGTTCCGTTCCGATCTGTTCCATTCTGTTCCATTCAATTCCGTATACCATTCCATTTCATGTTCCATTCCATTCCGTATTCCATTTAATTCCTTTCCATATTCCATTCCGTTCCATTCCATATTCCATATTGGATTCCATTCCATACACCCTTCCATTCCATTCCAGTCCATTTCTTAGTGGCGTTCCCATCTGTTCCGTTCTGTTCCATTCAATTACATATTCCATTCCGTTCCATATTCCATTCCATTCCAATCCATTCCATTCCATTCCATATTCCATTCCATTCCATTCCATATTCCATATTCGACTCCATTCCATATAGCAAACCATTCCACATTTCACTACACTCCATTCTATTCCATATTCCAAAAGATTTCATATTACATTCCATTCCGTATTCCATTCCGTCCATATTGCATTCCATTCCATTCCCTTCCATATTCCATTCCATTCCATATCCCATTTCATTCCATATTCCATTCCATTGCATTCCTTTAATTTCGTTTCATTTCATTCCATTCCCTATTCCATTCCATTCCATGTTCCATTCCATTCCTTTCCATTAAATTCCATTCCGTATTTCATTCCATTCCATTTTATACCATTCCATTGCATTCCATTCTCCATTCCATTCCATTCTGTATACCATTCCATTCCATTTTATTGCATTCCAATCCATTCCATGTTCCATTCCATTCCACATTCCATTACATTCCATTACATATTCCAGTATATACCATTCCATTTCATTTCATGTTCCATTACATTACATAATCCTTTCCATTCCATTCCATTACATTTCATATTCCATTTCATTTCATATTGGATTGCATTCCATTCCATTTTCTTCCCTTCCATTCCATTTTATATTTGGTGAACTTCCGTTCCGCTTCGTTCCTTTCCATTCCATTCCATATTACAATCCATTCTATATTCCATTCCATTATATAACCAATTACATTTCATTCGTTTCCATTCCGTTCCACATGCCATTCCATTACATATTCTATTCCATTCCATATTCCCTTTCAATCCATACCATATTCCATTCCGTTAAATTGCATATTTCATTCCATTCCATTCCATTCCATTCCACTCCTTCCCATATTGAATTCCATTCCACATTCCATTCCATTTCATTCCATATTCCATTGCATTCCATTTCATTTCACATTCCAACTTTTTCCATTCCATTCCATTCCATATACCATTCCATTCCATACTCCTTTCCTTTCCATTCCCTTCCCTTCCGTTCTTTTCCTTTCTATTTCATTTGTTTTTCCATTCTGTTACGTTCCATTCCGTTCCATTGACTATTACATTCCATTTGGTATTCCATTCCATAACATTCCATTCTATTCCATTCCATTCCATTCAATTCCATGTTCCAATTCATTCCATTCCATTTCATTCCGTTCCATATTCCATTACATTCAAATCCATTCCATTCCATATTCCATTGCATTCCGTTCCATTCCATTTCGTTGCATATTCCAATCCACTCCATATTAAATTCCATTGTGTTCTATTCCGTATTCCATTCCTTTCCATTTAATTCTTTTCCGTACCATATTCCACTCCATATTCCATTAAATTCCATTCCATACTACTCCTCTGCGTTCTTTTTCTTTCCATATTCCATTCCTTTCCATATTCCATTGAATTGCATATCCATTCCGTTCCATATTCATTTCCATTCCAATCCATTCCCTTACGTTCCATTCCATTCCATTCCGTATTCCATTCATTTCCCTTCTATTCCGTATCCCATTGCATTCCATTGCATTCCATTTTATTCCATTCCATATTCCATTCCATTCCATTCCATATTCCAATACATTCCAAGCCATTGCATTTCATTTCATTTTCCATTCCTTTCCATTCATTCCGTTCCATTTTATTACATTACATAATCCTTTCATTCCACATTGCATTCCTTTCCACATT
>NW_012120810.1:2897-5519 GCF_000951035.1 Colobus angolensis palliatus | reverse complement strand
TTTCATTCTGTATTCCATTCCAATACATTGCTTTCACTCCATATTCCCTACAGTTCTCTTCCATATTCCGTATTCCATTCCATTCCATATTCCAATCAATTCCATATTTCGTTCCATTCCATTGCATTTCATATTCCATTCCATTCCATTTTAAATTCCAATCCATATTACATTCCATTCCATTCCATATTCCATTCCATTCCATTCCATACTGTTCCATTCCATTCCATTCCAAATCCCGTTCCATTCTGTCCCATTCCATTCCATTCCATTCTATTCCAATCCATTCTGTTCCATTCCATTCCATTCCAAATTCACTTCCATTTTATTCCATTCCATTCCATTCCACATTCCATTCCATTCCATATTCCATACCATTCCATTACGTATTCCAGTCCATTCGGTTTCATTAAATATTCCATTCCATTCCATATTCCTTTCCATTACTTATTCCATTCCATTCCATTCCGTATTCCTTTCCATTTCATATTGCACTGCTTTCCATTCCATTCCGTTCCCCTCAATTCCATTTAATATTCCGTTCCGATCTGTTCCGTTCTGTTCCATTTAATTCCGTATTCAATTCCGTTCCATATTCCATTCCTTTACAATCCATTCCATTCCTTTCCATGTTCCATTCAGTTACATTCCATATTCCATATTCGATTCCATTCCATATACCAAACCATTCCACATTTCACTACATTCCATTCTATTGCATATTCCAAAAGATTTCATATTCCATTCCATTCGATATTCCATTCCGTCCTTATTGCATTCCATTCCATTCCATTCCACATTCCATTCCATTCCATATTCCATTCCATTCGATTTTATTCCTTTCCATTGCATTCCATACTCCATGCCATTCCATTCCATATACCTTTCCATTCCATTCTATTCCATTCCAATCCATTCCATATTCCATTACATTCCACATTCCTTCCATTACATTACATATTCCAGTACGTTCCATTCCATTTCATGTTCCATTCCATTCCATAATTAATTCCATTCTATTCCATTCCATTTCATATTCCATAGTGGATTTCATTCCATTCCATTTTCTTCCCTTCCTTTCCATTCTATAATAGGTGCCGTTCCGTTCTGTTCCATTCCTTTCCATTCCATTCCATATTACAATCCATTCTATATTCCATTCCATTACATAATCAATTTCATTTCATTCGGTTCCATTCCGTTCCACATGCCATTCCATTACATATTCTAATCCATTCCATAATACCTTTCAATCCATACCATATTCCATTCCGTTAAATTGCATATTTCATTCCATTCCATTCCATTACACTCCTTTCCACATTCAATTCCATTCCTTACAGTTCCATTTTACAATGCATTCCATTCAATTCCCTTCCATTTCATATTCCTTTTCAGTGCAAACCATTCCATTCCATTACATTCCATTCCATATTACATTACATTTCATTCCATATTCCATTCCATTCCACATTCCATTCCATTTCCTAATCCATTCCACTGATTTCCATTCCATATTCCATTTCATTACATATTCCATTCCATTAATTTCTCCTGTCCCTTCCATTCCATTCTCTTCCGTTCCACTGCATTCCATTTCATAATTGGTTCGGTTCGGTTCCATTCCTTTCATTTCCATTCCATAGACCATTCCATTCAATATTACATTTCATTCCACTTCATTTTATTCCATTCCATTCCATATTCCATATTCCATTTCCTTCCATTCCATTCCACATTCCATTCCATTCCGTTCAATGATATTCCATTTCTTTCCATTTGGTTCCACATTAAATTCCATTCAATATTTCATGGCATTCTATTCCATTCCATATTCAATTCCATTCCATTCCGTTCCATATTCCATTCCATTCGATATTCCATTCCATTTCATTTTATTCCTTTTCATTCCATTCCATTCGTTCCGTATATCATTCCATTCACATTCCATTCCATTCCATATTCCATTTGGTTCCACATTAAATTCCATTCAATATTTCATTCCATTCTATTCCATTCCATATTCAATTCCATTCCATTCCGTTCCATATTCCATTCCATTCGATATTCCATTCCATTTCATTTTATTCCTTTTCATTCCATTCCATTCGTTCCGTATATCATTCCATTCACATTCCATTCCATTCCATATTCAATTCCATTCTATTCAATTCTATTCCATTCCATTCCATACTCCATTCCATTCCATTCCATATTCCATTCCATTCCAGTCTATTCCATTCCATTGCATTCCACATCCTATTCCATTCCATATTCCATATCATTCCATTCCATATCCCAGGTCATACCATTCCATTCCATATTCCAATCCATTCCATATTCCATTCCATTCCATTTCGTATTCCATTCCGTTCAATATTGCATTGCATTCCATTCTATTTCATTCCCTTCCTTTCCATATAATATTCAGTTCCATTCCATTCCATTTTACAATCCATTTTATATTCCATTCCATATTCCACTCCATTATATATTCCAATCCACTCCATTCGATTACGTTCCATATGCCATTCAATTCCATATTTTATTCCATTTAATATTTCATTTCAATCCTTTCCATATTACATTCTCTTACATTTCATATTCCATTCCTTTCCATTC
>NW_012120810.1:1621-2485 GCF_000951035.1 Colobus angolensis palliatus | reverse complement strand
CCATTCCCTTCCCTTCCGTTCTTTTCCATTCTATTTCATTTGTTTTTCCATTCTGTTCCGTTCCATTCCGTTCCATTGACTATTCCATTCCATTTGGTATTCCATTCCATAACATTCCATTCTCTTCCATTCCATTGCATTCCATTCCATATTCCATTTCATTCCATTCCATTTCATTCCGTTCTGTATACCATTACACTCAAATCCATTCCATTCTATTCCATTCCATATTCCATTGCATTCCGTTCCATTCCATTTGGTTGCATATTCCATTCCATTCCATATTAAATTGCATTGTATGCCTTTCCGTATTCCATTCCTTTCCATTTAATTCTTTTCCGTACCATATTCCATTCCATTCCATATTCCATTAAATTCCATTCCATACTATTCCATTGCCATTTCCATTCCAATCCATTCCCTTACGTTCCATTCCATTCCATTCCGTATTCCATTCATTTCCCTTCTATTCCGTATCCCATTGCATTCCATTGCATTCCATTTTATTCCATTCCATATTCCATTCCATTCCATTCCATATTCCAATACATTCCAAGCCATTACATTTCATTTCATTTTCCATTCCTTTCCATTCATTCCGTTCCATTTTATTACATTATATAATCCTTTCATTCCACATTGCATTCTTTTCCACATTCCATTCCATTCCACATTCCATTCCATTTCATTCTCTTACATTCCATATTCCGTTCTGCTCCATTTTGTTCTGTTCTGTTTCATAGCACTCAATTCCGTATTCCATTCCATTCCATATTCCATTCCATTCCCTTCCATATTCCTTTCCACTCGTTTCCATTCCTTATTTCATTCCATTGCATATTCCATTCCATTCCATATTGCATT
>NW_012120810.1:784-1117 GCF_000951035.1 Colobus angolensis palliatus | reverse complement strand
TATTGCATTCCAATCCATGTTTCATTCCATTCCTTATGCCATTGCCTTCCATTCAATAATCCATTCCATTCCATTTAATTGCATATTCCATTACATTCCATACTCCATTCCATTCCATTCATATCCATTCCATATTTGGAACATGCAATGGAATGGAATATACTGGAATATATAATGGAATGGAATGAAATGTGGAATGGAATGAAATATGGAATGGAATAGAGTGGAATGGAATGGTATATGGAATGGAATTGAATGGAATGGAATGGTATATGGAATGGAATGCAATGCAATGGAATGGAATAAAATGGAATGGAATGGAATATGGAATGG
>NW_012120810.1:0-257 GCF_000951035.1 Colobus angolensis palliatus | reverse complement strand
TTGGAATATGGAATAGAATGGAATGTAGTGAAATGTTGAATGGTTTGGTATATGGAAAGGAATCGAATATGGAATATGGAATGGAACGGAATGGAATATGGAATGGAATGGAATTGATTGGAATGGAATGGGATATGGAACGGAATGGAATACGGAATTGAATGGAACAGAACGGAACAGATCGGAACGGAACCAAATAAGAAATGGACTGGAGGTGACGGAGCAAGATGGCCGAAAAGGAACAGCTCCAGTCTCCA
>NW_012120809.1:0-1203 GCF_000951035.1 Colobus angolensis palliatus | reverse complement strand
AATTCCATAGGTCCAACTACAGATGATGCACAGGTTAATTAAAAAATTATTAAATTGGAAGATCTGAGGAAATTACCAATGTGATTTATATACATAGATATAAAAGATGGAAAACGTGAAAGAAGGATTAATCAACACAGAGAATAAAATGAATACATCCAATTCCCATTAGAAGCTTCAAACCCTTTCATATCAATCATTTCCCCTGTTTTATGATTGCCTGGCATGTCAATTTCACTTTGCTTTTATTCCCCAAATTAGTCATAATGATTAACAGTCTTCTAGTGAACACTCATTTAGATTTATTCACTTTTGCCAGTTTTTTGTTCAAAGTAACTGTTTATATTTCCCTCCTTTTCTCTGGATTCACTATCCTTCATTCCAAAGTACTTCTTGTATCTATTCTTTGAGCAAAAATCTTAAGTCCCAGGAAGAACCTGAAATGGATTAAAGTTCTAAATGTGAAAAGCAAACTTATAAAAATGCATAGCAGATACTCTTTATGTTACTGCGGCATGGAAGAATGTATTTAACAAAACACAAAAAAGGAAAAGATATATACATTTGATAGCATTAAGATTAAAACTTCAATATGGCACAAGATACTATCATCAAAGTGAAAAGCCAGTCCACAATAAAGAAGAGACATTTACAACCCAATCATGTAACCAACAAAATATTTTTATCCAGAATCGGTAAAAAAGTGACTAATCAATATGAAGATAACTCAATGATCAGCAAATGATATAAATAATTCGTCCTCAGGCCAGCCCCGGACATCACACAAAAGCGGTCACAGAACAACTGCTTTTCAGAGAGGGGAATCCCAAATGCCCAACAAACATTTTTTTAATCATTTAATTTTTTTAATTATTTAATTATTTCATTTTTTAAATTATTGTCAAGCTCTCTCTAGTAATAAAGGACATGTGTATTAAAATAAGAACCATCTCTCATGCATCTGATTGCTAAATATTAGGAAGTCTGATAACATGTATTGTGGAGGAAAACAGGAATTATTTGTCACTCAGAGTATAAATTGTTTCACTTCTTAGACAGCAGTTCGGCCAGGTTAAAGATAGCCATATATCCAGGCGCGGTGGCTCATGCCTGTAATCCCAGCACTTTGGGAGGCCCAGACGGGCAGATCACGAGGTCAGGAGATCGAGACCATCCTGGCTAACATGGTGAAACCCCGTCTCT
>NW_012120808.1:0-1006 GCF_000951035.1 Colobus angolensis palliatus | reverse complement strand
CTCAAGCAATCCTCCCATCTCAGCCTCCCAAGTAACTGAGACCACAGGCACATTCCACCATGCCAAGGTGATTTTTTCTTTCTTTTTCTTTCTTTTTTTTTTTTTTTTTTTTGTATTTTTGGTAGAGACAGGGTTTTGCCACATTGCCCATGCTGGTATCAAACTTCTGAGCTCAAGTGAACCACCTGCTTTGGCATCTCAAAGTGCTGGGATTCCAGGCCTGAGCCACCGCGCCCGGCCAACTTGGAACATTTGTAATGTAATACTATACTTTGGTCCTAAATTCATTTAAAATTTTGAATTTTAAGAGCATTTGTTATTTTATTTATTCATTTATTAAAAATGTATTAAGTACCTACTGCTTGTCAGTCTCGGGTCACATTGCTTAAAGTCTTAAAATACATTTAGTATCAGGCTCTAGGGAATTATGATACAAAATGACATAGTCCAATGTTTACAGATACCTTTGTTATTTTATCACTTAGTATACAAGGCAATATTGAACATGTTTGGCTTATGAATGTTTAAAGATCACTTGGGTCATTGATAAATGATTGGATTCTGTCTCACTGTCTTTACTGACAAAATATTCAGAAAAATAATTACCATGTTAGAAAATAATAACTAATGATACATTTTTCTAAGCCCTAAAGTATGATAATGGAAAATAGTTCAAGAGAAAGACCACAAGTTAAAACCAGAAAATGCTTAGTGCTTAGACATTTTTCTTTGAGTTCCTTTACTAATCTTGTCCAGCAACTTCATTTTATAAATAAAACAAACGTGGTGACCAGTTGCTCAACCTGAAATTTCCTCATATTCTTAAACTCTTAAAAGTAAGAGTTTAGGCCAGGCGCGGTGGCTCACACCTGTAATTCCAGCACTTTGGGAGGCCGAGGCGGGTGGATCACGAGGTCAGTAGATCCAGACCATCCTGGCAAACACGGTGAAACCACGTCTCTATAAAAATACAAAATACAAAAAATTAGCTGGGCGTGGTGGCGGG
>NW_012120807.1:0-2839 GCF_000951035.1 Colobus angolensis palliatus | reverse complement strand
GCTCTGTCGCCCAGGCTGGAGAGCAGTGGCGCAATCTTGGCTCACTGCAACCTCTGTCTCCTGTGTTCAAGTGATTCTCCTGCCTCAGTCTAACAAGTAGATGGGATTACAGGCAAGCGCCACCACCGCTGGATAATTTTTGTATTTTTACGGGGTTTCACCACATTGGCCAGGTTGGTCTTCAATTCCTAAACTCAAGTGATCCGCCAGCCTCGGCCTCCCAGAGTGCTAGGATTATAGGCATGAGCCATGGTGCCCGGCCACCATTTTTTTAAACAAACTCATTTTACTCCCTTATTTCATGATTTTTACATGATATATGACTTCCTCTGATATACAACTTTTTAAAATAGTTGGATAATTTCTTTAAATTGAGAAGATTAATGTTTTTAGCTTTGGTAAATTTTTAAAACTTTATGTTTCAAAACTACATAAGAACTATTTAAGTATAATCTTATTTATCTTCAGTAAAAACAATTAAAACCATTGACAGTTCTTGACAGTTCTCTTTTTTTGCCACATCAAACACGTGAAAAATAAAAAAACATTATTAAAGTAGTTGGAGTCAATGAATGTCAAACAAATTCTTTCTTCCCTTAAATGAAGTTGCAAAATTTCTGGAAATCATTTTCATAAAATAATTGGCAAAATGTTCTAAGGCAATAGCAATATAAAAAATCCATGATAGATTGAATGAAACTGCTAAACGATGGGCAGAGGAACTTATGTTACTATATTATCCTTTTTCAGTTTACTTGTGTTAAAGAATGACTTTACTTTTTTAAAAAGAATGTTGGTATACCTGTATTAGCCAATGTTCAGAAATTAAAAATTTTATGTTACAGAATTAAAAGCTCAGTGCAAAGTGTCTAAGCTAGTTATTTGAGCAAGCAGGTAAGGATCTGCTCTCAATTTCCAAATGGCTACAGAATAAATATGTGCCTTAAGAATGCCAAAAAAAAGACCTACTTATTTCATCCTTTGGAAAATTCAACAATAAAAACAAGGAAGATTCTAGCACTCTGAGTTCCCTGTAGAAATTTTTGACAAAATCTATCACTTTGAACTAATGGGTCAGTAACCATTAAGAATAGAAGAATTCCAAAGTATCATTGGGTCTTCCAAAAAAAAAAAAAAGCTAGAGACAGATATCTTAAAAAAAAAAAAAAAAAAAACTTACAAAAAATATACAACGAAGTAAAACACTGTAACTCCTGTGCCTTCTTCATACAAATATACACACACACAATAAACAACTTACATTTGTATGCTTAGCAATGGAGGGTTTGCCCTTTTGAAGGAGACGTCAACACCCATGACATGTTGTTATTTGTGATGAAAATACACTTTCTACATCTCATAGTAGTTATGATAAAATAAAACAATACATGTCAAGCATGATTTTGAATTGCATATGCTATTCGCTGCCCCCTAAGCAGGCAGAATCAAGTAGCTTGACAGCGAGTCAGGGGCCACCCAGTATTTCCATCTCAATAAGAACTGCTCAGACTCCCTTCTCAATGTCAAGGGTCTGTCATCCTTGTTCTCGCAAACAGAAATACTTTCAGCAGAACCATCTCTGCAAAGACACAAGAAATATCTATACAGAACTGAAGAATTCGAAACTGCCAGTATTCTCAATTAACAAACTATCACCTTGAAAAGGTCATTCCTGCAGCATTTCTCACCAGGTTTGGAGCTGCTGAGATTAAATCCTTGAAACCTGGCCACAACAAATGACAGATTCTGATTGCAAAGCCTGTTGCATAACCCGGGATGGAAAAATAATTATTTTGTTGTGCTTCCTCACTCTCTACTTTGGGTCATACTTTGCCCACACTCTAATCCTTCCAATTAAAAATTAAAGTGTATGGCATCTAAATATCCCCCAGAGTATTTATTTGCATAATATTCATATATCTTTTAATTTTCATAGAACTGACAGCTAGTGATTGGAGTGTAATAATTATTTCAAATAATGATAACACAACACTTTTCTATCCCCATGGAGAGCACTTGTGCCAATTAACAAGAAAATTCCATCATAGGAGAAAATGATGATTCTTCTGGTGCCAAATGTAGGCCAAGCGTGGGCAGGAACCATCCCTAGGGTATGAAGAATTTAAATAATTGCCTCGTGTATCTGGCTTTGTGACTGTCATAGAATGAGCTGTTTTACAGAAGAGGGAAAATAAATCTGCTGAATATTACCCTACTAACCCCATTTAATGGCGTCAGAGTGTAGACGGGATTAGAAAGTCTAAGTCGTGTTCTTGCTATTAGTTGCCCCTGAGAGAGATTAAGTGTGGAGGAAATTATTACTAACCAGAGTCTTGATCCAAATTTCAGGATAATGTCTTGGTGAACTTGCCGTGAATGAACATCTGCTGTTACATTTCTAGCTAAAGGACTAAACGAAAATCAAACCAGGTAACTTACCTAGTCATTGTTTTCTCCAAGCTCCAAACCCATAAGTGCTAACTGCTAGAACTTTAGTGGAAATGTTGAAAAGATACATAACTGTTGTTATATTTATTTTATAATTGTCAATATTGCAATTGTTCATTAAAATAAGAAAAACAAATCTTTGAACATGGGCTGAGGTTGTACATGTGATCAATATCTACAGATTAAATAAAGCATAACTTTTATGCCCAAGTTGACATCATGCTACACCCTAAGCTAATGTATATGTTTTATTTATCTAGTTTATTTCCTCTCTCCACTCACTAGAATGTAACCTATTCCTTTAAGTGGGTAGCCATAAGCAGTATAAAATGAACAGACATGGTTTTCCTCAATCAGGAATAGTAAATATGTGTTTGTAGAGAAAAAAGAG
>NW_012120806.1:0-1809 GCF_000951035.1 Colobus angolensis palliatus | reverse complement strand
TTTGGGAGGCCGAGGCAGGCGAATCACTAGGTCAGGAGTTCGAGACCAGCCTGGCCAACATGGTGAAACCCCATCTTTACTAAAAATACAAAAAATTAGCCGGGTGTGGTGGCAGGAACCTGTAGTCCCAGCTACTCGGGAGGCTGAGGCAGGAGAATGGCGTGAACCCGGGAGGCGGAGGTTGCAGTGAGCTGAGATCGCGCCACTGCACTTCAGCCAGGACAACAGAGTGAGACTCCATCTCAAACAAACAAAAAATTAAATGTTTTGAGTTATTTTTCTTGCAGAGCAATGTGATAAATGGTCAATAAAAGACTTTCAAGCGTAAAAACATATTAGGATAAATTCTATGAAGGAGTAGAATGGAAATATAATTTCTGATGTAAAATCTTGTTACGTCTTTTAATGGATAATGGTGAAGTATCTAATCACTGTATATTTAGATTTCATTGGATACATTTGAAACAGTGATATAATGGTTTTATTTTGAAATGTCAATATCAAATACACTAGAAATTATGTCCTTTGCAACTATTTAAAACCACAATGAGACCAGGCATAGTGGCTTATGCGTGTAATCCCACCACTTTGGGAGGCCAAGGCAGGAAGATCACCTGAGGCCAGGAGGTCAAGACCAGCCTGGTCAACTTAGTGAGACTTTGTCTCTACAAAATAAATATTGAAACAAGGTCTCACTCTGTTGCTTAGGCTTGGAGTGCAATGGTTTCATCATGACTCACTGCAGTGTCAACCTTCTGGGCCCAAGTGTTCCTCCCCTTTCAGCCTCCCAAATAGCTGGAATTACAGGCACGTGCCACTGTGCCCAGCTAATTTTTTTTATTTTTGTAGAGATGGCGTCTCACTATGTGAGACCAGCTCAGTGTGGTCCCGAGCTCCTATGGCTCCTCAGGCTGGTCCCAAAATGCTGGGATTACAGGCATGAGCTACCACACCTGGCCAAAAAATAAAAAATAAATTAACCAAGCATGGTGATGCATTCCTGTAGTTCTAGCTACTCAGGAGGCTAGAGCAGATGATCACTTGAGCCCAGGAGTTTGAGGCTGCAGTAAGCCATGATAGCACACTGCATTCCAGCCTGGGCAAGAATGAGACACTGTCTCAAAAAAATAAATAATAAAACTTTAATAAATAAAAATGAGGAGAGGGAATTTTTTTTTTTTTTTTTTTTTTAAGACGGAGTCTCACTCTTGTTGCCCAGGCTGGAGTGCAATGGCATAATCTCGGCTCACTGCAACTTCCGCCTCCCTGGCTCAAGCAATCCTCCCACCTCAGCCTCCTGAGTAGCTGGGACTACAGGTGCCCACCACTACACCTGGCTAATTTTTATGTTTTTTGTAGAGGTGGGGTTTCGTCCTATTGCACGTGCTACTCTCAAACTCCTGGGCTCAAGCAGTCCTCCCACTTCAGCCTCCCAGAGTGCTGGGATTATAGGCATAAGCCACTGTGCCTAGCCATGTGTGTTCTTAATGGCATCTGGAATGGTGAATCCTTTCCAGAAGGTTTCCAATTGACTTTGTCTACAGCTATCAGAGGAATCACTATGGCAGCTGCAGTTTTATGAAATCTAATTTTTTTTTCTTGACACAGGGTCTTGCTGTGTCGCTCGGGCTGGTGTGCAGTGGTGCGATCTCAGCTTACTGCAGCCTCTGCTTCCCCCTAGACTCAAGCGATCTTCCACCTCAGCCTCCCAAGTAGCTGGGACTACCAGCACACACCACCACACCCGGCTCGTTTTTGTTATTTTTTGTAGAGATGGGGTTCGAAATGTATTTCTTTTTTTTTTTTTTT
>NW_012120805.1:0-4206 GCF_000951035.1 Colobus angolensis palliatus | reverse complement strand
TTTTTTTTTTTTTTTTTTTTGAGACAGGGTCTCACTCTGTTGCCCAGGCTGGAGTGCAGTGGTGCAATCTCAGCTCACTATAACCTTGATCCTCCAGGCTCAAGTGATCCTCCCACCTCAGCCCCTGGAGGAGCTCGGACTACATGCATGTGGTCCATGCCCAGCTAATTTTGTATTTTTTTTAGTAGAGAGAGGATCTCACCATGTTGCCCGGGCTGGTCTCCAACTCCTGAGCTCAGATGATCCGCTTGCCTCGGTCTCCCAAAGTGCTGGCATTACAGGCGTGAGCCACTGCCCCTGGCCCGAGTCAATCTTTCCTAGTTGCTTCCCAAGAAGGGATTTATGACAACTGAGTTCTTTTGAGATCTTTTGGGAAGCTCTGCTTTTCAGCAGGTAAGAAATTTCAGGAATCCAAATGCCTTCTGCTCAAAATGATTTTCATGCCACCGCGGCACATTCTAAACCCCTTCAAGTTCAGGAAACTTGAGGGCAGCAACCTCCACCGACTCCTCCGTGCTCTGTCCCTTCATCTAACCTGGCACGACTATTACAAGATGTGACATCCAACTTGTGTACAGGCTTCTATTTTAGTTGTCAGCCCACCCAGGCTCTCCTGACTTTGCTTATAATAACAGCAGCGCCATCAGCTGGCAGTTGTTGAGAACTTTTACCACACCCTGGCACTTACCAAGGTTTTAAGCCAGTAGTCTGTAGATTTTGAGCAACTACTGATTTAGGTCAGAGCTGGCAGATGTTTCCACTGGAGAATTTTCAAAAACAGGTGGAGCCCCTGCTGGATCCTGACAGAAAATGGCTCTGACCCCACACAACTGGCTTTGTTCAACTGAGCACACCTGAACATCCTGGAAACTTGAACCACCAGTGGGAAATTCATCCACTTGCTCTGGCTACAAAATGCAGAACCAACAGGAAAAAATGTGAAGCCTAAGATGTCTCTGAAAAGAAACGACGGGAAAAAAAAAAGAGCAAGAGAAGGTTTCCAGAGGCTTCCACAACCAGAACGCCTCCCTAAAAACATGGCAGTCATCTACTGGCTGGTTACCTTCTCCACGTGGCTTGGGATTTGTGTCTCACTCACCGTTTTGCTCCTCGCCTAGAACGGTGCTGGGCATGCAGCAGCCCTAGGTACCATCTGTGGAACGCATTCATTCCAGACCTGGATTTACATGCCTAAGACTTCCCCGCAAGGCGACCAAGGGAACACGGTGACATATGGGAGCACCTGTCTTCACTGGGCGATTCCACAGCCTCCGCGGGGACGACAGGGGGTGGGGACTGAGGGCCAGAGATATGGATGGCTTTGGATGTCCTGAGTGCCCTGCAGGTGACAGATGGTGCAGGGACTCGGGTGGGGGGGGGCCACCGCCCCAGCGCATGCCCGGTACCTCCCGCTCTCCCCAGCAGGCTGCCCTCGACAAACCTCTGGGCGGGGAGTCCAAGAAATACCACAATTTGCTCCTACCCGGACGCTGCTCACAGTACCTGAAAGGGCATTTTTCAGAAACGGTTGTATAAAGAGTTCCTTGTGGGGCGGCGGTGGAAAAAAAAACATCAAGACTATGGCTGGTGCGGGAATCAAGCCCATCACCTTAGCGTTAAGTAGCACCACACTCTCACCAACAGAGCTAACCGACCATCTGATGGCACAGCGCTGCCAGAGCATATAAAAAGGGCTCTACGTTCGCGCTCGTCCACGAGCGATTTCCTGCCAAGCCCGCGCGGTTGGCTGCCTCTCCCTTTCCCCGAGTTGGGGACTCTGGTGAGGAGCCTCCACCCCAGCGCTGACCGGGTTCCTCCCGCTCTTCCCTGCCAGGTTGCCCTCGACAACCTCTGGGCGGAGACCAAGAGATCCCACAGTTCGCTCCCACCCCCACGCAGCTCACAATACTTGAAAGGTGTATTTTTCACAAAGTTATATAAAGAGTACCCTTGTGGGGTGGCGGCGGGAAAAAAAAAAAAAGCTAAAATTGGAGGCAGTGCGGGAGTCGAGCCCGCGACCTTGGCGTTGATCAACACCACGCTCTTACCAACTGAGCTAACTGCCTCCTAACGCCATAGTGCGGCTGGAGCGTATAAAAGGGCTCCACGTTCGCGCCCGTCCACGAGCGACTCCTTGTGAAGCCAGCGCGCAGCTGGCTGCCTCCGGCTTTCCCTGAGTTGGGGACTCTGGTGAGGAGCCACCACCCCAGCGCTGACCGGGTTCCTCCCGCTCTTCCCTGCCAGGCTGCCCTCGACAACCTCTGGGCAGAGACCAAGAGATCCTGTAGTTCGCCCCCACCCCCATGCAGCTCACAGTACTTGAAAGGTGTATTTTTCACAAACAGTTATATAAAGAGTTCCCTGTGGGGTGGCAGCGGGAAAAAAAAGCTAAAATTGTGGCCGGTGCGGGAGTCGAACCCGCGACCTTGGAGTTATCAGCCCCACGCTCTTACCAACTGAGCTAACCGACCTCCTGACGCCACGGTGCGGCTGGAGCTTATAAAAGGGCTCCATGTTCGCGACCATCTTGCCAAGCCCGCGCGCCTCTGGCTGCCTCCCGCTTTCCCAGAGCTGCGGGGACTCTGGTGAGGAGCCATCGTACCAGCGCTCGCCGGGTGCCTCCCGCTCTTCCCTGCCAGGCTGCCCTCGACAACCTCTGGGCCGAGTCCAAGAAATTCCACAAGTCGCTCCTGCCCACACGGGGCTTACAGAACCTGAAAAGCACATTTTGAAAAAGAGTTGCATAAACAGTTCGTGGGAAAAAACAAGAAACAAACAAACAAAAAACTGGGACTAGGGCCGATGCGTGGATCAAGTCGGCCACCATGGCGTTTCCAGCACCACCCGACCACCTACTGCTGCCCGAGGGTCTAAAAGGGCTGCATGTTCGCGCCGGCCCACGACTGACTCCTTACAGACCCCATGCCACTGGCTGCCTCCCGCGTGGCCCCAGCTGCGACTTTTGACCTCCTCACTGTCATCCCCATTGGGTGGATGCAGAAACTGACACCTAGGAGACTTCAAGGAGAAGGGAGGCGGCTTCCTACAGGGAACCAACCGCACGCTTTCACAGGGAAAATGCAAATTGCACATGGGAGGTTTGGCTCTGCAGTGAGGTTTTCAAACATTCCAATTCAATACTGTTTTCAACTCTGAAAATCCTGCGGCCTGGCAACTTCATATATCAAGAGCCTTTTAGCATGGTTAAATCAAGCTCAGAAAACCAAAGGCCAAAAGAACCACCGAATTCCCTATCGCCCAAAAAATAATGGCTGCAGGGGTCTTGACTTCCTTCTTGTCAATTGTTTTTTCTTTCACTGTCCACGTGTAATTTCAATATATATACATGGAATCCTTGGGCCGGAAGCGGTGGCTCATGCCTGTAATCCCAGCACTCCCGGATAAATTAATAAAAGGAACCCAAAGCCTTGCTTGAAACAGTGTATTCTGTCTTTCTTTTTGCATTTAATATTCTATCATTAAGCATATGCCTAAATAATTGCAAATGTCATTTTAAATGATTCCTCAGTGTTTCCAGTGGACAAACTATAGCTATCTCTCCTTATTTCTTTTACTTATTTATTTTTAAGTGTTGGAAAACTATTCATTTGCTGTCCCTTGTTAAGTGAGCACATGAATAAATCACATGGTACATGGTAGAAGAGTTGAAACAGACTCTGGGTTGACAACGATAGCATCTGTATGCAAAAGTGAGAGACAGACAGAGAGAGAGAGAGGAGAAAGAGAGACAGAGAGAGACAGAGACAGAGATAGAAAATGCTGAGAAGCAGCAATGAAGAGAAGAAAATGCTGGGCCGTGGCACTTGCTGTGCACCTTAGACCTGAAAAGCTCCGTTGGTTCCTTTGAATTCATTCAGGTCTCAGCTGCGGTGTCTGGCCTGAGGGACCGCCCACTCTAAAGTGGCCCCGTCACACCCAGAACCTACCTGAGGTACGTTCTTCGAGTGTGTTGAAGGCTGCACCTCCTGTATTTAGGTGGGAGTGCCGGGAACCCCGTCTCTGAGCACTCCACAAAGGCTGAACGAGTGGTCAAAGGCGTGTAAGAAGAGCCAGGCAACACAGCGGGGCCCCGGGCAGGGCTGTGGAGGCAGAGAGGACATGACGGCGTCCCTGGTAGAGGGCCCAGAGTGAGCATCGGCTCATCAAGTGAGGCTCCTGCAGTGAAAACGCCAGGGTGGTGGCAGG
>NW_012120804.1:0-1397 GCF_000951035.1 Colobus angolensis palliatus | reverse complement strand
GATCACGCCACTGCACTCCAACCTGGGAGACAGGGCAAGACTCTGTCTCAAAAAAAAAAAAAAAAAGATGAACTTTCAAAGTAGCTTGAAATTCACCTAATAAGTATATCAAAATGTTGTAATATCTAGACACAGGAAGCCAAGGATCAGGAGGAAATTCATGGGTGGTACAGCCAAATAACGCATACATAAATGTATCTGCGGTCTGCTGCTGGTGCTCAAAGTTACGTCCCTGCAAAGTAGTGAAAGAGGGTTCTGATATTCAATATTTAAAAACTGCAGATCTTAAAGCACCTGACACATAAATACCAAAGATGTCATATCATATTAATACTATGGATGCATATATATTCCTCAATTTGCCCAACTCACATCAGGGAGAGGATGACTCTGCAATGCCAAGTGGATTATCTATTTTTATCACTGCATGTACCTCCCACTAGAAGAATAAAATTTGGTGTAAATTCAGGCATGAGGTTTAATCAAATTAATGTGTACAGTCTATAAAAATGACCATATTCCTGCTGGGTGAGGTACCTTGCCAAATGTTCTACAGATGTATGTCGCTCAAATCTCAAGCAAACTTCTGGGTTTAAGGATGAGAATGTGAGGCTCAAGGAAAATGTGCAACTTGTCTATAACAGCTAGAAGTGGCAGAACTGGGATCTGAACTCACAACTGACTTCAAACCTATGCCTTTCTTCCTTTAAAGCCCTGAATGACACCAATGTGTTAAGAGGATTGAAATGCGCATTCTTCCTCAAAATAACCTAACCTGGAAGCCACGTGTAAAACCTTCTGCTATGGAAAGGACACCAAGTTTTCTTCATATAGTGCCAGTTAGGTGAAAGATATGTGCGGCATTCTGGAATAAAATTATACTCCTATCAGATTCAGCAGGAGAGAGGATAAGCCTCACTCCTTTTCCAGCTTTTTTACTTTTCACCATCACCCAAGAAAATCTCAATATATTCATTTTGGGAACATAAAAAAGTTAATATTCCCCACTGTCTTGGGGATATCTTTAGTAGGGGATATTCAAAACAAAACAATAATTAAAACCAGATCGTGCTCTCCGAGTGAAACAACTCCAGAGGGAAAATCTATTTACTCCGCTAACAGAAGCTTCCTTTCTACTGCTGCATCAAGAGGTTTAAAAACAAACAAACATACAAACAAACAAACAAACAAAAACAAAAAAGCTTCCTTTCTTCCCTGCCCCCTTTATGTTTATTTTTATTTTTATTTTTATTTTTTTGAGATAGAGTTTCACTCTGTTGCCCAGGCTGGAGAGCAGTGGCGCGATCTCGGCTCACTGCAAGCTCCGCCTCCTGGGTTCCCACCATTCTCCTGCCTCAGCATCCCAAGTAGCTGGGACTACAGGTGCCCACCACCAC
>NW_012120803.1:0-1813 GCF_000951035.1 Colobus angolensis palliatus | reverse complement strand
ACCTTTGTATTGGGATCTGTCAGTCTAAGACCCTGGGTCTTAGATGGGTTATTATAAATTAAAATCTAATACGCCTTCCTTCTCTCTGGATCTATCATGCCTCATTCCATCAGCAACATCCAGCTTAGGTGTGCAGTACAGCCCCATGAGGTAGATTGTTGTGGTTGCCAACAATTCATCTAATAAAGGCATGTGACCAATTCTGGCTTATGAGGGCAAGACTTCAAGAGGATTCTAAGAAAGAATGTGATCCCTAGTCAAAGAACAACAGAAGGCAAAGGCTCAGTTTTGGCTCCTGCCATCCTCCTTCCTGCTTCCTGCTTCCTGCTTATGTAGAATAAGAACATGCTCCTTGGAAGTGCAGCAGGGGTCTTGGGACCACCAGAAGAGATCTGGCCAACATACTGATGATGGCGGAAAAAAAAGACAGGGACAGCCAGGTCTTTACCTATCCCAGAACCACCTACAGCCATGATTCTTATTTTATGAGATGATTCTGTCTTTGTTTTTGGTGGTGGTTGTTGTTTGGGGGTTTGGGGGGTTTATTTGTTTTGTTTCTGTTTTTGGTTTTGAGACAAAGTCTTGTTCTGCTCTATGGCCCAGCCTGGAGTGCAGTGGTGCAATATCAGCTCACTGCAACCCCCGCCTCCCAGGTTCAAGTGATTCTCCCACCTCAGCCTCCCAAGTAGCTGGGATTACAGGCACGTGTCACCACGCCCAGTTAATTTTTGTATTTTTAGTAGAGATGAGGTTTCAATGTTGGCCAGGATGGTCTCGAACTCTTGACCTCAGATGATCCACCTGCCTCAGCCTCCCAAAGTGCTGGAATTACAGGTATGAGCCACCACGCCCGGCCCTCCCTAATGATTTCTTAAACAAGTTTCCCCAACGAAGACTTGTCTTTTATCAATGTTGCCAGGACCAAAGGCAGCCTAAGCTTTCCCCTCCCTCGACTGCAATTTAATACAGCTCCTTCCTGAAGTGAGACCAGTCCCTCTCTGAATTCAACATAGCCCTCCCCCTTGGCAAACACTAACTTGGTAAGTTGTATTTCATGAAGTTAACCAGGCTCATTACAGAGAACATATTTCCAGGAGGAAGGATGTTAATTTCTTCCACATACAAAGAATAAAAATCAATATCGTAAATCCAGGAAATCTCCCCTAAATGTCTCCCCCATCATCACTCTCTCCTGCGCTCTGTGTAAATATCATTATGACAGGTTAGCTATATTTCTACTCAGGCAATATGATATTGAGGTGATTGCAAGACAAGTCATGCTGCCGAAGTGAGGAGTATTGGCCAAGATGTTATTCCTCAAGGAATTTTGTGACATTGGAATTCCGTCAAATGGAGCTGAATGTACGTTCATCTTTTAAACTAGCCCCAGTTCTGATCCTCAGCCTGCTTAGAACACGCTGTACTTGAAGAGTGACCTATAGATTTTCATCGTGAGTTAGAGGTGGATAAAAAGGAAGTGGTTTTCTAGGGCATGTTTGGATCTCAATATATGCATTTACTGGAATATGTAATAAACACAAACTACACACACTGTGTGAGTGATACATTAAAAGGAGGGATGCAGGCACCAATTTTGTAGGAACTGACAGTCTAAGTAAGCAAATAGAGTTGAAACTAAGACTTAGTTTTAATTTTAAAACACACACATCAGAGCCTAGTAAATTCCTATGCAGAAACATGAAATCTCCAAGTAATGTTTTTTTCTACCACCTTTTGAGAGCCCCTTAACCTCATGTAGCCCCAGAGGGAAGAACACAGCTTCATTTTAGGAGTAAACAAGAATCTAATTTTA
>NW_012120802.1:0-4715 GCF_000951035.1 Colobus angolensis palliatus | reverse complement strand
AGAGACAGGGTTTTCCGTGTTAGCCAGGATGGTCTCCATCTCCTGGCTTTGTGATCTGCCCACCTTGGCCTCCCAAAGTGCTGGGATTACAGCTGTGAGCCACCACGTCCGGCCCCCTAAAACTCATTTTTATCCAACTTTTTATTTATTTGTTTTTAGAAACAGGGTCTTGCTCTGTTGCCTAGGCTGGAGTGTAGTGGCGTGATCACAGCTCACTGCTGCCTCGAACTTGTGGGCTCAAGTCATTCTACTTCCTCAGCCTTCCAAGTAAATGGGACTACAGGCATGCATCACCATGCTCAGCTAATTAAAATTTTTTTTTTTTTTTTTGAGAGGGAGTCTCCATCTGTCCCCCAGACTGGAGTGCAGTGGCACAATCTCAGCTCACTGCAAGCTCCGCCTCCCGGGTTCACGCCATTCTCCTGTCTCAGCCTCCCGAGTAGCTGGGACTACAGGCGCCCACCACCACGCCCGGCTATTTTTTGTATTTTTTTAGTAGAGACGGGGTTTCACCGTGTTAGCCAGGATGGTCTCCATCTCCTGGCTTTGTGATCTGCCCACCTTGGCCTCCCAAAGTGCTGGGATTACAGCTGTGAGCCACCACGTCCGGCCCCCTAAAACTCATTTTTATCCAACTTTTTATTTATTTGTTTTTAGAAACAGGGTCTTGCTCTGTTGCCTAGGCTGGAGTGTAGTGGCGTGATCACAGCTCACTGCTGCCTCGACCTCCCTCAGCCTCCCTGGTTCAAGTGATTTTGCCGCCTCAGCCTCCAGAGTAGCTGGGACTACAGGTGCCCACCACCATGCCCGGCTAATTTTTGTATTTTTAGTAGAGATGGGGTTTTACCATGTTGACCAGGCTGGTCTTGAACACCTGAACTCAGGTGATCAGCCTGCTTCGGCCTCCCAAAGTGCTGGGATTACAGGTGTGAACCACTGCGCTCAGCCAGGGGTGCATTTTTGAGTAGTAAATGTGAGAACACGGCTCTAGCACATAAATCCCAGCAATCATGCGGCTGCCACCAGGTTTGAGGGGATGCTGGGGGCCCTTTTCTGCTGGGCAGCTTGCTCCTTCTGCCCTGTAATAAGTGTGCTTGAAATCCCTTAGCTATAATGTTTTATTTCAGCATAAAAATAAATAGCCAGGTCTGGAAAAGAAAACCGATGGCAAACCTCGCTGTGTGAGAGGAATTTTTTTTTTTTTTTACAGGTGACAATTCCCAGGTAAACATTTTCACACAGTCAAGGATGGGGACAGCTTTGGCTCACAATGCTGCTGGAAAATCAGCTGGGCACAGTGGCTCACGCCTGTAATCCCAGTACTCGGGGAGGCAGAAGCAGGTGGATCCCCTGAGGTCAGGAGTTTGAGACCAGCCTGACCAACATGGCAAAACCCCATCTCTACTAAAAATACAAAACATTAGCTGGGCATGGTGGTGCATGCCTGTAATCCCAGCTACTTGGGAGGCTGAGGCAGGAGAATTGCTTGAACCCAGGAGGTGGAGGTTGCAGTGAGCTGAGATTGCACCACTGCACTCCAGCCTGGGTGACAGAGCGAGACTCTGTCTCAAAAAACAAAAATAAACCCCTAGGACTAGAGCTTTGGTGAAATAGCCCCATTGTCTGGGGTGCCACTTGAAGTTCTTTGTCTCACAGCCGAGGAAATCAAGGGTACCAACTCTCTGAGTGAGGTTAGAGCAGGAGTTTAATAAGTGAAAGAGAGAGAGAGAGAGAGCTCTCTGCCACAGACAGGGGTCCTGAAAAAGGGTCGCTGTTTCACAGTTGAATACAGAGGGGCTTTTTTAAGAAACCGATGAGGGGTAGGTGTCTCGTTTGCATAAGACGTGAATTTCTGGTCTCCGTCCTCCTAGTGTGCATGCGGGCCCTCAGCTTGGGTTACTCCATATTGCTTTGTTCCCCATACTGTGCATGCGTCAGGGAATGGAATTTTTCCATTGCAGGCATGTCTGGGCAAGTCTCCTCTGTGGCCTTTCTTTTTTCTTTTTTTTCTTTTTGAGACAGGGTCTCGCTCTCCCAGACTGGAGAGCAGTGGTGTGATCTCTGCTCACTGCAAGCTCTGCCTCCCGGGTTCACGCCATTCTCCTGTCTCAGCCTCCCGAGTAGCTGGGACTACAGGCGCCCGCCACCTCGCCCGGCTATTTTTGTTTTTTGTATTTTTTTAGTAGAGACGGGGTTTCACCGTGTTAGCCAGGATGGTCTCGATCTCCTGACCTCATGATCCGCTCGTCTCGGCCTCCCAAAGTGCTGGGATTACAGGCTTGAGCCACCGCGCCTGGCCGTTTTTTTTTTTTTTTTGAAGACAGAGTTTCACTCTGTCACCCAGACTGGAGTGCAGTGGCACGATCTCAGCTCACTACAGCCTCTGCCTCCAGGGTTGAAGTGATTTTGCCGCCTCAGCCTCCAGAGTAGCTGGGACTACAGGTGCCCACCACCATGCCCGGCTAATTTTTGTATTTTTAGTAGAGATGGGGTTTTACCATGTTGACCAGGCTGGTCTTGAACACCTGAACTCAGGTGATCAGCCTGCTTCGGCCTCCCAAAGTGCTGGGATTACAGGTGTGAACCACTGCGCTCAGCCAGGGGTGCATTTTTGAGTAGTAAATGTGAGAACACGGCTCTAGCACATAAATCCCAGCAATCATGCGGCTGCCACCAGGTTTGAGGGGATGCTGGGGGCCCTTTTCTGCTGGGCAGCTTGCTCCTTCTGCCCTGTAATAAGTGTGCTTGAAATCCCTTAGCTATAATGTTTTATTTCAGCATAAAAATAAATAGCCAGGTCTGGAAAAGAAAACCGATGGCAAACCTCGCTGTGTGAGAGGAATTTTTTTTTTTTTTTACAGGTGACAATTCCCAGGTAAACATTTTCACACAGTCAAGGATGGGGACAGCTTTGGCTCACAATGCTGCTGGAAAATCAGCTGGGCACAGTGGCTCACGCCTGTAATCCCAGCACTTTGGGAGGCGAGGCAGGCAGATCACCTGAGGTCAGGAGTTCCAGATCAGCCTGGCCAACATGGTGAAAAGTCATCTCTACTAAAAATACAAAAATTAGGCAGGTGTGGCGGTGGGCACCTGTAATCCCAGCTACTCGGGAGCCTGAGGCAGGAGAATTTCTTGAACCTGGAAGGTGGGAGTTGCAGTGAGCTGAGATCGCACTGCTGCACTTCAGCCTGGAAGACAGAGTGACACCCTGTCTCAAAAATAAAATAAAAATAAAAATAAAAATAAAATAAAATAAAGGACTGGAAAATCACTTATGGGGCAAGCGGATTGCTTGATCGCTTGCCCAAAAGATATTTGAAAATATTAAGAGAAATAACGAATTATGGATCACGATGGGCCCTTCAGGTAAACAGGAGAAGAACGATGCATCTTCAGCTTCCGCAGAAGATGAAGGACAGAAGAAAAGACAGATGCGCTTAGACTGGGAGCGGTGGTTCACACCCGTAATCCCAGCACTTTGGGAGGCCCAGGGGGGCGGATCACGAGGTCAGGAAATCGAGACCATCCTGGCCAACATGGTGAAACCCTGCCTTTACTAAAATATAAAAATTATTTTATTTTTGTAGAGACGTGGTGGGCGCCTGTAATCCCAGCTACTTGGGAGGCTGAGGCAGGAGAATTGCTTGAACCCAGGAGGTGGAGGTTGCAGTGAGTTGAGATTGCACCACTGCACTCCAGCCTGGGTGAAAGAGTGAGATTCTGTCTTTAAAAAAAAAAAAAAAAATTAGGCATAATGGGGTGCACCTGTAGTCCCAGCTGCTTGGGAGGCTGAGGTGGGAGGACTGCTTGAGCCCAGGAGGTTGAGGCTGCAGTAAGCCATGATCACACCACTGCACTCCAGCCTGGGCGACAGAGCAAGACCCTGTCTCAAAAAACAAAAATAAACCCCTAGGACTAGAGCTTTGGTGAAATAGCCCCATTGTCTGGGGTGCCACTTGAAGTTCTTTGTCTCACAGCCGAGGAAATCAAGGGTACCAACTCTCTGAGTGAGGTTAGAGCAGGAGTTTAATAAGTGAAAGAGAGAGAGAGAGAGAGCTCTCTGCCACAGACAGGGGTCCTGAAAAAGGGTCGCTGTTTCACAGTTGAATACAGAGGGGCTTTTTTAAGAAACCGATGAGGGGTAGGTGTCTCGTTTGCATAAGACGTGAATTTCTGGTCTCCGTCCTCCTAGTGTGCATGCGGGCCCTCAGCTTGGGTTACTCCATATTGCTTTGTTCCCCATACTGTGCATGCGTCAGGGAATGGAATTTTTCCATTGCAGGCATGTCTGGGCAAGTCTCCTCTGTGGCCTTTCTTTTTTCTTTTTTTTCTTTTTGAGACAGGGTCTCGCTCTCCCAGACTGGAGAGCAGTGGTGCTATCTCCGCTTGCAGGAACCTCCGCCTCCCAGGTTCAAGTGATTCTCCTGCCTCAGGCTCCCGAATAGCTGGGATTGCAGGTGCACGCCACCACGCCCCACTAATTTTGGCATTTTTAGTAGAGATGGGGTTTCACCACGTTGGCCAGGATGGTCTGGATCTCTTGACCTCGTGATCCGCCTTCCTCCGCTTTATAAAAGTGCCGGGATTATGGGATTACAGGGATAAACCACCGTGCCCAGCCACGGAAAGCAGAGTTTTTAAGGACTACTTGGTGGGTGGGTGGAGCCAGTGACCCAGGAGTGCTGATTGGTCAGACATAAAATTGTGGGGAG
>NW_012120801.1:0-1302 GCF_000951035.1 Colobus angolensis palliatus | reverse complement strand
TTGGTTTTCTGTTCTTGTGATAGTTTGCTAAGAATGATGGTTTCCAGCTGCATCCATGTCCCTACAAAGGACGCAAACTCATCCTTTTTTATGGTGCTAGCCCTATTCTTACCCTCATTGTGCAGATGATAAAACTGAGGTTCACAGGATATTAAAATGAGGTGCATGTCTCACAGGTCTTAACAGTGAAGCTACACTGTCTGCTATGGTCTAAATGTTTGTGTGCCCCCAAAATTCATATATTAAAATCTCAAGGACAGCTCTCTTGAATAGGATTACTGCCCTTATAAATGAGGCTCCCAGACTGGGCGCGGTGGTTCACGCCTGTAATCCCAGCACTTTGGGAGGCTGAGGCAGGAGAATGGCGTGAACTCGGAAGGTGGAGTTTGCAGTGAGCCAAGATTGCGCCACTGCACTCCAGCCTGGGCGACAGAGCGAGACCCCGCGTCTCAAAAAAAAAAAAAAAATCAGATCATCTCACTTTCCTACTTACAATCATGTCTTCTCAGTTGTTTTAAAATAAAAATCAAATTATTTACCATAATCAAAAAGAAAGGGAGAAAAAGTAGGAAGAAAGGAGCTAAGGAATAGGTTACAGGCACAGAATCACAGGATCTGGTCCTGGAAGAAGAAAGCTATGAACACTGGGAGAGAAAACATAACACAGTTCAAAATGTGTTCTGAAATTGGAAAAATTTATCAGGGTAAAACTACTGTAAGAAAATATTACTTCACTTAAAACAGATTACAAATTTAAGTGAAACCTTCAAGATTAGGGCAGGAAAGCACTATTGTCTAGTTTAAAATGTAAAAGTAGGTCTATATCAATGTACAATTTTGAATGCAAATAAAAATAATTTTGACTTAAAAAAAAAAAAGAAAGGGAGAAAACATGAGTTGACAAACTCAGATTCTTGTCCAAGATGCTCTGCTAACAGACGGGGTATCAATCAAGGTCCCTGTGCTTAAGTTTTCCCTGCTGTAATGGGATAGTATATGGGAGCACGCTTCTCTGAGCAGGTTCATTAGCTGGTATGTGTGCCCAGAAATATCCAGCCAGGGAATCATTTTTCTCCCTGTTCCTACAGAGTCCTGGCTCTAACAGGAACTCTCTTCTGAGTTGGGTTCCTTTTAAATCCATTCATCAGACTGAGGCCTAGATTCTGCTGCCATCACAGTCTCAAAGCCCTGCAAGCTAAGCCTTCATGGATACAGATGTCCTGTCCACAAACACAGACAGGACTGAATAAGAAAACCATCTGTACATGTCATGCTTATTAGAAGGGGTCTTCAGGTCAGGCG
>NW_012120800.1:0-1722 GCF_000951035.1 Colobus angolensis palliatus | reverse complement strand
GCGCCCGGCCAATTTCTGATGTTTTCTAGACAGGTTCTTGGCCACCACCATATGCTTAGCACCCAGTACCTAGTGTGATGCTTGCCACATAGTCGGTGAACAATAAACGTTTTTCGGGGTGAATGAATGAATGAGCAAACCATCTGGGGCACTGACTTGAAAAGTGGAATCATAAAATCACTGCAGTTTAGACTTAGAGGAGAACTAAAGAGAAGGAAAAACAAGCTAATAAATGAACTCCCGGGTGGGCGAGGTGACATACACCTGTAGTCCCAGCACTTTGGGAGGCTGAGGCAGGCGGATCACTTGAGGCCAGGAGTTTGAGACCAGCCTGGCCAACATGGTGAAACTCTGTCTCTACTAAAAATACAAAAAGCATCTGGGCCGGGCGTGGTGGCAGGCACCTGTAGTCCCATCTACTCAGGAGGCTGAGGCAGGAGAATGGCATGAACCCAGGAGGCGGAACTTGCAGTGAGCCGAGATCCCGCCACTGCACTCCAGCCTAGGCAACAGAGCAAGACTCCATCTCAAAACAAAACAAAACAAAACAAAAAGTTTGTTAACTTGCTATATAGTTGAATCTCAATTTTCCCACCAAAAAAGTTAAGTGAAAGAAAAACCCTGCCAGGCAAAATGGCTCATGCCTATAATCCCAGCTACTCAGGAGACTGAGGCTGGAGGAGTTTGTGGCCAGGAGTTCAGACTAGCCTGGGCAACATAGTAAGACCCTGTCTAAAAAATTAGCTGGGCATGCATGGTGGCTGTGCCTATAGTCCTAGTAACTTGGGAGGCTGAGGTGGGAGGATCACATGAGTCCAGGAATCTGAGGCTGCAGTGAGCTATGATGGCACCACTGCACTCCAGCCTGGACAACAGAGCAAGACCTTGTCTCTAAATAATAATAATAATTTAAAATTTAAAAAGGAAAAAACTGTTGTGGCGTGACGGTATATTCTAGAATTCTGTGAGTCATTCCATCTCTACCTTCTTGACAACCCCACGAGGTGGTCTTACTATTATTCCCCATCTCTGACAGGAAAACAGAGGCTCTGAAAAGTGAAGGACTTATTTAGGATCACCAAATTTATAAGTAGTGAAGCTCCTTTTTTTTTTTTTGAGATGCAGTTTCACTCTTGTCGCCCTGGCTGGAGTGCAGTGGTGGCACAATCTCGGCTCACCGCAACCTCCACCTCCTGGGTTCAAGTGATTCTCCTGCCTCAGTCTCCCAAGTAGCTGGGATTACAGGCGCACACCACCATGCCTGGCTAATGTTGTATTTTTAGTAGAGATGGGATTTCTCCATGTTGGTCAGGCTGGTCTTGAACTCCCAACCTCAGGTTTTCCACCCACCTCAGCCTCCTAAAGTGTTGGGATTACAGGCATGAGCTACTGTGTTGGCCATTTTTTTTTTTCTTTTTTTTTAAGAGACAGGGTCTTGGCTAGGTGTGGAGGCTCACACCTGTAATCCCAGAACTTTGGGAGGCCGAAGCAGGCAGATCACTTGAGGTTTGAGACTGGCCTGGCCAACATGGTGAAACTGCATCTCTACTAAAAATACAAAAATTAGGTCGGTCGCGGTGGCTCACGCCTGTAATCCCAGCACTTTGGGAGGCCGAGACAGGTGGATCACGAGGTCAGGAGATCGAGACCATCCTGGCCAAGATGGTGAAACCCCGTCTCTACTAAAAATACAAAAAGCATTAGCTGGGCGTAGTGGCAGGC
>NW_012120799.1:224488-224819 GCF_000951035.1 Colobus angolensis palliatus | reverse complement strand
GATTAGGAGAAAATAAAGGATAACTTTCTAATAATCTAATAAACTTTGTCATAAGGACAGCCAGCCTAAGGAAGATGTAAAATATAGACACCATGGTGAAAAGATTTATACATTTGACAACTTCAGAATTTACTTGTATATACCCATACATACAAATAAAATGCCACATACCACAGACTCATTGAAAATATTTGTGACATATACTACAGCCAAATCTTAATACCAAAAACACAAAGAAAGACTACATTAAATAAGAAAAAGACAATCTCATAGAAATAAGTAAAGTATATGAACAGACAATTCATAAAAGAAATACAGATAGCTGGGGGGC
>NW_012120799.1:212090-221723 GCF_000951035.1 Colobus angolensis palliatus | reverse complement strand
AAAAAATAAAATAACATAAAAAAATAAAAAATAAAAATTAAATTAAACTAAAAAATCCCATTTCTTTTGGGAGGACCCAGGGAAATATAAGGATGCCAGTTACTGTACAAAGCCAATGATTGAGGATAGGTAGTAGGTGATGTGTTAGAAAAGTAAGAAATAAGACAGTCAGTCCTCTGCTTTAGGGAAGGATTCTCTCTTAAGGTCCTGGAAAGGTAATGGCCTAGATGATGACCTTCTTTGATGCTTCTCTTCAGAACAAAAGGCAGTACTATGAGAAAACCCTAGTCCAGGGGTTCAATAATTATGTTCAGGGGTACTCGAAACATCTAGAGACCGAAACTGCAGCAGACTAATGAGGCCAGGATCTTCACATTCAGTGACTGTCTCCAGGAATGCGGTTGGGATGAGAAGTGACAAAAAGGCATTTCTGTAAAATATAGTCTTTACAAATTTTTGCTCACATACTCACCCTAAAACCAGAGTTCTCTACTTTAGCTATTATATTTACCTGGGGAGCTATAAAAACTTCCGGTGCTCAGGCTGTAAAACATATCAATTCCATCAGAAACTCTGGAAGTGTTTCCCAGTCATTCATAAGTTTTGAAGCTCCCCAGGAAAGTCCAACGTGAACGCAAGGATGAGAATCATTAAAAAAAATTTGCAAACTATACAGGCCCTCATATATTTTTAGGTCGACATCCAAAAATGTTTAAAATAATTTTAAATACTTGCAAAAGATATAATTTTGGGTGTGGTATAAATGTTGACATTTTAAAGTTGTTATTTCACGCTTTTGACTTTCACTAAGGGAACTAAATACCACAGAATATTTTCTTCCCATAAGTTATTGGGGTACAACTGGTATTTGTTTACATGAGTAAGTTCTTTAGTAGTAACTTGTGAGATTTTGGTGCACCCATCACCCGAGCAGTATACACTGCACCATATTTGTAGTCTTATCCCTCACCCCGCTATCACTCTTCCCTCCAAGTCCCCAAAGTCCATTGTATCATTCTTATGCCTTTGTGTCCTCATAGCTTAGCTCCCACATTTCAATGAGAACATACAATGTTTGGTTTTCCATTCCTGAGTTACTTCACTTAGAATAATAGTCTCCAATCTCATCCAGGTCACTGCAAATGCTGTTAATTCATTCCTTTTTATGGCTGAGTAGTATTCCATCATATATATATCATACATATATATATCACGGTTTCTTTATCCACTTGTTGATTGATGGGCATTTGGGTTGGTTCCACGATCTCGCAATTGTGAATTGTGCTGCTGTAAATATGTGTGTGCAAGTATCTTTTTCAAATAATGACTTCTTTTCCTCTGGGTAGATACCCAGTAGTGGGATTATTGGATCAAATGGTAGTTCTACTTTTAGTTCTTTAGGGAATCTCCACACTATCTTCCATAGTGGCTATACTAGTTTATGTTCCCACCAGCAGTGCAGAAGTGTTCCTGATCACCGCATCCACGCCAACATCTAGTGTTTTTTGATTTTTTTATCATGGCCATTCTTGCAGCAGCAAGGTGGTATCACACTGTGGTTTTGATTTGCATTTCCCTGATCATTAGTGATGTTGAGCATTTTTCCATATGTTTATTGGCCATTTGCATATCTTCTTTTGAGAATTGTCTACTCATGTTCTTAGCCCACTTTTTGATGGGATTGTTTGCTTTTTTTCTTACCGATTTGAGTTCGTTGTAGATTCTGGATATGAGTCCTTTGTCAGATGTATAGATTGTGAAGATTTTCTCCTACTCTGTGAGTTGTCTGTTTACTTTGCTGACTGTTCCTTTTGCCATGCAAATGCTTTTTAGTTTAATTAGATCCCAGCTATTTATTTTTGTTTTTATTGCATTTGCATTTGGGTTCTTGGTCATTAAATCCTTGCCTAGGCCAATGTTTTGAAGGGTTTTTCCAATGTTATCTTCTAGAATTTTTATAGTTTCCGGTCTTAGGTTTGAGTACTTAATCCATCTTGAGTTGGCTTTTGTATAAGGTGAGAGATGAGCATCCAGTTTCATCCTCTTATGTGTTGCTAGAAAATTTATCCCAGCACCATTTGTTGAAAAGGGTGTCCTTTCCCCAGTTTATGTTTTTGTTTGCTTTGTCGAAGATTAGTTGGCTGTAAGTATTTCAGTTTATTTCTGGATTCTCTATTCTGTTCCATTGGTCTATGTGCCTATTTTTATACCAGTACCATGCTGTTTTGGTGACTATGGCCTTATAGTGTAGTTTGAAATCAGGTAGTATGATGCCTCCAGATTTGTTCTTTTTGCTTAGTCTTGCTATGGCTATGTGGGCTCTTTTTTGCTTCCATATGAATTTTAGAATTTTTTTTTCTAATTTTGTGAGGAATGATGGTTGTATTTTGATGGAGATTGCATTGAATTTGTAGATTACTTTTGGCAATATGGTAATTTTCACAATACTGATTCTACCTATCCATGAGTATGGGATGTGTTTCCATTTGTTTGTGCCATCTATGATTTCTTTCAGAAGAAACATTTTAAATAACACTGTGGCTTATGGAGGTGTCATTGAATAGGCAGGTTCATGACCTTCTTATGTGTTGGTGGGGATATTATTTGCCTGGAAAGCAATTTAATACTAAATTTAAAGAACTTTAAAAATGTTTCTATCCTTTGATCCAGCCATTTCACTTCAAGAAATCTGCACTAAGAAGGTACATTTAGATAGACAAAGATTTTTGTTCAAAGAATGTTCATTTATGTGTATTAAATTTCTGTGGTGGAAATGGAGGCCATCACCCTTAGCAAACTAATGCAGGAACAGAAAACCAAATACCACATGCTCTCACTTATAAGTGGGAGCTAAATGATGACAACACATGGACACAAAGAGGGGAACAACAGACACTGGGGCCTACTTGAGGGTGGAGGGTTGGGGGAGGGAGAGGATCAGAAAAGGTAACTACTGAGTACTAGGCTTAGTACCTGGGTGATGAAATAATCTGTACAGCCAACCCCTATGACACAAGTTTACCCATATAACAAACCCACATATGTACCCCTGAACCTAAAATAAAAGTAAAAAAAAAAATTAAGCTGCTTTTATATCAAAATTGTCCATTTACCATGCCCCTCCTTAAGTGGGAGCGACCCCACAGCACTAAAACCTTCTTCTCTTGAGAAGCTGAACTGAGTAATACTAAAAGCCAATTAGATAAGCTGATACTTCAATAAAAGTTTCACTGCAGGCTACCAGGAAAATGCCTTATTTCTTTTAGCAGTAGACAATCCCTGCTAAAGAGGCCCCAGGCTATAGATGTGAGGGCAAGAGCCAGGAATGTGAGAGCCCTGTGCTACCAGCATACTCTGAGGGATGGAGCTCCAAAGCACTGTGGGATGATAATAAATAGCTTTCATATTTTACTCTAGGCACTGGAAGTACTTTTCTTGTGTTAACTCTTTTAATCCTCAAATTACCCTAGGAAGTAGGTACTGTTATTGTCCCCATTTTAAGATGAGGCTAAAACCAAGAGATGTGAAGTGACTTGCCAACATCACACATCTATTCAGCCTTAGGCAATCCATCCCCAGAGTCACTGTTCTTAACCATTTTCCTTCCTATATTTTTATGCCAAATAGCATAAGAGAAATAACGCAGGTTTTGGATTTGGAAGGATATGGTTTGGAATTTCACTTCATGGCTCTGTGACCTGGTGCAAGTTACTCTGCCTCTCTGAGCTTCTATTTTCTCATCTTTAAAATGAGAGATATTTAAGATCCCTATATCATAGGATTGCTGTGAAGATAAAATGAAATCACATATTTGCTTATGAAATAAATGTTAGTTCTCCTTCCCATCACTGCTCCTACTTAAATTACCCAGCACAGCCCCATTGAAGCAACCTATCAAGGTTTCCAGATGGGAGCCTTGTATTGTTTGCCCAGGGGAGTCAGGCTAAGGCCAGATCACCATTCTCCACACATAAGGCATAATCCATAGAATTTGTGTCTGGAATGAGAAATGTTACATGGCAATCACACTGACTCTTGACTGATGGCCACTCTCTCAGCCCACACTCCAGTTGCTTTTCTAGATCTTTCTATTTGGCAGTGAGAAGCTTGTCAGGCCTCTGAGCCAAAGCTAAGCCATCATATCCCCTGTGACCTGCACGTACACATCCAGATGGCTGGTTGCTGCCTTAACTGACGACATTCCACCACGAAAGAAGTGAAAATGGCCTCTTCCTGCCTTAACTGATGACATTACCTTGTGAAATTCCTTTTCCTAACTCATCCTGGCTCAAAAGCTCCCCCACTGAGCACCTTGTGACCCCCCAACCCTGCCCACCAGAGAACAACCCCCTTTGACTGTAATTTTCCTTTACCTACCCAAATCCTATAAAACGGCCCCACCCCTATCTCCCTTCACTGACTCTCTTTTCGGACTCAGCCTGCCTGCACCCAGGTGAAATAAGCCATGTTGCTCACACAAAGCCTGTTTGGTAGTCTCTTCACACGGATGCCCATGACAAAGCTGGTCCCTGGTTCCAAGACAGTGGGAATGGAATAGAGGAAATCACTTCCTTGGTCAATTAGATGACAGCCTTTTAAAACACTTTGCCTCAGGATATTACTGAACATACTACAGTAATTCTATAATTACTATGCAGTTATTATAAACATGTGTGTATGAGTGTGTTTGTGTGCATTTGCTAAAGGGATTATAGACCTCTCTTACATGCAGATACACACCAAATATTGATCCCTATATACCTTGCCAGACACACTGAAAAGTATCTAAAAGGGAGTGGAACATGGTCATTAGGGATCCAGAAAAAAATATATAGAAAAGCATTTTACTGAACTGCAGAGAGATCTAAAGATTTAGGCAAAATCCCATAGCATATAAGTAGCAATGTTGGAATTTGAAACCATGATGCCTTGGCCCTCCAAGTGGCACACTGAGCTTGGGAACTGACACAGAAATGCATTTTCTTAGGTTCTCAGGTGATATTTACCTGTCCCTTGAATGGCCACAAGGTTTCTCCATTCTTGCTGAAAGGACTTAAAGAACAATCCTCAGCAGAAGCTGTGAAAGTATAGTATCTTGCACCCCCCAAATCACTAAGGAAAATTCAAGCTGGAAAACTTCTTAGGGCAAATTCGCCTCCCATTCTATCCAGAGTCACTCCTCTGCTCACTGAGATAAATGCATATCTGGTTGTTTCCTTTGGAAAGGCTAATCAGAAACTCAAAAGAATGCAACCATTTGTGTCTCAACTGTGATCTAGAAGCACCCTCCCAGCTTCCAGTCTTTCTACCATTGCTTCAAGATGTCCCACCCTTCCAGACCAAATTAATATACTTCTTACATATACTGATTGATGTCTCATGTCTCCCTAAAGTGTAGAAAACCAAGCTGTGTCCCAACCACCTTGGGCACATGCCTCAGGATTCTCTGAGGCTGTGTCACGGGTATATCCTCAACCTTGGCAAAATAAACTTTCTAAGTTAACTGAGACCTGTCTGAGATTTTCTGGGTTCACAAAGCACAAAGCACTTGGTCAGAATGTCCAGGACTGCACAACATCCAAGAGCTGGGACCATCAGCACCTCCCTCTGTCTGAGCAAGCCCAAAGGGATAGCACAGAACCGAAAGAAGGCCCAGATCAGAACAGGTGACTTATCTGTAAGATCAGTTGGAAGCCTTGAAATGCGAAGTAATGTTAACACAGAGAGATCCTGGTGCTTTTTTAAAAAAAGAGTAAGCCATGGTCTACTCCAAAAGACATAAGGAGCCAGTCTATCACAACATATTTCCCGGCCCCAGCCCTTTCCTGACTGCTGTCTATTGGGACAGCTGTTTCTAACAGGTACTCAGTCTATTCTCTGCTTTCCTCCTGTACTTCATAAGTGCCTCCAGTTTTTCTAGTCACTTTGCTGAGGTTATCAATGAGTAAACCATATAATCCTTGTTTTAATAGCCCTCCAATCCTCACACAGTCAAATGTTTATGCATTACTAGGGCCAAGCCTCGACAACTTCCATCTGTCATATTTTTTGTTCTGATTTTGGACATAATTTTTTGAAACTGACTATCTGACAGAACACAAAAACCAGGACAGAACCAAAACTGAGAATGACAAACTGCAAAAGACCAAGATTAGGCAACAAATGGCTCTTCTAAATGAATAGGTTCTGTTTCTCCCTACAGGTTCAGCATCCCCCATGCTTCACAAAGTAGTCTGAGAATATGTCTGGTATTACTTATTCTCTGGCCAGGTTTGTCTAATTTCACTTTTTAAAGTCATGGAGGCATATATATTTGGATAAAGAATAAATGTAAATCAGACTACACTTGAGTGCACAATAGAATACACAGCAGAAAATACAGACCACTAATTGTGCGTTGAACATTTATTGAAAGCCTACTACTTGCTAGGCACTATGTTAGTACTAAAGATACAACAGTAAGCAAAACAGGCATAATTCCTGTACTTATCAAGCACACAGATAAATGTAAGAGATAGATTTTAATCAAATAATCACATTAATGAATGTATAATTATGTCACAGGTATTAATCTTATTCCACAAAGTTAGATACGTAAGAAATGTCATATATCTTTTATTTTCTTTAAATAAAAGAGCACCCCATCCCATACCCTATCCTATCAAACTGGTAGGAACATCAACACAAATCATTAGTAATGCACCTCATCTACATTCCATGCTCTCCTTCTTCAGCATTGCATAAAGGTATAATACACCTTTAATTAATTAATTCAGCCTCCTAATACACATTAACAAAGCCCCTGCTAGACTCTGTTCCGTAATGGTAAACCTGTATGATCACTTGATATTAACATTTTAGGGAATGATCATGGATTTGTTTCCAGACTTGGAAAATCTGAGGTGCCTTGAAGATAATCCCAGTGGAGATATCATGTAAGCATTTGCACATATTACATAGGCAGTTGTAGAGATCATATAGGCATTTGGAAGGCTTAGCATATAATGGAATTTGAAGCATATAAACTTGTCCAGGTAAACAGTATAGCTGAGAGAGGCCTTTTCTTTTTTGCAAAGGATACTGACAAGAGCAGCCAAAGAGGTGGGGGCAACTATGCTATCAAGAAAGGGAACAGAGTGTTCCAAAAAGAAGTGAGCACTCAGTTGGCTGAATAGGAACAGCTACGGTCTGCAGCAGCTCCCAGCGTGATCAACGCAGAAGATGGGTGATTTCTGCATTTCCAACTGAGGTACGTGGCTCATCTCATTGGGACTGGTTGGACAGTGGGTGCAGCCCAAGGACGGCAAGCCAAAGCAGGGCGGGGCATCATCTCATCCGGGAAGCACAAGGGGTCGAGGGATTTCCCTTTCCTAGCCAAGGGAAACCGTGACAGACTGTACTGGGAAAATTGGGACACTCCCGCCTTAATACCATGCTTTTTAAACGGTCTTAACAAACAGCACATGAGGAGATTATTTCCTACACCTGGCTTACCAGCTCCCATACCCACGAAGCCTTGCTCACTGCTAGTGCAGCAGTCCAAGATGGAACTGTGAGGTGGCAGCCTGGCTGGGGGAGGGACATCCGCCATTGCTGAAGCTTGAGTAGGTAAACAAAGTGGCTGGGAAGCTGGAACTGGGTGGAGCCCATGGCAGCACAATGAGGCCTGCCTACCTCTGTACACTCCACCTCTGGGGGCAGGGCATAGCTGAAAAAAAGGCAGCAGAAACTTCTGCAGACTTAAACGTCCCTGTCTGACAGCTCTGAAGAGAGCAGTGGTTATCCCAGCACAGTGTTTGAGCTCTGAGAATGGACAGACTGCCTCCTCAAGTGGGTCCCTGACCCCCGTGTAGCCTAACTGGGAGACACCTCCCAGTAGGAGCTGACAGACACCTCATACAACCAGGTGCCCCTCTCAGACAAAGCTTCCAGAGGAAGGATCAGGCAGCAATATTTGCTGTTCTTCAGCCTCCACGGGTGATACTCAGGCAAACAGGGTCTGGAGTGGACCTCCAGCAAACTTCAACAGACCTGCAGCAGAGGGACCTGACTGTTGGAAGGAAAACTAACAAACAGAAAGGAATAGCATCAACATCAACAAAAAGGTCATCCATACCAAAACCCTATCTGTAGGTCACCATCATCAAAGACCAAAGGTAGATACAACCACAAAGATGGGGAGAAATCAGAGCAGAAAAACCGAAAATTCTAAAAACCAGAGCGCCTCTTCTCCTCCAAAGAATAGCAGCTCCTTGGCAGCAACAGAAGAAAGCTGGACTGAGAATGACTTTGACAAGTTGACAGAAGTAGGCTTCAGAAGGTCGTAATAACAAACTTCTCTGAGCTAAAGGAAGATGTCCAAACCCATTGCAGGGAAGCTAGAAACCTTGAGAAAAGGTTAGACAATGGCTAACTAGAATATACAGTGTACAGAAGACCTTAAATGACCAGATGGAACTGAAAACCATGGCACAAGAACTACATGATGCATACACAAGCTTCAGTAGCTGATTCAACCAAGTGGAAGAAAGGGTATGAATGACTGAAGATCAAATTAATGAAATGAAGTGAGAAGAGAAGTTTAGAGAAAAAGAGTAAAAAGAAACAAACAAAGCCTCCAAGAAATATGGGACTATGTGAAAAGACCAAATCTACATTTGACTGGTGTACCTGAAAGTGACGGGGAGAATGGAACCAAGCTGGAAAACACTCTTCAGGATATTATCCAGGAGAACTTGCCCAACCTAGCAAGGCAGACCAACATTCACATTCAGGAAATAGAGAATATCACAAAGATACTTCTCGAGAAGAGCAACCCCAAGACACCTAACTGTCAGATTCACCAAGGTTGCAACGAAGGAAAAAATGTTAAGGGCAGCCAGAGAGAAAGGTCAGGTTACCCACAAAGGGAAGCCCATCACACTAACAGCAGATTTCTCGGCAGAAACTCTACAAACCAGAAGAGAGGGGGGCCAATATTCAACATTCTTAAAGAAAAGAATTTTCAACCCAGAATTTCATATCCAGCCAAACTAATCTTCATAAGTGAAGGAGAAATAAAATCCTTTACAGACAAGCAAATGCTGAGAGATTTTGTCACCATCTGGCCTGCCTTACAAGAGCTCCTGAAGGAAGCACTAAACATGGAAAGGGACAAGCAGTACCAGCCACTGAAAAACTTGCCAAACTGTAAAGACCATCAATGCTAGGAAGAAACTGCATCAGCTAATGGGCAAAATGACCACTTAACATAAATAATGATAGGATAAAATTCACACATAACAATATTAACCTTAAATGTAAATGGGATAAATGCCCCAATTAGAAGACACAGACAGGTAAATTGGATAAAGAGTCAAGATCCATCAGTGTGCTGTATTCAGGAGATCCATCTCACATGCAGAGACACACATAGGCTCAAAATAAAGGGATGGAGGAAGATCTATCAAGGAAATGGAAAGCAAAAAAAAAAGTAGGGATTGCAATCCCAGTCTGTGATAAAACAGACTTTAAACCAACAAAGATCAAAAGAGACAAAGAAGGCCATTACATAATGGGAAAGGGATCAATTCAACAAGAAGAGCTAACTATACTAAATATATATGCACCCAATACAGGAGCACCCAGATTCAT
>NW_012120799.1:157828-210275 GCF_000951035.1 Colobus angolensis palliatus | reverse complement strand
TAAATGATGAATTGATGGGTGCTGACGAGTTGATGGGTGCAGCACACCAACATGGCACAAGTATACATATGTTACAAACCTGCACGTTGTGCACATGTACCCTAGAACTTAAAGTATAATAATAATTTTTAAAAAAGACAAAAACCACATGATTATCTCAACAGATGCAGGAAAGGCCTTAGAGAAAATTCAACAGCCCTTCATGCTAAAAATTCTCAATGAACTAGGTAGTGATAGGATGTATCTCAAAATAATAAGAGCTATTTATGACAAACCCACAGCCAATATCATACTGAATGGGCAAAAACTGTAAGCATTACCTTTGAAAACTGGCACAAGATAGGGATACCCTCTCTCACCACTCCTATTCAACATTGTGTTGGAAGTTCTGGCCAGGGCAATCAGGCAGAAGAAAGAAATAAAGGGTATTCAATTAGGAAAAGAGGAAGTCAAATTGTCCCTGTTTGCAGATGACATCATTGTATATTTAGAAAATGCCATCATCTCAGCCCCAAATCTCCTTAAGCTGATAAGCAACTTCAGCAAAGTCTCAGGATACAAAATCAATGTGCAGAAATCACAAGCATTCCTATACACCAGTAACAGACAGAGAACCAAATCATGAGTGAACTCCCATTCACAATTGCTTCAAAGAGAATAAAACACCTAGGAATCCAACTTACAAGGGAAGTGAAGGACCTCTTCAAAGAGAACTACAAACCACTGCTTGACGAAATAAAAGAGGACACAAACAAATGGAAGAACATTCCATGCTCATGGATGGGAAGAATCAATATTATGAAAACGGCCATATTGCCCAAGGTAATTTGTGGATTCAAAGCCATCCCCATCAAGCTGCCAATGACTTTCTTCTTAGAACTGGAAACAACTATTTTAAATTTCATATGGAACCAAAAAAGAGCCCACATTGTCAAGACACTCCTAAGCAACAAGAACAGAGCTGGAGGCATCATGCTACCTGACTTCAAACTATATTACAAGGCTATAGTAACCAAAACATCATGGTACTGGTACCAAAACAGAGATAGAGACCAATGGGACAGAACAGAGGCCTCAGAAATAACACCAGACATCTACAACCATCTGATCTTTGACAAACCTGACAAAAACAAGAAATGGGGAAAGGATTCCCTATTTAATAAATGGTGCTGGGAAACCTGGCTAGCCATATGTAGAAAGCTGAAACTGAATCCCTTCCTTACACCTTATACAAAAATTAATTTAAGATGGATTAAAGACTTAAATGTTAGACCTGAAACCATAAAAAACCCTGGAAGAAAACCTAGGCAATACCATTCAGGACATAGGCATGTGCAAGGACTTCATGACTAAAACACCAAAAGCAATGGCAACAAAAGAACAAAAGCCACAAATGAGATCTAATTAAACCGAAGAGCTTCTGCACAGCAAAAGAAACTGCCATCAGAGTGAACAGGCAACCTACAGAATGGGAGAAAGTTTTTGCCATCTACCCATTTGACAAAGGGCTAATATACAGAATCTACAAAGAACTTAAACAAATTTACAAGAAAAAATCAAACAACCCTATCAAAAACTGGGCAAAGGATCTGAACAGACACTTCTCAAAAGAAGATATTTACATGGCAAATAAACATGAAAAAAAGTTCATCATCACTGGTCATCAGAGAAATGCAAATTAAAACCACAATGAGATACCATCTCACACCAGTTAGAATGGCAATCATTAAAAAGTCAGGAAACAACAGGTGCTGGAGAGGATGTGGAGAAATAGGAATGCTTTTACACTGTTGAGGGAGTGTAAACTAGTTCAACCACTGTGTGTGGTGATTCCTCAAGGATCTACAACTAGAAATACCATTTGACCCTGCAATTCCATTACTGGGTATATACACAAAGGATTATAAATCATGCTACTATAAAGACACATGCACATGTATGTTTATTGTGGCACTATTCACAATAGCAAAGACTTGGAACCAACCCAAATGTCCATCAATGATAGACTGCATTAAGAAAATGTCACACATATACACCCTGGAATACTATGCAGCCACAAACAAGGATGAGTTTATGTCCTTTGCAGGGACATGGATGAAGCTGTAAATCATTCTGAGCATACACAAACCAAACACCACATGTTCTCACTCATAGGTGGGAAATGAACAATGAGAACACTCGGACACAGGGTGGGGAACATCATACACTGGGGCCTTTCGTGGATTGGGGGAATGGGGGAGGGATAGCATTAGGAGAATTACCTAATATAAATGACAAATTAATGAGTACAACATACCAAGAATGCACATGTATACATATGTAACAAACTTGCATGTTGTGCACATATACCCTACAAAGTATAAAAAAAAAATTAAAAAAAAGAAAAAGTGAATGCTCACCAGAGCCAGATATTGCTTTAATAGTCAAAGAAGATGAATACTAAAACGTGTCCATTGAATTTCATGGTATGGATGGCACTGGTGATCTTAACAAGAGCTATTTTGGTGGAATGGTGAGGACAGAAGCCAGAATGGAGTAGGTAGAAGAATGAATGAGAGTTGAGGAAACAGAATTGTTTTTTAATAAAACTATAAATAAGTTAACAACTTAATAACAACGGCTTTTAAAAATAATTATGCAAGTTATCTTTTGATCTTTTTCAGTGTATACACTTAGGTGTAATTAGTATTTTCAACTCCCTGAAAGTCTAAGACTTAGTAACTGGTCATTTTCCTCTGGTACAAATTTGAATTATACAAAAGCAAGTCACCCTCCCCTCTTAAAAATAACCAGCATCCCTAATCTTTTTTTTTCTCTGTACTTGTTGTTACATAGGCAGCACTCTTATCAAGTGAGAAAAAGAATTCTTTGTGAAAAACAGTTATCAAGGAAACTTAACAAAATTGAAAGGGATTAACTTGTGTTGTGAGACAAAGCATAGGAAATACATAACTCAACAGAAATGAATCCAGAAAATAGCCAGGCACTTAAATCAACATTCTCACTTTTACAGTTCTAGAATTTTTAAGATCTCTGATGACACCCCCTCATAAATGCCAAGAGTCAGTTAAGCATATCTCCATTTATCAACTCAATTCATAGACATAATTATAAGCAGCAGCTTGTGGCAAAATCTATTTTCCTACAACAACATCCATTCTTCCCTTGCTCCTTAGTAACAAAACATTATTTCATTTGGGGAGGCAATGTACCTAACTAAAAGATGGCAGCCGGGCACAGTGGCTTACTCCTGTAATCCCAATACTCTGGGAAGCCGAGGCAGGTGGATCACTTGAAGTCAGGAGTTTGAGACCAGCTTGGCTAACATAGTGAAACCCCACCTCTACTAAAAGACAAAAATTAGCTGGGTGTGGTGGCACGTGCCTGTAGTCCCAGCTACTTCAGAGGCTGAGGCATGAGAATCGCTTGAACCCAGGAGGCGAAGGTTGCAGTGAGCCGAGACTGCGCCACTGCACTCCAGCCTGGGCGACAGAGTGCAATAAATACATAAATAAAATAAAAGATGACATTTCTGAATCTCCCTTGTAGGTACATATGATCATGTCACTAGATTCTGGACAGTGAGATATGAATGAGTGCCATATGTGGTTTTCAGGAAGTCTGCTAAAATATTCTGTTGGCTGAAATGTGGATGTGATGGCTCGAGTTTAAATAGCCATATTGGACCATGAGGCAACATTTTAAAGATAACAAAGCAACAAGCTAGAAGGAGCCTGAGTCTTTGATTTTACCATACAGCCAAGTCTTAGAGGATCTATCTCCAAACTTCTATTATTTCAGAAAAAAAAAAGTCTTATTTAAGCTACTCCATTTTGGGTTTAATCCTAGACAATATGATACTCTACTGTATTCCATTAAGTTGCTGCATCGGATGTATATCTCTAATCCACTGTTAGGTATTTGAAATGTTCCTATTGTTTGCTATTATTTATAATGCAGCATTAGTCATATTTTTAAAATTTTTAAAATTTTCCCTCTAAAACCACATATACTTTGGGTATTTTCTTAGGATATCTTGCCAAAAAGGAATCATCACCACATCAAAGGGTAAGAAAAATTTGTAATATTATTTTTGCCAGATCCCTTGTCAGAAAGGACCGATTTGGAGCTTTCAGCAATATGCAAAGTATATTTCAGCAATATGCTGACAATAGCCCTGTCATTTTTTGCATTTGAATGGTACATAATAGTACCTTAAAATGTATTTTTGATAGCTGCACAGGCAATGCATTTTTTTCTACTTCAGGATCTACTTTGTGTATCACCTCATGCATTCTCCCCTACTTGAAAGGAAGCTCCCTAATGAGGCTGAAGCAAAGCCAGTGCATCTTTGATTTCCCTAGTATATTAGTTTTTATTTCTGTGTAACAAATTACACTAAAACTGAATGGCTTAAAACAATAAGCATTTATCATTTCACAGTTTCTGCAGGTCAAGAAACTAGGTGAGGCTTAGCTGAGTGTCTCTGCCTCAAGGATTCAAGACCTCTTACAATCTGGCAATCAAGGTGTTGGCTGGGGCTCTGGTCTCATCTGAAAGTTATACTGAGGGAGGATCTGCTTCCAAGCTCACTTATGTGGTTATTGGAAGAATTCAACAACCTTGTGAGCTACTGGACTGAGGGTCTCAGCTTCTTGCTAGTTGTTGGTCAGAGGCCATCCTCAGTTCCTCAGTTCTTAATGCTGAACATGCAAGAAAAGGTAAGCTAGACAGAAGCCAGAGTCTTTTTGTAACCTAATCTAAGTGACATCTCATCATTTTTGCAAAATTCTGTTTATCAGAAGAGAGTCACTAAATCCAGTCTACACTTAAGGGGAAGGGAAAACACAAATGCATGGAGACTGCCTATCACAACTACTGAGGGTCCTGGAGTAAGCATTTGTTTTAATTTGTAAACTGTCAAGTAAAATTTGGATGTTAAACAGAGGTGACCATTTAGATTCTTTACCTACTCTAACTTTTACGTGTGTCATACATTATTTGTCCTTTTGGTGTTTTTTTTCTATATAGCTAAATTTATTTTAATAAATATATTTATTATATATTTTAAATAACCACTCTGTTATAACAATTTTAAGTTGAAATTTCTACTTGATGATCATGTGGAATACTTGCAATGTGTGGTTTGCCAAGTCTATTTAGAATGACTGATGTTCATAAGTTATGATCAGCCTGAAATTTTCATTTGTGGTAAAGTTATTTTGGGGTTTGGGGATCAAACCTTATTTGTCTCATCGAGCTAGACAGCACAGCATCCTTTTCTGTATTTTGAAATAGTACAATACAGGATTAACTCTTCTTGAAACAGTTGGAAAAAATTCATCAGGGTCTATTTGTGACACAAAGAGATGTGGAATGCCTTAGTAACATTTTCATATAATCTTCATTTGCTAATGATTACTCATATTCTCCAGCTGCAATGTCCAACATGGCAGCCACTAGTCACATCTGGCTATATTCATTTAAATTTAATTAAAATTAAATAAAAAATTATTTGCTTGGTTTTGTTAGCCACATTTCAAGTGTTCAATAGCCACATGTGCTGAGTGGCTACCATAGTGAACAGCACAGATTAGAAAATTTCCATTTCCATCATCACAGAGACCTCTATTGGACAGTGCTGTCTTAGAGCAAGTTTGCATGGAAGGTATAGGTAAGGCTGGCTTGGAATCAGAACCGGGTTTAAGTGCGAACTATGTTCTTCACTAATTTGTGACACTGGATAAATCACAACCTTGTTGATGCTTACTTGCCTTATCTATAAAACTGTGCTACTACCTTTCCTATCCATTTCACAAGATTCTTGGGAAGAACAAAAAAGACAATGTATGAGAAACTAATGTGAGAACCATAAAATATATTCACAAGACAGAATTATAAGTTTAGAGAGATTTTTGATTAAAGTACAAATTGGTCTCTTCATACAAAATAAAGAAATAACAATACCCATTTCATAGGGCTGCTGTGACAGTTAAGTGAGTGAATACATGTAAGAACAATTAGATCTTATGCCTGGCACATCTTATCAGATCAGTAAATATTATTTGCTATTCTTGTTGTAGGCATTCAGCCACTCAATATTAAGGACATATACAGGCCTGAAAGTAAGCTTAAGGAGTTATCCATTTCAATCCCTCACTTTTTCAGAAAATGACAGTATAGTTTTGCATTGCTTAATGATGATATGTTCCGGGAAATGAGTCATTAGACAATTGTGTTATTGTGCAAACATCATAGAGTATACTTATACAAACCTAGGTGGTATAGCCTAGTACACACCTAGGCTATGTAATATAGCCTATCACTCCTAGGCTACAAACCTGTACAGCATGTGACTGTACTCAATATTGTAGGCAATTATAACACAATGGCAGATAACGTGTCATGCTACAATGTTAGATGGCTACAATGCCACTAGGCAATAGGAATTTTTCAGCTCCATTGTAGTCTTAGGAAGCTACCATCATATATGTGATCTGTTTAACCAAAATGTCATTATGTGGCGCATGACTGTATATGTTCAAGAGTCTGAGATTCTACATCAGCTATCTATTCTAATGCTTGTGGCAAGCTATTTCCTCCTTTCTTTATAAATTTTAAATAACTATTTAATTATTTTCTTTATCTACACTCACCATTGAGTTGATCTCATCCAATGTCAAAACTAAATTTGAATCTGTAGCTCAACCTCTCCTCTGAGTTTGACACTCATGCATCATACTCGTATTCATACTCATACTCAGCAACTCCATCTGTGTATTACAGGTATCTCAAGCTTACCATACCATGTGCAAAACTCCCAACCCTTGTTTTCTTCCTTAAGCCAGGTTCTCCCTCAACATTCTCAGTTTCAGGCAGCTTCATTAATCCAGCTGCTCAAGCCAAAAGCGTTGAAGTTATCTGATTCCTCTTTCTCCTACACACTTCATTAAGAAACCCTGTTGATGTGATATTAGAAACTTAGCAAGAATCCTACCACTTCTCATCACTTCCTCTGGTACCATTCTGACGCAAGCCAAGCCACCATCATCTCTCACTTATTACTTTAATAGTTGTATTAGTCAAGGTTCTCCAGAGGGACAGAAACAACAGGAGATACACACACATACACACACGTACTCCCCTGTGTATATGTGTGTATGTGTATACACACATACATATGCTCCCTCGTGTGTGTATATATGCTCCCCCCACACACGGGGGAGCACATTAGGGAAAATTGGCTCACACAGTTACAAGGTGAAGTCCCACAATAGGCTATCTGCAAGGTGGGGAAAGAGAGAAGCCAGTAGCATGGCTCAGTCTCAGTCTGATAGCCTCAAAACCAGGGAAGCTGACAGTGCAGCCCTCAGCCTAAGGCCAAAGGGCCAAGAGCCCTCTGGGAAGCTGCTGGTGCAAGTTCTAGAGTCCAAAGGCCAAAGAACCAGGAGTCTGATGTCCCAGGGCAGGAGGAAAGGAAGCCAAGCATCGGGCATAGCATGGGAAGCAAGAGAACAAGCAGACTCAGTAAACAAGCTGCTTTTGTCCCCCTTCTTCCGCCTGCTTTGTTCCAGCAGTACTGGCAGCCAACTGGATGGTGCCCCCCCAATACTGAAGGTGTCTTCCTCTCCCAGTCCACTGACTCAAGTGTCAATCTCCCCTGGCAACACCCTCACAGACACACCCAGAAACAATACTTTACCAGATATCTAGGCATCCCTCAATCCAGTCAAGTTGATACCTAATATTACATAACACAATAGCGTCTTCACTGGTCTCCCTGCTTTTACTCTTATCTCCAAATTGTCTCTTCTTTAGCTGTGATCTTTTTTAAAAAGTAAGTCTGATCACATCACCCCTCTGCTCAAAACTTTCTAGTGGCTTTCCCATCTTACTGGTAGTAAACACAAACATCCTTACAATTGCTTAAAGGGTCCTACACAGTCTTCTCTCCCACCCCATGTCTATCTAATTCCTCACCTTAATCTCCTATTCTTCTTACCACTCTTACCTCCACATTGGCCTTGCTGCTGCCTCTCTAATATTCTGAGAATCCTCCCACCTCAGGGACTTTGTACTTGCTGTTTTCTCTGCCTAAAATGTCTTTTTTTTTTTTAAACGTGCTATACACATGGCTCTCTCTCACATTTTATTCAGTTCTTTGTTCAGATGTCATCTCATGTTAGAGACTATCTCTGATCTCCCTAACTAAATAAATCCCTGTTTTAGTTTCTCTGATGGTTAATTTTACATGTTGACTTGACTAGGCTGCAAGGTGCCCAGATTAAATATCTAGTGAAATATTATTTTAGCTGTGTCTGTCAGGGTGTTTTTAGATGAGACTAACATTTGAATGGGTAGACTGAGTAAAGCAATTGCCCTCTCTAATGTGGGTGGGCCTCATCCAATCAGCTGAAGGCCTGAATAAACAAAAAGGCTGACTCTCCCATTAGTAAGAGGGAATTTCTCCTGCCTGACTGCCTTGAGCCAGGACATCAGTCTTTTCCTGCATTCAGACTTGAACTGAAACACTGGTTCTTTCTGAGTCTCAAGCCTACTAGCTTTTGAACTGGAACTTATATTATCAGTTCTCCTGGTTCTCTGGCCATTGGACTCAGACTGTAACTACATCATTGGCTCTCCTGGGTCTTTAACTTGCTGACTGCAGATCTTTGGACTTCTCAGCCTCCAGAATCATGTCAGCCAATTTCTAATACATTTTTACACACACACACACACACACACACACACCCTATTGGTTCTGTTTCTCTGGAGAACCCTGATTAATATAGTTTCCTATTGCTTCTCTAACAAATTACCACAAACTTAGTGGCTTAAAACAATAAAATTTATTATGTTATAGTTCTGGATGTCAGAAGTCTGATGTGGGTTTCACTGGGCTAAAATCCAAATGTCAGCAGGGCTCTGTTTCTTTCTTGAGACTCTAGGTAAGAATCAGTTTCCTTGCCTTTTTCAGCTTCTAGTGTGATTGCTCACATTTCTCGGCTCATGGCCCCCTACCTCCATCTTCAAAGCAAAGAACAGCAAATTGAGTCTCTCACAGCAAGTCATTCTGACACTGACTCTCTTACCTCCCTCTTCCACATTTAAAGGGCCCTTATGATTACTTTAGGCCATTTGGATAAACCTGGATGATCTCCTTATGTTGGGGGCAGCTGATTAGTAACCTAAATTCCATCTGCAACCTGACTTCCTCATTGCCATGTAACATATTCATAGGTCCAGAGATTAGGATGTAATCCTCCATGGGGCCATTATTCTGCATGCCCCAGCCCCTTCCCACATTACTGCTTAAGTTTTCTTCATATATCTGTCTTTCCTAATATATTATGTTTACTTAATTGGTTGTCTGTCTCCTCTTCCTAGAATATGAACTCCATGAGTACAAGGGCTTTATTTTGTTCACTCTTATATCCTGGGCTTCAAAAACAGTGTCTGAAACATAGTAAGTATTGAAAAAATATCTTTTGACTAAATTAATGAGGCCAGAAATTTTATTAGTGAGGGCTACAGGAGGGCCCTAACCACTTCTTGCTTTATATAATGAAGAGTCAGGAATTTGAACAGGAAATATTAAACTGGCCTATGCAAGGCACTGTTGGGAGAGACCTAAAAATGTTATAAAGTTACACACTTTCTCCCTCCTATTTTTATTAATAAATGGCCTCAGAGAAGTAGAGGCTATAACTGCTTACAGTAACCCAATTCAGGGACAAAACTTCTAAATATTAAAAACTGTTTAGGTTTGACCTAAATCCTTCAAGCTGGAGGGGTTTTCGCTTTGTTTTCCTGGTGACTGCTTTGTACTGCCTACTGTGGTAAGGCTTCCTATGCTCCAGTAAAACCAGGAGTAAGATAGGTTCATGAGCGTGTGCTTTACTATTTCAAAGTAGCCAAATAGTGGTAGTCTCACAGTGAGGTACCACATCTGGGTGCACCTCATACTCTCCACTCTGAATAGGCCCTTACATTCAGGAAGGCCATATAACTTCAAGGTTAAGATTAAGTACATGAGCTCCGGAGTTACACTGAATTCAAATCCCAGCTTTGCCATTACTACAATAACTATTAGCAAGTTTCTTATTCTCTCTGAGACCAGTTTCCCCATCTTCAAAATGGAGACAGTGATAGTATTTATGCCATGGGGTTCTTGTGAAGATTAACTGAGATAATCCTTATAAAGCACTGACACTTGGTAAGTACTCAACTAAAGGATAGCACCGTTTTCATTTGGCAATCCACCTAACTTTTCTTGGTATCCTATTGAGTTAGCAAATAAAGCTGGATGAAACTACAACAAGCTAGGTCGTCCCGATACAAATCAGTACCCATAGTCTCTTTATACTAGCAAGGGTTTCCACATGAACATATTACTTATGAAACACAAGCTTCCCAGGCATTGCTTTTGTCTACAACAGTGCTTCTCAAACTTACATATCACTTTGAGAATCAGTGGTTTAAAACATATATATCATACTTGGTATAATGCCTTCACTTCATTATTGCCAAAGTGGTGAACACATGTTTTTCCCATACTTGTTTCCATGTCTACATTTCCTCTTTTCTTCCCTAAAGCAGTGGTTTCAAAAGTGTAGTCCCTGGACCAGCAGGATCAGCATCATCTGGCAACGTGTGAGGAGTGTAGATTCATGAGCCTCACCCCAGACCTGCTGAATCTGACACTTTTGGGGTGGGGCAGCAATCTGTTTTAATAAGCCCCCCTCCAAGTGATTCTGATACATGCTCAAGTTTGAGACCCACTGCCCTATCCTACTGACATAGTTAACACAGCCTATCAAAAGCATTATTTCATTGTATCATTTCATTTCATCTCTAATTTTGATTTCTATTCTCCATCTGTTTCTGTGTGTATGCCTTCATCATCCACCTGATTCCACTTCTGTTTCAAAGTGACTGCATCTTTGGATAAATATATATCTCAAAACTCTTTTGCCTTCAGTGACAAAGACAGCTATCTGGCCATCACCATAAGAAGGATTAAGTCTAATCAGAACCTCATTTGTCTAAACTTTTAAAACATCCATGTCCAAGTTATAACTATAATCTGAGCAGGGATTGAATGAACTAAGGGCAAATAGGATAAAGATATAACTTTATGATTTTTCTGGGCTCATCTAATTTAATGTCTCTATACGTATCAATATCTATCCACCTTAAAAAGAACACATTCAAGTAGTGTGAATGTCTGATTTAGAAGTGAATCCCACTTCATTACTAGTCACAGAATACACCCCTGTTCAATGACTCTTTTCACTTTCCTGAACTCTTTTCATTTTCCTAGATGCTAATAGGATAAAGACTCTGGAATACTTAAATCTCTCCTTCTGCAGAAGATTAACACAGCTGTTGATAGAAATACTCCCATAAAATTGTTTTATAAGTTGAGAATTTTAGTCTACATAATGCAGGTCACATAGCAAAAAAAAAAAAAAACATGTTTTTTGCTGCTCAGTGAAAACTCTACTTACCCCTCAACTGGGACTATTAAACTAAGGTGAGAAAAGATGAGAGACCAGTGGTTTAGAATAAGTTCCTTTATGACATGGAGAAGGAGAAATGGGATGAGTCTACTGTCAACGGTGCTGTAGATTCCCTAAATGGTTCTGTCTTCTATTTTCCTGCAAATGGAAACTGAAAAAGTTAGGGCTTTGTGATATCAAACTCCATTTCTCACAGTTCACCGTGCTTCATTTTTTCCTTAGGGGACAAAATTAAAGCCAACTGCCAGCTTGAAAAAGGTTTTAATACTGCTTGATAGAATAATGAAGGTACATCTCATTAGGTGTTATGGAAATTACACCTAATTAACCACTCCTGGACCTCATAAATCCTATTCCCCCCCCACTTTTTATGCATTCCTTCTCCAGCTGCATCCTGAATAGACTTTCAATACACTTCAGGCATGGATTACTACCAGAGTTTCCCCAGCTGCCATCAGCCAGTACATATGGTCTAGCTTAACTTTCTTTCAAAATTGCTTTCACATAATTCCCTTGCTCAAAGGCCCAGAGTGCTTTCCTATATCCTATCACATTGAGATGTCTTATATCTGAATTCTTCTGGCTCACTTTAAGGCCATAATCTGACTACATTCTTCCCATCCAACTTTATTTTGTGCCTTCCCAACCAGAAGGTCCCCTTCACCTAGGATAACTGTGAAATTCCTTTACTGTTTCTTACGACAAAGTTGAAGAAACAGGGAAAAGAAAAATAGACACTGAAATCCCTAACAGCAAAAGTTTATTTACAATTGAAGTTTTTTTTAATTTTTAATGCATGCTGGGAAAACAGTAATACTCCAAACTTACAGGTTACTTACTGTCTGATAAGGAATACAAGATGATGCTGAGAAAGGCTTTGGCAAACACAACTATTGGAACCAGGTTGCCAGTACATTTAAACACTATTAGAACCTTGTTATCAGAAAACTTACATATCACCTACTTTTATGTAACACCAACTCCATGAACAATTCATCTTCTAACTCCTCAATGGCTATTTAAGTTAATAGCATTCAAGGTTTAACATTAAGACTAGGGAGTAGAGAAGAAATACAGAAGCAATAAGTATCACAACATTTCAGAGCCTACATATATGAATACAACATTAATTAGGAAACTTTTAATTTTTGTGTGAAACAACATTCATCATTGTTTAGCGCATGAGAAGACACTGCTTTGGTCCATCCACTCTTTCCAGCTTTTCAAAGTGTTTCCTGGCATTGCGGATGTTGATCAGAGTAGCTGCAGAAGCTGAGGGTAGGGGCGGAAACACCCAACAGAATTAAGTATGGGCAGCGAAAGGAATGTCTGACTAGTAAAACAAACAAAAGAGAGCCAAATCCCTCAATGTATGTCAGAGACCATACAGGAATAGGAGGTCCCAAGTTATCAAGGTTTAATTTTTCTGAATAAGCATAAGATTTATTCATATTCTAAACACAAAATTTCAAAAATAAATTTCCAAAATCTTTCGGTTTGGAGCTAACAACATAAAACCCATAAATTTGTTACATTTTAATATTAACTTAAAGTAGCAAAAGCCAATGGATGAGAGATTAATTTAAACTCTGGGATCATCCTGAAAAAAAACTGCAAGAACCTTTATTTCAATGGTTGTGATAGTCATGGTTATTATGGTATGGAAGCATCAAACACCCCTTCATGCTCATAACAGAAATATGAGAATATGGTACATAGGAATATGCAATGACATATAAAATAGTTTGTCATTTAATAGTTTAAGAGCTTAGATTGACTAGTCTTTTAAAAATCTATACCAGATGCAGCATAAATCATGTATTTGGGTTCTCTTTTCTTTAAAATTCTTGGATTTAGTGACTTGCTTTTTGAAGTTCTCATGAAGAAAAACGTAATGCCCTAGAGGCTAAATTATTTTTAAGCTTTAAAATATAAGTCTATTAAATAAAAACTATTTACCACTAGTACTAAAATAGTTTTTTTTTTATTGTGGTAAAGTATACATAACACAAAGTTTATCATTTAAATTATTTTTAAGCATACAGTTCATTGGGATTAAGTGCCCTCACATTGTTGTGTAACCATCTCCACTATAAAACAGCTTTTAAGTATCTAATAAGGTACTATCTCTGGGACAATTGTTTAAAGAATATGTGGCTTTGAAGCTAGGTCAGCTAAGTTTAAACTTACGAATGGATGGATCAGACATCACAACCATCACATAAGTGTTGGATGTAAAGATGTCAATGAAAGCAGCGAAGTTAGAGTTCCTGACTTCCATACTCTGGAAAGAGGCAGCCAGCTTGCTATAGGAAAAAGAAGAAAAGTGGTTAAAGAATGAAATAATAACACTGTAACAAGCTCTTATCATTTATGTTAAACATCTTTTTTATAGCATTATACCTCAATTCACCACTTCATTAAGATTGTTAATCACTAACTCTATTTTTTCCAAGGAAACTGTTATACTGAATTTAACATGTTTTGAAAAGTAACTGGGACAAAAGTGGGCTAGGACTTGATTTTTAAAATTTTTTCAATTTCAATTTATTTTTTTATGAGTCAGAGTCTCGCTCTGTCACCCAGGCTGGAGTGCAGTGGTGCCATCATGGTTCACTGCAGCCTTGAAATCCTGGCTCAAGTCTTAGGCTCCTGCCTAAGCCTCCCAAGTAGCTGTGACTACAGAGGTGCATGCCACCACATCTGCCTAAAGCACTTGAAACTGACTGAAATGAAAATTGGCTTAGACCTAGATCCATGTTTAAAATCGTTTTCAGAAGACTTCTTCAACATTTAATAAGCATCTTAAGTTGAAATTTCCTTATCACTGAGATTAAAGCCTGTATCTTTTCAGTGTTACATTTAAATTCAAGAAATGATCTTTTTTCTTTGAAAACAAACAAGGCAACTATACTTGCTTGTCATTGGCTATTGCTTCTTCAAAATGTTAGCATAAACATTCCAGAAAGTCTCAAAGTGTGCTAAGGCATAGAGAGTTAGCTTACTCCTGCTGTTCTGGAATCAAACTTGTATCAGGGTAAGGATTTTGATTATTAAATCTTTGCTAAATTATGGTGTTCAGCCATTCCTTTTTCCTAGATTCACAATGCTATGATTCAAATTTTATTTAACAATGGCTGACACAACATGATTAAATATTTCTAGACTGTCTTTGCTATACCATTTCTGAATCAGTACCTCACTATTTTAATTCAGTTAAATAGTAAATACTTAAAGTAGTAGTTTTAGACTAAATTTTGGTATTCAGTAAGGCAAATGCTCCTTCCTCCTTCTTTTTCAAAACTCTCTTGGATATTCTGTTTCTTCCCAAATAGTATCTATCATCTCAAAAGGATACTCTGTTTGGATATTTTTCATATGCTTCTGTACCAGCTGAGTTTGCATTAAAGGACAAGGACCTGCACTTCAGTCAACTGGAAGCCCCTTAGAATTTAGCTTTCTCTTTGATTGAAGGAACTATTCTGAATATAGAAGTATAGTTAACTACAGTTACTTGAACTTCTAAAAAATGACAATAATTTTTTCAAGAGATAAACAGATCATTCATACAAGATCTCTTACCTGCAGCTCAGCTTGAACTGCTTAATAATGTTGCTTATTTTCTCAAATCTATGGGCATCACGCTGCTCTTTACACTGATAGTGAGAAATTACCTATGAAAAAGAATATTGTCCTTTGAATCCATGCAAAATAGTCATATCATCCTCTGCTACTCCTCAAAGCAGACATTTGTCAGTCCCTTGGTCACTGGTTTTTAGGGTAGAGTAGACTTGGCACCTGGCTTATTGTCTCTTTTCCTCTGTCCTATATCTTACCAACATTCTGTGTGATTTCAGCGTCCATTCAGATGGCCCATCTAGTACCGTTTGGTTATAATTTTATTAAATCATTTACGTATTGCCTATTTTGGTTCACTGCTATTTTTTCTAACTTTAATCACTAAATATTCATTTTATTTCAATATTTCACATGATGGTCTTCGATTTTTAAAAAGTACAAATCAAAAAGAAAAACATAAAAATTCCTAGCTGTTCTTGAGGTATACTTCATGTGTTTAATTTTAATAAAGCCCAAGCTAACCAAATAGCTTTTGGAATTATATTTTAAAAGCTTAACTAGTTGATTCCAATCCCTGAGGACAATTTACAAATGAACTTATGCAGGATGGACATCCACACCAGCTGAAAATACTTTTTCTAACTTTTTCAGATTTTAATAAAACCACACAAGTATTACCTATAGGCTGAATATACAGATGCAGAGTGTCTAGTAGGAAGCAAAACTGAGTCACTCACCAGAAGAAAACTCACAGGGAAATTCCATGAGACAATGTGAAAATTTCAAAACATAATTTCTATACCAGTGGAAGAACAAATCCCCCTTGCTTGACTTCACCCCGCTCAGTGAAAATGTTCAGTCACATCTAAACTTGGTCTCAAGAGAAACAAAAACTACCTGTTACTATTAGTGAGGAACAGGGAGCTTATATTAGGTTAACCTCTACAACCATGTGTGGCAGACATAGTAGGGGAATACTGCTGAAGTAGGTTTCGGTCCTGCCACGTACATCAAGACAGAATAGCTTTCTTGCTCATTGTTACTCACACTAGCAGGAAACACAGGCTCAGGGTAGCACAATTCCAAGCAAGTGACCTCTGTCAGTGGGCTGAGACAGAAAGATACTCTAATTAGGACTCCTTGCCCCATCTATACCAATGGGGTTACAAATAATATTTCCACAAAGGAAGAGGGAAAAATTGTACTTTAGATTCTCTGCCCTGTTGCTATAGTAGTAAAAGGAATCAATATTTAATAGTTTGCCAGCTAAATGCCAAGGCTTGCTAGGTGCTCAATGTTCCTGTGTCCCATTTTCATCTGCACAATAAATCTATGATCTAGATATCTGTAGAAGGAAAACAAGCCCCTAGAGATTAAGTATTGTTTCTAAAATCACCAAGCATTGGCAGGGCCCAGAAACAAATTATTTACTGGGAAAGACTCTTAGAGTTACATTTACCAAGGCTAATTAGCAAGTACTTATGCAGTGTGTTGTGACATCTTAAATTAGTTTCTGTTATTGCTATTTTTAAAATGTATTTACAAATACAATACTGGTTTTTGCATCCCCCTTTCAGGGTTATACAAATAGTAGGCTCTAATGTAGTTGCTAAGCTCAATTTACAAGAAAAATAGAAATACCAACATGCCTCTTTCCCTCTCCACTTCTTCATGTGAACTCCTAATTATGTCACTGAGATGACCATAATGTCTCTTCTACATTAAAAGTTTTCAATGAGTCTTTTAGAGAAAAGGATAGGATGTGAGTTTTCTCAAAAGGAAAATATGCCACATTTCATAATAAAAGTCCACAGGAAATAGGAATCCTTTAACATAAATGAACAGTTATTAGCATACATAATCTGAACTCTTTTTTTTTTTTTTTTTTGACAGAGTTTCGCTCTTGTTGCCCAGGCTGGAGTGCAATGGCATGATCTCAGCTCACCACAACCTCCACCTCCCGAGTTCAAGCGATTCTCCTGCCTCAGCCTCCTGGATAGCTGGAATTATAGGCATGTGCCACCACACCTGGCTAATTCTGTATTTTTTAGTAGAGATGGGGTTTTTCCATGTTGGTCAGGCTGGTCTCAAACTCCCGACCTCAGGTGATCCACCCACCTCGGCCTCCCAAAGTGATGGGATTACAGGTGTGAGCCACCGCACCCAGCCAATAATCTGAACTCACTAGTAAGAAATACCTGCAAAAATCTAAGTTTCATTAACTTCTAAAGCGCTACACACCAAAGGGCTTCCTTCTTTCAGGTCACTTGCTGACAATACTATTTTATAAATAAGGCTGTACATGCTGAAGTTGACAAGAGGGAAAAAGGTTCTTCCTGAAAGTAGTGACATGCTGTTCTCTGTTGCTGAAAACAAAGAAGGTACAGTGTGAAGTACATCTGCAAAGCAGAAAGTTCTTACCAGAAAAGTAGCTCTCTCAAACAGAAGTACTTCATCAGCTTCGATAATTTCAGCAAAATTTCTTAGGTTCATTTCCAGCTGCTGAACATTGGGAATCAGCTGATAAACTATGCTGGACCAAGCCTAACAGAACAGAAACACAGTGTACTATTATTAACAGCTAGTCAGTCCCAGACCTTTGAAATTAGTAAGTACATTATAACATGTGGACAGCAAAATATGATGATAATCCAGTCCCAAACAAATACTGACATTAAATCTGATATAACACAAATGAAATGAGGAAATGAAGCTAACATCTGATTTTTATCCTTGAGTTGAATTTTTTTTTAAGTTCAAACACTTTTGTAAAATGCTGGAGAAACTTATTTCCATTGATAATTGAAAGCAAACAAATATTTAATGCCATCATGTTGCCTTAGGAAAAAAGTTGAAAAATATGATCTACGCTGTTAAAAAGCTCCTAATCTAGTCACAAATATTTAAGCCCAACAGTGTAGATTTCTCTAAAGATCAGAACCTAATTATGCTATATTTAACATATACCTAAGAATCAATTTAATGAAAGTAGCAGAGCCACATAGACAAATGGCCCCTCCCCTCAATAGAATAATATACCATTAAAAGAGAAACTAGTGGCATTATCATTCCCAAAGGTTTGTTGTTATCTGCATAAATTATTGATCCAATTGAATTCAAAATGGTCTACTGTGTTTTTGCCTAAAACTGACTTCATCCAGGAGTATGACTAATGTAAGCAGTTGAAATTAACCACACTCTCCCTCTATTCTTATAGGCTCTTTTATTTGTATTTTCATTATAATACTTCCTTCACTTTCACTCCAATTTGTCTGGTAAGGTGTACTTTGTTCTTCTCTCCCCTACAAGAGGGCAGGAACCTGGTCTTAGTCATTTGTGTATCCAACAGCATCAAGCAGGTATGTAATGAGTGCTTGTTGAATAAAACTTAATATAAAAATTTAAGTCAGCTCTATGCAACATTGATGTAAGAGATAGAAGTGCCATGTCTCTGTTCCAATTAGTTTTATCACTTAAGCACGAGGGTTCAGGTTCCAAGTTCCCAGGTCGGTGTTAATGTCACTGCTGAATTTACCTTGGAGAAGGCACCAAAGCTAACCACAGCAGAGACATTGTCACTCACAGCAGTGTTGTGATTAGCCAATTGTCTTTGGTCGTGTTATGTATTGCCATCCTTCACACCGCAGTTGGTTCTTATCAGTGCGTCATGTCCATCCTTATTCACGGTTACCTGTTCTATGGGAATAAGGCTTTGAGAGAAATTCGGCCCATATTAATCTAGAACAGTATTTCCTAGACAGGTATCTCAAAATGATCTGTTATTAGAGTGAGGCTAGGTCAACATAATATTGGGGAAAATGAATTAGTTAAGAAAAAAAAAAAGCAATGGCTATTTTAAAGTCCAATGGTTTTTCTCCTTGCCACGTCAGGTTTCTGTGCTTCTGGTTGTAGATACTTGTCAGATGCTGTTGATACTGAGGCTCTAGCTACCAGTGACAGAGAAGGGTGCTTTCCTACCCAGAGTCAGACTTGTCAATGGATACCAGAAGCAGTCTGAAGGAAAGGGCTAACTACGGGGGGATCCAAAAGGACCTAGTCCTTCAAATAACCAGATCAGTAAGAGAAAGGGAGGAATCAGAATAAGGAGCCTATGTGCCAATAAGGTAATTTCAGCTTCATCCATAACAAAGCTATTGTTGTAACCTCCATAAGTGTAAACAGTGTGGTATCCATTCCAGAAATGGGGACAGTACTTCTGGTTGAAAGAATGCTCATCTCCAATTTGGCATGAAAGTTGAAGCTATTATACCATATGCTAGGCATAACATGTCTGATTCTAAGACTCCTTCTCCAATCTCTTTCCTAAATATTGTCATTTTATTGCCATCCAAACTTAGGCAGACTAGCTTATAGCATGTAGAAGTACCTGAATACTAGATACAACTCCAATCAGCATTGAGACCACAACAGGTCAAAATGGATGATGGCCAGTAAGTGAAACCTCTGCTATCACAAAGACCAGTACCAAATTAATCATCACCAAACTGGCTAATTCAGTGTCACTCAGTAGCTATGTCGACCCAATCTAAGATCAAAACCCAAGTTTCTTAATGTTAAGTTTGATATTCTTCAAACAATTTGTTGCAGATTATTTTTCTTTTTAGTACAACAAATCTAGATGGCTATGAAATAGTTTTAAATCTTTTAGTTTTGTTAATATCCTTCTAGGTTTTTTTTCATGCTCTTAAAATGAGGGAACTCAGGGAGACATACACACCTTATAGAGGGTTTCATCCCAGATAGATGTTCGGAAACAAGAACATTCCAATGGGCGAGACAAACGCCTCAAATCTTCTTCTCGCTCTTTAAAAATCTAAATTAAAAAGCCCAACATACTGATCAACATATAATAATTCTCATCTTTCAAGCTAAGATGTAGTTATTTTATCATATTTTAACCAGGAGCTTTTTGTTCCTTTCTAAGAGGAATTTTAAGTATGTCTATTTCACAAACTAGGATGGCAGAAATTGTTTCAGGTCAGGTCTAAAAGTGCAATAGCTAGAATTCTTCAGGCCTATCCTGCTTATGCTGAATACTCACTATAAGCACTATGTTTATAAATAAAGCTTATCATACAGAGGAGTCTTAATAAAATACATCGAACACTCCAAATCACCAAATCTGGGTCATTTTAAGATAGTTATACACGTACCAAGAATATATAAATGAAAATATATTAACCCTTGTATATAGCTTTCTCAGACACATATATGCATATGGAAAAATATCTATATAAACATATATACACAGATATTTTCCCAGGAGTCAGTGGATTATTGTTAAATATGTACATACACACTGTGATGGCTAATTTTATGTGTCAAGTTAGCTAGGCCATGATACCCAGACATTTGGTTAAACACCAATCTGTATGTTGTTGCAAAGGCAGTTTTTAGTTAAGATTAACATTTGAATCAGTAGACTCTGAGTAGTTTATTCTGTATAATGTGGGTGGGCCTCATCTAATCAGATGAAGGCCTTAAGAGAAAAAACCTGACATTTCCCCAAGAAAAAAGAATTTTGCTTCCAGATTGCTTTCTGACCTGAACCACAAAATTAACTCCACATTAACTCTTCCACAGGTCTCCAGTCTGTCAGCCTGCCCTGCAAATTTTGGACTTGCTAGTCTCTACAATTAGTTGAGAAAGTTCCTTAAAATCAATCTCAATCTTTCTCAATCTCTCTCTCTAAAAACACACACACACACACACATACACACATATGTATGTATGTATGTATATGTATATTCACCTATTCTATTAATTCTGTTATTCTGGAGAACCCTAACACAGACTTCAGTACTGAGAGTGATTCTAGAGAATAATCTTAAGGATGAGTTTTCTAAATTGGTTCTGGGGTTGGTTCTCTAATCTGATTAGATTTAAAGGCCCTAATGACTCTCTTTCCAGTAGAAAAGAGAGTACTGATAATCTATAGTGTGATGTGGCAGCAGAGATACACAAAATACCACCACTGGATATTCCTAATAAAATAGTTTTAAGAGGCAAGGTTCCAGGTGACCACATATAAAATTTTGAACATTTTTGTCAAAATAACAAATATGAGATTGGCTGGCTGATCCTAAGTGTGCTGAGCAAAGGAGAGAAAGGATGAGCTCAGAGATCTGAATTATCAGTATAAGTACTTTATAAATGACCAGAAAGTTTCTATGACTGCCCTGAAAAAAAACTCTTAACCCCTATAGCTGCAGAGCTGAGACTGATGAAAACCAAACTCAGAATCTCATCCTTTAAGTGGATGAATTACAATGTAAACTGAATTCACAACCTCACAGGGCATCTGCTAATAAAGTGAAGGCATTGACCAAGAAGAAGTAGGATTCTAAAATTTGGAATGGAGGTTATTTGGGAAGATCCTAATGAAGCTGGCAAAATTGAACCCTTAAATTATCAGTCTTCTTTGCCAGTAGAAGCAGCCACTCATCCATATCTCAGATTAACTCTATTTGGCCTGAGAAAACTGCAATGGTCTCCTCTGAGGTATCCGCCATGCAAGACACTCCTGATTCACCCCCACTACCCCTCTTTGCTTCTAGACCTATAACTAGTTCAAGTCTCAGCAGGCTCCTAAAGGTGAGGTGTGAAGTATGACCCATGAGGAATTATGCTATACTCCAAAGAACTACATAATTTCTCCAATTTACAGACAAAAACCAAGGAAATATGTATGGGAATAGATTCTAAAGGTATGGGATAACAGTGGAAAAAATATAAAGTTGAATCAGGCTAAATTTACCAATAGGAGCTCATTAAGCAGAGGTTCCACACTTAATGTTGCAGCCCATGGGGTAAGAAAGAGCTTTAACAGTTTGTTTGGACGGTTGGATGAAACATGGACCAAAAGGTGGCCTAAACGACATGAAGTTAAAATGCCAGAACTGATGTGGTGTACTCTAGAAGAAGAGATCCATAAAAAAAGAGACTTTAAGGACATTGTAATGTTCAAGTATTAACTGATTTATTTAAAGCCTACTCACCAAACCTGCGAGGTTCCAGAAGACACACCTTTCTTTCATCATGACTGTGAAAAATAAATTTGTGAGGGCAGCCCCAGCTTCTTTCCCTAGTTATATGATCATTCTTCTCTGCAGGCTAGAACTTTCAGTGGGAACTGCTGCCACTGAATTGGGAAACCTAAATGCAATGGGAGTAGTTGGATCCTAGAATGGCAGGAACCAAGTGGGGGCACTTAATCACCAAAGACAAGGTGGGCACAGTACCATAACTGAAGCAGAGTCAAAGCATTAATCAGAATAATCTGACTCGTACAGACCTATGGTGTTGGATAGTTATCAGGATGTTCCTAGAAGTGAAATGGATGGGAAGTCTACTAAATTTTTACTTGATCTGTATACGTGGAAGAATTCTAGGTCAAGTGATAAAAAATTTAATTTGAATTATTAAATTGGAGAGTCACCGCTTCTCAATCAATACCCAGACTTGTACCAGTTTACAAACCCAGACCCCTTGAATGAAGGGGAGCCTGGGTCCTCTTGAGGAAGGACACTGCCAGGTATTTATACTGTTAATCTTCCTCCCAGCCTCCTGTAAATGGACCTATGTGGCCTTTTACCAGGGTGACTGTGCGTTAGGGAAAAGGAAATAATCTACTACTGAGCATTAGCTCTGAATTGACCCTAATTCCAGGGAGACCTAAAATGTAACTGTGATCCAGCAGTCAAAGTAGGGCCTTATAAAGATTAAGTAATCAATGGAGTTTTAGCTCAGATCTGTCTCATGTAGACCCAGTGGGTCCTTGCAACCTTCTTGTGGGTTATTTTTCCTGTTCCAGAGTACATAATTCAAACAGACATGCTCAAAAACTGGCAAAATCCCTCACTGGTCTCTGGACTTGTGTAGTGTAGGCTGTTGTGGTGGAAAAGCCAGGTGGAACCCATTAGAATGACCTCTACCTAGGTAAATAGTAACCAAAAGCGATATTGCATATTTTTGGAGGGATTTCAGAGGTTAGTGCCACCATCAGACTTGAAAGATGCAGAGTTGGTAATTACCACCACATCCTCCTTCAAATCTCCTATTCAGCCTGTGTAGAAGAAAGATGACTCCTGGACAGTGGATTGTTATAAACTTAACTAGATGGTGACTACAATTATAGCTGCTGTGCCAAATGTGGTTTCATTGCTTGAGCAAATTAACATATCCCCTGGTACCTGTATGCAGCTAGTTTTCTAACAAATGCTCTTTTCTCCATACCTGTCTTTATTAAGGTCCACCATAAGTACACTGTAAGTTGTTTGCTTTCAACGGGCAAGGCCAGCAATACACTTCACTGTCCTGCTGCAGGGGTATATCAGCTCTCTAGTCCTATGTCATAATTTGCTTCACAAGAATCTTGACCACCTTCACAAGAATCTTGACCACCCTTTTATAAGATATTAGGCCAGTCCATTACATTGATGACATTATGCTGATGGGACCTAATGAGCGAGAAGCAACAACTACATTAGACTTACTGGTAAGATAGCTGCACGTCAGGGGACGGGAAATCTGACAAAAATTCAGGGGCCTTCTACCTCAGTGAAATTTTTTTTTTTTTAATTATTATTATACTTTAAGTTCTAGGGTACATGTGCATAACGTGCGGGTTTGTTACATATGTATACTTGTGCCATGTTGGTGTGCTGCAACCATCAACTCGTCAGCACCCATCAACTCGTCATTTACATCAGGTATAACTCCCAGTGCAATCCCCTGCCCCCTCTCCCCTCCCCATAATAGGCCCCGGTGTGTGATGTTCCCCTTCCCGAGTCCAAGTGATCTCATTGTTCAGTTCCCACCTATGAGTGAGAACATGCGGTGTTTGGTTTTCTGTTCTTGAGATAGTTTGCTGAGAATGATGGTTTCCAGCTGCATCCATGTCCCTACAAAGGACGCAAACTCATTCTTTTTTATGGCTGCATAGTATTCCATGGTGTATATGTGCCACATTTTCTTAATCCAGTCTGTCACTGATGGACATTTGGGTTGATTCCAAGTCTTTGCTATTGTGAATAGTGCCACAATAAACATACGTGTGCATGTGTCTTTATAGCAGCATGATTTATAATCCTTTGGGTATATACCCAGTAATGGGATGGCTGGGTCATATGGTACTTCTAGTTCTAGAACCGTGAGGAATTGCCATACTGTTTTCCATAATGGTTGAACTAGTTTACAATCCCACCAACAGTGTAAAAGTGTTCCTATTTCTCCACATCCTCTCCAGCACCTGTTGTTTCCTGACTTTTTAATGATCGCCATTCTAACTGGTGTGAGATGGTATCACATTGTGGTTTTGATTTGCATTTCTCTGATGGCCAGTGATGATGAGCATTTTTTCATGTGTCTGTTGGCTGTATGAATGTCTTCTTTTGAGAAATGTCTGTTCATATCCTTTCCCCACTTTTTGATGGGGTTGTTTGTTTTTTTCTTGTAAATTTGTTTGGGTTCTTTGTAGATTCTGGATATTAGCCCTTTGTCAGATGAGTAGACTGAAAAATTTTCTCCCATACTGTAGGTTGCCTGTTCACTCTGATAGTAGGTTTTTTTTGCTGTGCAGAAGCTCTTTAGTTTAATTAGATTCCATTTGTCAATTTTGGCTTTTGTTGCCATTGCTTTTGGTGTTTTAGACATGAAGTCCTTGCCCATGCCTATGTCCTGAATGGTATTACCTAGGTTTTCTTCTAGGGTTTTTATGGTATTAGGTCTAACATTTAAGTCTCTAATCCATCTTGAATTAATTTTCGTATAAGGAGTAAGGAAAGGATCCAGTTTCAGCTTTCTACTCATGGCTAGCCAATTTTCCCAGCACCATTTATTAAATAGGGAATCCTTTCCCCATTTCTTGTTTCTCTCAGGTTTGTCAAAGATCAGATGGCTGTAGATGTGTGGTATTATTTCTGCTCAGCGAAATTTTGAGGGGTGCAGTGGTATGGAGAGATATCCCTCCTAAGGTGAAGGATAAGTTGTTGCATGTGGCCCCTCCTACAACCCAGAAAGAGGCACAACATCTAGTAAGCCTCTTTGAATTTTGGAGGCAACACAGCCTTCATTTGGCTGTGTTATTCTGGCCCATTTACCAAGTGACCCAAAAACCTGATAGTTTTGAGTAGGTCCCAGAACAGAAGGTTCGGGCTGCTATTCAAGCTGCTTTCCACTTGGGTCATACAATCCAGCACATCCAATGGTGCTTGAAGTGTCAATGGCAGACAGGGATGCCATTTGGAGTCACTGGCAAGCCCTCATACGTGAATTGCAGTGCATGTCTTCAGCATATTGAAACAAACCCCAGCTATTGTTCACAGATAACTATACCCCTTTTGGGAAACAGTTCTTGGTTTGCTATTAGGTCTTAGTATAGACTGAGCACTTAATCATGGGCCACTAAGTTACCATAAGACTTGAGCTAGCGATCATGAACTTGGTATTATTTGACCTACCAAGCCATAAAGTTGTGCATACACAGTAGGACTCCATCACTAAATTAAAGTGGTATATATGAGATCAGGCTCAAGTAGGCCTTGGACGAACAAGTAAGGAACATGGCCACAGTCCCCATTCCTGCTATACTACCCTCTTTTTTTTTTTTTTTTTTTTGAGTCATTCTGTCACTCAAGCTGGAGTGCAGTGGCACAGTCTCGGCTCACTGCAACTTCCACCTCCCAGGTTCAAGCGATTCTTGTGCCTCAGCCTCCTGAGTAGCTCGGACTACAGGTGCATGGCACACACCACCACACATGGCTAATTAGTGTATTTTTAGTAGAAATGGGGTTTTGCCATGTTGGCCAGGCTGGTCTTGAATTTCTGACCTCAAGTGATTTGCCCACCTCGGCCTCCCAAAATGCTGGGATAATAGGCATGAGCCACCATGCCCGGCCTATACTACCCTCTCTTTTCCAGCCTGCAACTATGGCCCTATGGGGAGTTCCCCACTATCAGCTGACAGAGAAAGAAAACTCAGGACTGGTTTACAGATAGTTCTGCATGATATACAGGCGCCATCTGGAAGTGGACAACTGCAATACTACAGCCCCTTTATGGGACAGCCCTAAAAGAAAGTGGTAAAGGGAAATCCTCCCAATGGGCAGAACTTTGACCACCTGGTTGTTCATTTTGCTAGGAAGAAGAAATGGCCATACATACAATTAGTTACCAATTCATGAGCTATGGCCACTGGTTTGCTGGATGGTCAGGGACTTGGAAGGAACATGACTGGAAAATTGGTGACAAAAAGGTCTGTGGAAGTGGTATATAAACATATCTTTCTGAATGGGTGAAAAATGTGAAGATATTTGTGTCTCATATGAATGCCACCAAAGAATGACTTCAGCAGAAGAGAATTTTAATAACCAAGTGGATAGGATGACCTGTTCACCCTCTTTCCCCAACCATGCAGGTAACTGCCCAATGAGCTCATGAATAAAGTAACCATGGTGGCAGGGTTGTTATGTATGGGCTCAGCATCATGGACTTCCACTCACCGAGGCTGATCTGACTACAGCCATGACCGAGTGTTCAATCTGTTAGCAACAGAGACCAACACTGAGTCCCTGATATGGCACTATCTCCCAAGCTGATCAGCTAAGTACCTGGTGGCAGGTTGATTACACTCATCTGCTCCCATTATGGAAGGGACATGATTACTGAATTACACATTCTGGATAGGGATTTGCCTTCCCTGCATGCATTTCTTCTGCCAAAACTACCAAACATGGATTTACAGAATGCCTCATCCACCATCACAGTATTGTACGCAGCATTGCTTCTGATCAAGGAACTCACTTCACAGCAAATAAAGTGAGGCGATGGGCTCATCCTCATGAAATTCACTGGTCTTACCATGTTCCACACCATCCTAAAGTAGCTAGCTTGACAGAATGGCAGAATGGCCTTTTTGTTTTGTTTTAATTAGAGATGCATCTCACTATGTTCCTAGGCTGGATTTCAACAAGGCTACGCAACCCTTTTGCCTTACCCTCCCCCAAGGAGATTGGACTACAAGCATGAGCCATCATACCTGGTTCGAATGGCCTTTTGAAGATGCAAAGTGCCAACTATGTTGCAATACTTTGCAGAGCTAGGCAAGGTGCTCTAGGAGGCTGTATGTGCTCTGAATCAGCGTCCAGTAAATGGTGCTTTTTACTTCATAGTGAGGATTCATGGGGTGGAAACTGTGCCACCACTCACTCCAGTGACCCACTAGCAAAATTTTTGTTTCTTGCCCCTGTGACCTCATGCTCTGCTAGCCTAGAGGTCTCGGTTCCAAAGGCAGAAATGTGTATACCAGGAGACATAGTGATTCCACTGAACTGGAAGTTAAGACTGCCAACCAGCCACCTTGGGTCCCTCAAGCCTCTGAATCAACAGGCAATGAAGGAAGTTACTATGCTGACTGGACTGACTGATCCTGACTACCATGGGGAAGCTGGATTGCTCCTCCACAACAGAGGTAAGAAAGAAGAGTATTTCTGTGATATAGGAGAGCTCTTAGGATGTCTCTTAGTAATACCATGTTCTGTAATTAAACTCAATGGAAAACAACAATGCCCAATTCAGGAAGGTCCACTAATGGTTTTTGGGTCACCCCACCAGAGAATACAACAAGCTGAGGTAATTGCTGTGGGCAAAGGTAATCTGGAACTAAATAAGGCAGTTATAAATACCAGCTAAAAATCACATGACCAGATATACAAATGAGAATTGCAATTGTCAAGAGTACTTCATCTTGATTTTGTTATGAACATCTACGTATATAAAGTAAATGTCTATTTTTTCCCTTTTAATCCCTTATCATGAATATATCATATGATATATCATAATATTTAAGTATTGTTAACTTTACATTATAATGTAAAAGAAGAGTAAACATTAGTCAGTAACTTTACATCCTCTTCTGGGAAAATGATTAGTGCATTTTTGGTTGTACGCAGGATTACTGTATCATGTTAAGTGGAAGTATGACCTCATTATTGTTTTTATTTGAAGATTAAGTATGGTTTCAGTAGATGTGTATGAGTGCCAAGTTGACAAGGGGTGTGACTAGTTTTATGTGGTAACTTGGCTAGGCCACAGTATCCAGACATTTAGTCAAACAGCAGTCTAGATATCACTGTGAAGGTATTTTTCAGATGAGATTAACATTTAAATCAGGAGACGTTGGGTAAAGATTACAACCTATAACGTAAGTGGGCCTTATTTAATCAGTTGAAGGTCTTAAAATAAATACCCCTCTCTCTGCGTGTGTGTCTCTTCCTGTCTTTCTACGCATGGGCGCGTGTGTGAGTGCAAGCACACACATAAACACAAACACACACACACAATTAGTTCTGTTTCCCTGGAGAACTCTAAGATACACACATTGTTGAAATTTGCCATTTGATATTGGAATACATTCTTAAGTAAATGTGGTTATGTGAGACATCATTTTAATGTCCATTTCTCGCTTTATGTTTTTTTGCTAATGACTTATTACTTGCTGTTTATTTTATATTTATTTTAGACTATGGAAATGATGTTAAACAAAAAGCAAATTTGAGCGATTTTCTTATTCGAGTTCAAATGGGTCATAAAGCAGCGGAGACAACTCACAACATCAACAATGCATTTGGCTCAGAAACTGCTAACGAACGTATGGTGCAATGGTGGTTCAAGATATTTTGCAAAGGACCACGAGCCTTGAAGATGAAGTGTTGTCTTCTCTTATTCCATGCAATAACAACAAATGATTCTCTCAGCTGGATTGTGGTGTGTACCAAAAAGTGGATTTTATATGGCAACTGGTGACAATTGGCTCAGTGGATGGACTAAGAAGCTCCAAAGCACTTCCCAAAGCCAAACTTGATATTTTTTCCCCAGTATACTTTTCACAAAAATAACAAAATATACACCATGGGGAAATGAGATAAGCTTCATGAGACCTCTGCCATACTGGCCCATGGGAGACAGTAAGCCTTCTCACACCCCCAGCACACTGCTACTATAACCAGCAGCTAAGAAAGCCATTGCACAAAGATTCTCTACAACCAAAGAGCTCATACACAGTCTTTGACACTGAAAGCACCCAGAGCCAAAGCTAGGTGACCATACACTACACCCATTAAAGTCACATCCTCAAGGGGAGAAAAAAATTTTAAAACCCAGTAAAATCAGAAATAAATTGAAAAATAATAAGGAAATTATCTACCCAAATGAGAAGGAACCAGAAAAATGATTCTGGTAACGTGCAAAAACAGAGTTCTACAACACCCCCAAAAAGATCACATGAACTCTCCAGTGATGGATCCAAACCAAAATGAAATATTTGAAATATCAGATAAAGAATTCAAAATGTTAATTATTAGGTTGCTAAATGATATCTAAGAGAAAGTTAAAAACCAACATAAAGAAATAACTGGACCAAGTAGAAGAAGAATTTCAGAGCTTGAAGACAAGGCTTTCAAATTAACACAATTAGATAAAAAATTTTTAAAAGGAATTAAAAGAAATGAACAAAGTCTCCAGTAAATATGGGTTTAGGTATAAAACATCCAAATCTAAGAATCACAGGTGTTCCTGAGGGAGAAGAAAAGGCAAAAAACTTGGAAACCCCATTTGAGGAAATATTTGAGGAAAATTTTCCTGGTCTTGCTAGAAATTTAGACATCCAAATACAAGCAGCTCAAATAACTCACAGGAGATTCATGATAAAAAGGACATTATCAAATCATCAGGCTATCTAAAGTCAACATGAAGGAAAGAATTCTAAGAAGAGTGAGACAGAAGTATTGGATAACTTATAAAGGAAAACCTATCAGACTAACAGCAGACTTCTCAGCAGAAATCTTACAAGCCAAAAGGGATTGAGTCCTATCTTTAGTCTCCTCAAATGGAATAACTGTCAGCCAAGAATTCTGTATCTATCAAAACCAAGTTTCATAAATGAAAGAGAAATGAAGTCTCTCCCAGACAAGCAAATGCTGATGGAATTTATCTCCACTAGACCAGAACTATAAGAAATACAAAAGGAGTTCTAAATATCAAAATGAAAGATCATATGCACCAGTATAAAAACACTTGAATGTAAAAATTTCACAGGACTTATAAAACTGTAACACATTGAAGAAAATCAAGCAACTAGGTAGCAGCATGATGACTGCAACAGTACATCACATGTCAATATTAACATTGAATGTAAATGGTCTAAATGTGCCACTTAAAAGATATAGATGGACAGAATGGAAAAAAAAACACAAACCAAATGTCTGCTGTCTGCAAGATACCCAGTTAACTTGTAAAGATGCTTATAGACTTAAAGTAAATGGGTAGGAAAAATATTCCATGTTAATGGAAACCAAAAGTGAGTGGGAATAACTATTCTTAGATAAAACAGACTTTAAATCAACAACAGTAAAAAAGACAAAAAATGTCATTATACAATGATAAAGAAATCAATTCAACAAGAAGACATAACAACCCAAAATATATGCACGCCTAACTCCAGAGCTCCCAGATTCATAAAACAGAAACTACTGTACCTAAGAAAAAGAGATAGAAAGCAATACAATTATAATGGAGGACTACAACACCCCATGGACAGCACTGGATAGATCATTGTGACGGAAAGTCAACAAACAAACACTGGACTTAAGCTGGACTCTAGAACAAGTGGATTTAACAGACATTTACAGAAAATTCTACCCCAAAACTGCAGAATATATGTTCTTATTGTCAGCACATGGAACTTTTTCAAGATAGACCATATGCCAGGCCACAAAACAAGACTTAATAAATTTTAAAAAATCAAAATCATATCAAGTATCGAATCAACCCAAAGCAGAATAAAACCAGAAATCATTTCCAAGAGGAACTCTCAAAACCATACAAATATATGGAAATTAAGTAGTCTACTCTTGAATGATCTTTGGGTCAAAAATAAAATCAAGATGGAGATTAAAAATGTTTTAGAAATGGGTGAAAATGCTGACACAAGTTATCAAAATTTCCAGGGTATAGCAAAAGCAGTGCTAAGATAAAAGTTTATTGCACTAAATGCCTACATCAAAAGGACAAAAAGATCACAAATTTACAACCTAACATCACACCTCAATGAACTGAAGAAACAAGAAGAAGCCAAACCCAAAGCTAGCAGAAGAAAAGAAATAACAAAGGTTAGAGTAGAACTCAAGAAAATTGAAAATAAATTAAAAAAATACAATGGTCAATGAAACAAAAAGTTGGTTCTTTGAAAAGATAAACTAAATTAATAAACCACTAGCTAGATAAAGTAAGAAAAGAAGATTCAAATAAGCTCTATCAGAAATGAAAATGGAAACATCATACTGATAACACAGAAATACAAAGGATGACTGAGACTACTATGAACACTTCTATGCACTCAAAGTACAAAATCTAGAGGAAATGGATAAATTCTTGGAAATACACAACCACACAAGCTTGAATCAGGAAAAAAAAATAGAAATCCTGAACAGAGCACTAACAATTAGTGAGACTGAATCAGTTAAAAAAAAAAAAAAAAAAAGCCCAAAATCTCCTAACCAAAAAATCGAAACAAAACAAACAAACAAACGAAACACCTAGTACCAGATGGATTCATAGCCAAATTCTATGAGACAAAGAACTGATGCCAATCCAACTGAAACTGCCCCAAAAGACTGACAATAAGGGAATCCTCCTTAACTCATTCTACAAAGCCAGTGTCATCCTGATACCAAAGCCACAAAAGGACATAAAAAAAGAAAGCTACAAATCAATATACTCAATGAACATAAATGCAAAAATCTTCAACTAAATTATTAGCAAACCTAATCTACCAGCACATCAAAGAGATCATTCACCAAGATCAAGTTGATTTCATCCCAGGGATGCAAGCATGGTTCAATATACACAAGTCAATAAATGTGATTCACTATATAAACAGAATTAGAAACAAAAACCATATGATCATCTTAATAGATGCAGAAAAAGCATTCAATAAAACACAGCATCTCTTTATGATAAAAAACCTCCAACAAACTAGGTACAGAAGAAACATACCTCAAAATATTAAGAGCCTTTTATGAGAAACCCACAGCCAACATCAAAATGAATGGAGAAAAGTTTAAAGCATTCCCCTTAAGACAATTATACTCACTTTCACCACTTCTATTCAACATAGTACTAGAAGTCCTAGCCAGAGCAATCAGGCAAGAGAAAGAAATAAAGGGGATCTAAATTGAAAAAAGGAAGTCAAACTATCTCTTGTTTATAATTCAGGAATGGAAAACCAAATACTGCACATTCTCGCTTGTAAGTGGGAGCTAAGCTATGGGTACACAAAGGCATACAGAGTGGTATAATGGACACTGGAGACACAGAAACAGGGAGGTTGTGGGGGGTGAGGGAAGAAAAATGATCTATTGGGTATAATGTACACTATTCAAGTGATGAATGCACTAAATGCCCAGACTTGACCATAGTACAATTCATCCATGTAACCAAAAACCACACATAACCATAAAGCTACTGAAATAATAAATAAAAATACTAAAAAAACACAAAATTACAAGTGAATAAAACACTTCTAAATGTTTAAAGGAGCTCATTTATTGGAATGCTGTAAGTTTTTCTACTGCAATTTTGGCTAGGAAATAAAGTGATTTTTAAAAGCAAACGAGAATAAAACAGCAAGCACAGTAACAAGGCCCTCACAAACTCAAGACCCAAGTTACACACATGATTTTATGCTGAATTAAAACCATATTAATTATTAGGTATTAAATACTAATTAATACTTAATGACAGAAGTTGAGGAAGAGCTAAAAAGACTACTAAATAATCAAAAGCAGTTTTCTGAGTCAAATATGGAACCCTTCAAATGGTTCTGAAAGCCTATAAGCTAACCTATAAATATCAAAACACTAGAACAGTGGAGGCAATCCTGTAACTAGTCATATAAAGAAGTATTTCTTACCAGAGCAATTACCAAAACATCCTTTCATTAAAGGATTTCCTTAGGTTCTTATACTCCAACTCAAAGAGTAACTGTATTCCTGTATATGACCAGCATATCCCAAAACTGCTTTCCTTAGTTTCATACCCTTAGAAATAGAGAAGGATCTTCTCTTTCAGCATAGACCTTAAAATCCAATCCTGTTATTTTATATTGAGCAAACTAGACAGACTATATTGAAGCTAGACTATATGACTTGCCAATCCTGTAGTCTCACAGCTAAGCAGGAGTTTACCCATTTTACTATGTCTTTCTATAATGGGCCTTTGAGCCTTCTCGGGGCTATTTTGGTTTCTGGATAGCTATCTATATTTGTTTTTTTGTAGGGGAATGAAGACTGGTTATCTCCTACTACACTATCTTAGTGACATCACCTGCTACTGTGCCTTCTCTGGTTTAAATTTGTGTGTACTAACTCCCATGTCAGAAAGAGAAATTTACTATATCAGTGCAATTATGAGGGACCTGGCATAGTGCCTAACACACTGTGGTTGGCACTTGAACTGGTATATACCAGTTTCCTAAGTCAATCTAATGAAATCAGCAACCTCTCTTCATCTCACTCCTAGTGGATCTTAACCTTGACACTACCTCCCTGCTTTGAAGGACAATAAAACTGGGGCAGCAAATATATTTTAAAAATAAATAAATGCTGCTTAGTGAGATCACTTGGACAGATTTCTTGCCTAATTCTGAAAATTATTTACTAATAAATAATATCTTTCCCTTATCATTGAAAAGGTGTTTAAAATAGTGTTTTGTTAAAACAAATGACAAAATTTTATTTGAAAACTTCTGCTGACCTTTTATTCCTGAAAAAATGGTACAAATTAACCTATACCTCTACAAAATAAGTTTGCAAAGCATGTCAAGCATTTGGTACAGCACTTTTTCTGTTTCTTACCAGGTCCCGTTGATCCTCCTGTACCAGATCCATTTTGTGTACCAAGCAAAATATTTTGGCATCTGGAGAGTTCTGCAGAATGGCCTCCAGGCATGATTGGTAATAGTGCATGTCCTTTTCCAGTTCGCGGCTCTCCACATCAAAGACATAAATCAGAACCTCCACATTTCGGAAGATGTTGTCCCGTTGGCTAGTAAAATAATTTTCCATGAAGGTGTCTTGCCTGGTAGAAAAAAAATATATAGTAAGCAAATCCTCAGTTCAATCACTCCTCCTTATGACCTATTTTTGTTGGCTTGATCAATGTGAAAGATAACCTTAAGGCTTCAATCTAAAGGGCAAATCATAACAAATAAGTCTGGCCTTACCTTCTTACCTCTTGAAGCACAACTTGAGCCAACAAAAGAAGTTTGCAAAGCATGTCAACCATTTGGTGCAGCCCCTTTTCTGTTTCTTACCAGGTCCCACTGATTCCCCTGTACCAGATCCATTTCTCTGCCCCTCTTCTTATATTCTAAACACACTGACTTTTTCTCAATTCCTCAAGTGACACATGGTTTATCCACTATGTAGCCTTTACACATGCTGTTCGCTCTGTCTCAGATGCTACCCCCTACCTCTTCATCTAGTTAACTCCTGCTTGTCTCTTTAGATTTCAGTTCAATCCATATTTCCTCATAGAAACTGCCCATGGCCTCCTGACAGGTCAATCCACTAAGCATAGGCTCTTATATCAATATATTCCTCTTACTTCTAACACTTACCACAAGTTATTACACTTGTTTGTGAGTTTTTCATTAATACCATTCACTTCCCTAGATAGCAAGTTCCATGTATGTTACTATTCTTCATTGTTTCCCAGCTTCTAACAGTGTTAAGTACTCAATGAAAATTTGCTGAATGAATAACTCAATAGTCAAATATTCTAAAGTACATTAAAATGACTCCAATGGTAACTTTTTTTTTTTTTTTTTTTGAGATGGAGTCTCGCTCTGTTGCCGAGGCTGGAGTGCAGTGGCCGGATCTCAGCTCAATGCAAGCTCCACCTCCCGGGTTTACGCCATTCTCTTGCCTCGGCCTCCCGAGTAACTGGGACTACAGGTGCCCGCCACCTCGCCCGGCTAGTTTTTTGTATTTCTTTGTAGATGTTGCTCTCTGCTCCTTAGGCTAAGTGCTGCTTTCCAGGAAGCTCTCAATTATCACTTGGCCAGCAGAAAACAGTAGCATCCGGTAGTAGGAGAAAAAAATCAGGAACCTAGGTTCTAGCCCTGCACTTTGCTATTAATTAGCTGTGTGAACTCAGCAGAATCATAATCTCCCCGGGCCTCAGCTGCCTTATCTGTAAAAATGAAGATCATCACATCTTAGTGCCTAAAAGCAAGGGACTTGGGACTAATGTCTTAACACAGATTAGAAAATTAGAACCAATGATAATGAGGAAGGATTTGTATGGAGATAGGTGCTAGGATATTAAGTGATCCATCTGCTATGAGGAATGGAGTCATTTTCTTATAGAGTATTTAGCTATTGCATTATTCTTTCAACACATATTCACTGAGCACCCACTCTATGGCTGGCTCTATGCTAAGAGCAGGGATACACTGAGCTAACAATATCTATGCATTTTGTGAGGCACTCTGCTATGCAACTTTGTATAAATCATCTTAATCATCAAAACAACCCTATGAGCTGGTACCATTGCCTTCACTACTGTACAGATGAAGAAACTGTGGCTCAGAGTTTAAATGATTTACCCAAGATAACACAGCTAACAGAGCTGAGGTGCAAACCCCAATCTGACTCCAAAACCTATGCTCCTATCCACTGTGCAGTGCACACTGCTCCTTCAGCACAGAGATGCAATGGCCATAGGGTAGGGAGCAACATCAGCATACATCCATAGTGTGTGTACATTTGTGATGGAATATGTGGTGAATACTTTGCTCATAAGAGGAAGAGCTAACTCCTACTCTTCCAAAAAGTAGGTAACTTAGCTAGAGAATGTGTGCTCAGTGTCTGATCTACAGTAATGAGACTGCCTGGAGAAAATTATTGATGCATTATTACTAAGAACAAAGTAGTATGGTGTGACAGCTAAGAGCTCAGCACTGGTGTCAGGATGCCTGAGACAGAAACCTAATTTATTCCTCCACAAAAGGGGCTAATCTATCCCAAACTACAGATACCTAGATAGAGCTTGGATTAGTGCTATTTAAGCATGTCACATACAGAGGGCATTTTCACAATTCCATAAAAGTCAGAGATGTTTATTGAATCAAGTGTCAATTTTGAAGTAATTTCTATCCAATCTATTACAAATGATAGTTACTCTAGGTGTATTCACCATGCTGATATGCTAGATGCCATGATTACTGACATCAACTTCACAAACAAGTAAGCAGATGGTACTTACCCACCACAATCCCACAGGTTCAATACCAGGTTTCCCAGAAATCGAACATGAGAATGTTCTACATCAACTGGAAGACAAATATGACAGATCTAGTAATTATAGCAGGTGAAGTGAAATTCAAAATAAGCAAAGCACTAACCCATGAAATTTAGAAGGACCAAAGTGGAGTGAAATGCTCAAAGCCACAACAAGAAGGTGATTTTCAGCTGAGTAGTGTGGTTTAGTGGCAAGGTGGGCACCTAAACTACCCTGAGCTACAGAATTGGCTCTCATGTAAGTCATTTTACTTTTTAGTAGTTTAATACTTAGAGCAGAAACAATCTCCAATTACAATACTTATGTTAAAATTTCAACATGTAATAGATATACACCACTTAATCAGTCTTCCCTGTCCCACCTGCCCCCACCAACCTCACACACACAAATTTTAAAAAAAGTAACAAAAAACAAACATAACACATAACCAAATGAACTCCTGCTATTGATTTCCTTTCCAGTTAATGACCCTAACTTTTTCCCACTTTTGACTCTTCTATCCACATTCAATACATTGCTAGTCCTTTGTAATCTCTCTCAATTCCATTCCTTATTTTATAACCCACCACAAACAGTAAGGAAGCCCCTTATCATCTCATGTCTATACTACTACAATAGCTCCATAACTGACCTCCCCACCAAAAAGCCTTACTCACTTTTACTTCATCCTACAGGCTACTGCCAGGCTCATCTTCTTAACACTACTTTGAACATGTCACTCCCCATTCAAAACACTTTCAATGGCTCCTCCATGCCTATGGGGAGGCATTCAAGGTCCTTCACAATTTGGCTTCCAGTCTACTTATACATTCCCCAATGATCCACATTAATAAAGCCTTTCACTCCAGCCCAATTTGGTTTATTCACAGTCCTCCCAAACCCCACTACCTCCCCAACCCCCAAAATACTTTACACCAGGGGTCGCAAACTTGCTAACAGGGGCCAGGCCAGTAAACGTATATGAGCAAAGTTGGCCACATATGGAAGGTAAACATCTACCCAATGGGATAGTAGAGTGAGCAGCAGTTACTCAGCTCTGGTTCCTTTGCCATGCAGGAATGGGGGCTCTGGGTTACCAGATCTTTAAGTTTTTCAGCAGTAGTGGGAAATCCATATTTTTATGAAAACTTTTACATGTTGATAACTAATTCCCATTTTTAGAAAACATCACATGGGCCAAACAAAACACATCTACAGGTCTTATCCAGGATACAGGCTGCCTGTTTGCGACCTCTGAGTTACACTTCCCTCCCCTCTATTCTTCACCTACTCTGTTCATCTGCCTGGAAAGCCCTCCCCATCTTTCTTTCAAAATATACTCATCTTTTAAGAGCCAGCCTAAATCCCACCTCCTCTAAAAGCCCTGCCTGGCTACCCCCACTTACCGTCATCTATCCCTCTGAATTCATTCAAACATTTATTAAGCATCTACTCTCTGCCAGGCACTAAAAATCCCAAGGAGTAATAACGAAAGATTTTATCCTGAAAATTTATCAAAGTCTAGGAATTATAATCTATACAATTTGTGATAATCAATCACACAGTGATATTTCCCCTATGACTATCTCAAAGCTGTTGCTTAAATTGACTGCTATCTAACTTTTGTGCAATTTTATCTTCTTATAAACTACATTGTAAGCAGCAGAGCATTATTTTAAAAAGCACGGGCTTTGGAGTCGAACAAATCTTCATTCAAATATCATGGCTCTACCTCTCTGTGTGACCTTGGGCAAGTCACTTAAGCTCTGAGTATTACTTTCCTCTTCTATTAAAAAAGAAAGGGGGGGCCGCAGGGCATCGCATTGACCTCACAGGATTACCATGAGGATTCAATGAATTATCATACATAAAGTGCCTGGCACGTAGTAGGTGCTCAAACTACTTCCCTTCTCCCCTTTACTTCCCCCTCCTTGGAAAAGGAATCATATCTTACATGTCTTTGTATTTCCAACAGAGTCTACGAGAGAGTAGGTGCTCAAACTGCTATTAATTTGAAGACTATGTATACGGTCTAGTACTAAAAAAAAATGGAAAGAAGTGCTACTGAGAAAGGGAAAGACAATAACAAAAGAAGTGACAGGATTCAGTGACTGTTTAGACATGGGGCACATGGGATAGAAATCAGGTTTCTACTCCCATATCATAGAAATTATTCTCATCAAGTGACCAATGGCCCCATAACCAAATCCAGTCTTACTTTCTGCAGCATGACACTGTTGACTACTCTCTTCTCAAAAAATTCTCTTCTCTTGGTCTCTGATATCATATCTACAACTTCTCTGGCAGATCCTCCCTTACAATTCCTATTCTTCTTTCTGTCCCTTAAATGTTGGAGTTCTTCAGGACTCCATCCTTGGCCACCTTCCCCAAGGCAAGGTAGTCTATTCGTATTCTTTTATTTGCCATTTGGACACTGATGACTCAGAAACATGTATCTCTAGGACAGATTTCTCTCCTACCTTTCTGACATATATTACAAATCTCCATTTGAATAAACCACAAGTATCCCAAACTCAATGTAGCCAAGTATATGTAGCTCATCATCTCCCCTTTCTTCCTACAAATCTATTCCTCTTTCAGTCTTCTCTATCTCAGTGAATTCAACCAGTTGCCTAAGCCAAAATCTCAGTTTCATCCTTCAGTCCACTTTTTTCCTCATCATTCTCCCTAAATCTACCAGAAAGTCTGGCTGACTCTATCTCTTAAATAGATCTCAAATCCATTTGCTTCTCACCATATCCACTATCATCACCCTAGCCCAAATCAAGCCCCCATCATCTCTCACCTAGTCTACTAAAATAGTTTCCTAACTTATCAACCTCTGTCTAACCTTGCCTCCCTCCAATCTATCCTCCATATTATAGATAGACTGATCTCTCTCCAAAATGCAGATTTTCATTCTTCTTTAAACAGAAAAAAACCATGTATCTCTGCATATGCACAATTGTATACACCCAGAAAAGAAAGGGCCAGAAGGATAACCTCAAAACCACTAATTGTGGTTGTCCCTAGGAAGCAGGCCCGAGAGGGAGAAAAGAGGCTTTTTACACGTCTGTAATGTTTGAATCTTTCACAAGTACTACTTTTGTAATTAAAACTGAAAATTAAAAATATAAAATATAAATCTGCTCATGTTGCTTTTTTTTAACATTTTCCCTAATCCCTGGGACCTGTAAAATATCGCTCTTCTGTTTAAAACTCTCTCTACCCTCAGGTCCTACTACCTAACTTGGCTTACAAGACATTTTATGATCTAACCACCCACTTACTGCTTCCCTCTTTAGTCTCATGTCTTCCATATATGGCTCTCTGGCTCTCCTAGTCTTCCTACCCTATTATCACAAGAACAACTAAAAAGAACCAAGAACAGAGCTTTGGGGAATGACACACACTTACGGGGCAGAAAGAAGAAAATACTATGATAAAGATTTTTTTTAAGGAGAGATGGGATGGTTAAAGATAATGGAAGAAAACCAGGGTAACAGAGCATTAAATAAAAGCCAAGGGAACAGAGAATTTTGAGAAGGTAGGAAATCTTGGAGCCGTCAACAGTGTTTGAGACTAAAATACTTCATAATCAATCTTATTGACAAGTTTACTGTTCCAACAAATACATTTTAGCAGCCCCCTAATAAATTAATAATATCACCATCATGTACTCTTACTTCAAATTTCAAAACACAGTAGGCTCTAAGTTTAACAAAATAAAACTGGACTATTTTCAGCAATGAGAAACTAGAAAAACACTAAAACATTAAAATCAATGTAATATTTTAAAAGTACTCTTACTACTTTTAAAGAAAATCAGCAACTACATAAAGAGGACTATCAAGTAAAAAGTAATGCACTATATATGTATTTTGAACTTGTCTATAAGTTTAGCAGTAGAACCTAGGTATTTCTTTAGCAATGACAAACTAGCTAATGATGATATCCTAAAACATAGTATTTTAAAGTATACTTTCACTACCTGTAAGGAGATACAGTGATTACTAACAAAGTATTAGTAATAAAGGTCCTGCTTGAGATATTCTTAAGGACAAGAGCTCTGTCCTGTTCTCTGTGCCTCCTACATAGAAAGTTCCAGAAAAGTACTTGCTAAATAAATGATTTGCCTTAATGTATAGGGTTCATATAATTCGCAAAATTCTGTTCACAATAAGGCTGCTAGGTTATATCAAAACTATTTCAAGCAGTTTGAATAGCTCTGAAATGTTGGTTGCAAGACTGTTCTCTGGATTCAGGGTAATAAGTCAATTCTGATCAGCTATATAAAAACAGCAACAGCAACTGGACTAGAAAAAGGTGCTTCAACAAAGTGTGCAGAATTTAAAACAGAAATAAAAATACGTCTGCCAGGAATTGTTAGGAGAGGGTAAGCTAGATAGAATGTGGCATAAGGAATAAGGGAAGAGCACAGATTGACATTCCAGCTCTGATACTTCCTAGCTTAGTGATATTAACTTCTAAGTTGTACCTCCTTCTTTATTCCCTATAAAAATGAAGTTAACATGACAACTAAAGTAAATAAAACAGTACACAAAAGCCTGACAAATAACAGTTGTTCAGTAACCATTAGCTTCCTCTAATCTACTGAAACCATAAGGGTAATTAGGCCCAGATATTTAACTTGAAAGGAAAAAAAAAAAGTTTTAATCTATCAAATCAAGACAGAGAGAAGTTTGGACAGGTAGACCTTCCAGAGGCCAGAGATACAGATGTCAATTATAGAGGCATGACAGGCCATGGGACATTATCCTGACCAAAACTTTTGACCAATGACTTAGATGAAAACTAGATGAGATATTCATCAAATGTACAAACTCCATGGAGTTAGGAAAGATAGCTAATATATCAGATAAGAGAATAAGTAGCTAAAATGAAAATAGGATCCAATCCCTTTTTTTATGGATGAGAAAAAAGGGATTGGACTTGTTCTGAATTTCACAGTTAACAAACAAAGGGTACAGGAACATATCATGGGCTAAAACAAACAAAACTAAATAATTTAATAGAAGTAAGCATTTATTCTTTGGTTTAAAATATTAATTGCCCAAAAGCCAGAAGGGCATGTGTTTTAACAACAACATATTTGAAAGGGAATTTCAATATATTTGAAAGGGTTTTTCGGTAAGACTCTTCATAACGAAAGTTACTCCAAAAAAGGAGGATACATGTTAGACCGTGCTAACAGCAATGCAATGTCCAGAATAAGAGATGTGATAAGCCCACTCTGCCCTGATCAGACTCCACCTGCATCCAAGTCTCAGTACCATAAGAAAAATGTAGACAAGTTTGAACAAGTCCTTAAAAATGTTTCAAAATATGTCAAATGAGAAATAGATGGAAGAGCTGGACATTTTTAACTTAAGAAAGACATGATTTGTGAGGCAAGATGGCCAGGCATGGTGGCTCACACCTGTAGTCCCAGCACTTTGGGAGGCCGAGGCGGGAGGATCACCTGAGGTCAGGAGTTCAAGACTAGCTTGGCCAACATGGTGAAACCCCATCACTACTAAAAATAAAAAAAATTAGCTGGATGTGGTGGTACACACCTGTAGTCCCAGCTACTTGGGAGGCTGATTCAGGAGAATCCCTTGAGAATCCCTGATTCAGGAGAATCCAAGAGGAGGAGGTTGCAGTGAGCTGAGATCATGCCACTGCACTCCAGCCTGGATGATAGAGCAAGACTCTTGTCTCTAAAAAGAAAAAAAAAAAGATTTGTGAGGCAAGAGATAGCTAGGACAAACTGAGACAATGACTATCCTCAAATTTTTGTAGAGGCTTAAGAGAACAGAAAGAGAACAAGCTAACAGAAAAAAAAAAAGAAAAAGGCCAGGCATGGTGGCTCACACCTGTAATCCCAGCACTTCGAGAAGCAGAGGCAAGCAGATCACTTGAGGTCAGGAGTTAGAGATCAGCCTGGCCAACACAGTGAAACCTTGTCTCTGGTAAAAATATAAAATTAGCTGGGCGTAGTTGTGGGTGCCTGTAATTCCAGCTACTCGTGAGGCTGAGGCACAAGAATCACTTGAACCCAGGAGGTAAGACTGCACCACTGCACTCCAGACTGGGCGAGAGAGTGCAAGACTCCATCTTAAACAACAACAACAAAAAATAAATTCAAGAAACAGCTTTCTAGTCATCAAAGCTGCCCCAATTATGAGAGTCTACACTTACACTCCAAGCACCATAAGAACAGAAATGAGGTTTCCTTCTCCTTTATTTCCTAGGGTCTGAAACATACTGTGTTTTTAAAATGCTGTTGTTTTTGAAACTTCAGGAACTGTATAGAGTAGTGAGTGGCCTGTCCCTAAAAATCAAGGACCAAGCAGAATCCAGAAATGCTTGAATGCTGCAGAAGGAAATGGCAGTACAGCCCAGAGACAGAAGGGCTCTCCCAGGATCCTACATTCACTGTCCATGGCAGCCCAATTAGTACATACTAACACTCAAACTATAAAAGGCAACAATATATTCCCTAAATCAGAACCAAAACTCTAATGAGATCATCTACGTGTATCCAGGAAAAGAAGTAGCAGAGTACAGATCAAGTTAACCTCTTTCCTTCCCACCACCGTAATTTACCTTTTAATGAAGACAAGGTGTAACTACTGCTTTAAAAAATCTTAGGATATTTTACTCTTATGCTTGTTAATACCTATGAATTTCCCTTTGTATAAGAGTTAAAAACACTCGCCCCACAAGACGAACAAACAATGCTTGTTTAAGAAATTAGCAGGATAAACAAAAAGCTGGATAAGGGCAATTCACTTCATAAACAACCTAGAAAGAAAAGAACCTCCCTGAAGAGAGCAAGCAGCAGTAACTGGAATTAGGCCATACCTCTTTGAGAACCAATGCAAAAAGGGTAAACATGCTCCATAACAAATCCCCCAACCTTTCTGCATCCTCAAGCTACTGCAAACAAGTGTGTTATGCAGATTATTAAGAGTTAAGATCACCTGACTTTACGATAAGATAAAACATCTTACTTGTTGCGCCAAGGCGACGTGTGTCTCTGGCAATATAATTTGCAAAGATAATAGACCTCATGCTGGTCTTACCAGATCCACTTTTACCCATCAACAGCACCTAAGGACAAAGTAGGGAAAAGGAAAGGAAAAAAGTTAGCAATCTAAAGCAAATCAAGTCTACAGGGATCTATTTCTCTCCTAGATTTGATATTTTCCTGAACTGACAGTACCAACAACCTGGTGTGGATACTCACAACTAACTAAACTCTTCCCAACCAAGGGTGAATGCAGAGATACTTAGAATTCCAGAAGCCAGACACTTACCTGTCACAGGACACACATCCTTTAGGTGACAGAATTACACTGAATCTATGCCATTAAGATGCACTGTTAATATGTTCAGTAACACGTTAGAAAAATACCATGTTTAGAAGAAACTAAATCCTGTTCTATCATAACCCAATGTTTTGTTAACTGAATTACCTAGCAGAGGATTGCAATATAACTGAAAGTTCTTCCTCCTCCTGCTCAAGGTCAATCTTTCCATCTCTGCCTTTGATCTCATCCCTTCCACTTACCGCTATGCTCTTGTTCCATTTATTACTATCCCTCCTTTTTCTTTTCAAAAGCTTCCCATGGCCTGCAGGATGAAATCCTTAGACTACATATAAGACCCTCCTTGATGTAGTCTATCTACTTCTCATCCCTCATCTCCTGTCCCTCTTAGCCTGAAAGTTTTAGCTTACAGCCACACTTAATTGAACTGCTGGTAGTCCCTCTGATTGCTCCCAACCCTCTGGAAGGTCCTGCATCTGTGCCATTGTTTCACGCAGTACTCTCTGCCAGTAAACTATCCATTCTCTTTCCTCCTTCAGCTAAATTGCAGTTACCCTTCAAGACTTGGTTCAGTGATCATTTTTGCAAGAAAATATTCTGAGTCCAATGCTCTAGGCTGACTTAAGTGTCTTACCTCTGTCCTCCCATGGCACTGTTATTTTATTGCAAAGACTATAATGCACCGCAGTTACTTATTTTGGGGGGGGTCTGTCCCTCTCTCTCAGAAGACTCTGAGCTCTGGAAGGGGAGAGAGAGTCCCCTCATACCTCCAGTGCCTAACATATAACAGATGCTCCAAGTATGTACATCAAAAGAACAAGCAAGTTATCAAAACAAATATATAAAGCAAGAGAGTATCTGACAGTGAGAATTGTCCAAGGGCAAGGGTAGCCTCATGAAGGTAAGCAGCCTTCCTGTCAATGTCAGCATCTCACACAAAGAGCACTTGTCAAAGATGTTGTATACTCTTGTACTAAAAGGGAATTTAGTAAAGTGACTTTTGAGAGTCCTTTCAAATCTAGAATTTATGAAATGTAGTTCCAATTACCTTGCTTTCCTTTTCTTTCTTTCTTTTTATTTTTTTGAGACCAAGCCTCGCTCTATCATCCAGGCTGGAGTGCAGTGGCATGATTCTCGGCTCACTGCAACCTCTGCCTCCCAGGTTCAAGTGATTCTCGTGCCTCAGCCACCCCACCTCAGCCACCATCCCATGCCTGGGATTCCAGGCATGCACCATCATGTCCAGCTAATTTTTTTTGTATATTTAGTACAGACAGTGTTTTGCCATGTTGGCCAGGCTGATCTTGAACTCCTGGCCTCAAGTGATGCGCCCGCCTCAGTCTCCCACAGTGTAGGGATTACAGGCATGAACCACCGTGCTCAGCCTTACCTTGCTTTTCAAATGAAGGGAATCTATATTCTACCTTCAATCCCAAGATATTTTATTAAAATTTTTAATTACAAATATAAGGAGTATTGATGAAAATATACTACACTCAGGCTTGATTTAATCTAACAATTTTAGCTACATAACTTTATCTCACTAAGGAAATGTCACTGCTGAGCCAGTCTAAAGTTGCCACAAAAAGTTTGCTTTTGTTCTTTAAAATTTTAATTGAAAAACAATAACTTTATATTTAGGAGGTACAATGTGATGTTTTGATACATGTATACAATGCAGAATGATTAAATCAAGCTAATTTTTGTTCTTAATCATGTAGAAATTTCTGGTATTTTTAGGCATTCTTGATGAAAGCAACTTCAGACAGGCTCATCAAGAACATTCCCTTAGCAAACTGTAGTTACAGAACTGAATTATTAGATGAAGCTAAGGCAAAATATGGTACATTTCCTTCAGTTATTAATTTATACAATGTACCTCTTTTAATTGCCTATGAAAGACTTGCCAAGGCTAATCATGTTAGGTACTGATCTAAGTGTTCTACAGGCATTTACTAACTTAAACGTCACAACAATCCTATGATACAGTTAATAGTATTACTACCATTTTACAAATTAGGAAACTGAAGCCCCAAAAGGTTAAGAAATTAGCTTGAGCTGTACTCTTAGCAATTCTGCCTAAACCCCAATGTAGGGCACAGTACTATGACAGCACAAAGGAAGGTGTGTCCAATTCCATCTGAAGAACTCACATAAGACCTTATAGTGGTAACATTTGACTTAGATTAAAAATAAATGTGCAGACAGAGGCCTGTATGGTGTGTGGTATATGGCTTACACAAAGTGCAAATTAATTTGTAAACCTGGAGAACAATAAATTCTGCATGGCTGCGATAGTGTGCATAAGTGTGGCAGAGGGTTTGGTCAGGAACAGATTTTTAAAGGACCATGAAATCATTTAGATTTTATTCCACGGGCTTAAAGAAGTTACTAAAGGTTCTTAAGTATGTAGATGACTCAGTCAGATTTTCATATTAGAAAAATTAAACCAGATAGCATACAAGGGGAAGAGAGTCAGAGAGACCACATAGAAGTCTCCTGCAATAGTCCAGAAAAGATGGTGTATATATATCACAAACTTCCTGAATATCAACTTCTCACCTTTACCTTCATGGTTTTGACGTATCTAACACGTCTTACCTTTTTCTTCATGGCTGTATTTGGTAGCACCCACCTGCAGATATAAACCAAAAAACAGTTTCTATGATCCAATTCCCTTAGAAATTGAAATTAATGAAATATAAATAAACATGGAGGTACAAAAGAGCATGTTTAGTACAACAGCTGAGTACAGCTGTGTGGGACCTGAGATGAATAGAGGCCCCATTTTCCTAAATTATAAAACTGTGTGTATGCTCCCTATCTCCTAAGTAGAAGTTCAAGAGAGAACTTCTAGGAAGATGTATTTAGGAATACAAATGAGTCATTAAAATTCAAGATTCAATTTTTCATCATCTTAAATGAATCAAAACAATGCAGCTGCTTTAATCAAACAATATCTTCTATTTCTAAAAAAAGAGTATATTAATATCCTGTATTTGAGGACTGAATATTGAATATCCTGTATTTATAAAAAGCATTCAGCCTCCTAATTTTAAAATCTGGAAGTATCTTTTTAATCCTTCAGCTGTCCTTCCAAGCCCTATTTCACTCATCACAGGCACAAAGTAGATATAAGTCTCAAATTCAGGTACAAAGTAGCACAGAAAACACCCTCAAGCCACTGGTCTCTGACCTGGAAATGCAAATCTTCTTCCTAGTCTTTCCATCCCCAACCTGGTGAAAGCAAATCGCCTTTACTGGTAATTCAAAGCAACTCAGAACTGCTTTAATTAGAACACTTCCCCAGCACCACCACCAGGAGTATCAGCCCCTTCCCAAGGGTTGTTTCTGCCCAGTTAGCACCAATTCGCTTTCCAGTTTATCCTATCGTCCAAAGCATAATACCAATCAACATTACTGGTAAATCAAAGCAATTGATCACGGAGGGGTGGGGAGAAGTGTTCTAATTCACAATACTCCCTTCGATTTGAACACCCCCACTTCCAGGTTTGACATAATACCCTTCACCCACCCAAGCGATCCTTCCGGTTCCCCTAGTGGTGGATCCATTCTCGGCCCCAGATTTTCTTTCTCCATCGTTTTCTCAGAGTCAGATTCTTCCATTGAGCAACAAGTCCTTTCCAGTCCCTTCTAAATCTTCAGTAGTCTTTAGGGTTTTTTGTTGTTTGTTTTCTTTTTCGCCCCTCAACCGCGAATTCTCATCGCCTATGGCCCTCAGGCTTGCTCTATTCTTGCCTCCGCCTTTGTCCACTGGGGGGCCGCTTTCCCCACAGTTACCTTTATCTCCCCAAACCTGGCCTCAAGGCACAGCCGAGCTGGCTAGCTCTAAGGCCAAGTGATTCCGTGGTACAAAGCAAGAGTTGGAGAATGACAGGAAAAGAGAGGTGGGTTGGGGTTCGTCCCGAGTTTGGGCCTCAGGCCCCAAGGTCTGGCAACCCAAAGGTAACTTCACCCGCAAAGAGGTGAGGACCGCGAAGGCGGAGGAGGCAGAAAGAGCTGACCGGTGCCGTAGGCACTAAGCGGTGAACGCTTCAGCTGGCTCGTTGCTTCCGAGCCCGGCCGCTCGGAGAGTCAGCCAGCGGAGGCGGTAGTTACGACCTAACCGCCCGCCCTTCAGGAACCCAGGTATCTCACCGCAGCCACCCCACTGCAGGCCAGGATCACGTGGGCATCTGCCCTAAACCCGAGGTCTGTCACATGACTGCCGCTACCAAAGGGATGGGTGGGCTGGGAAGAATACCATAGAGACAGCTCCGGGAAAGCCAGAGTGCCGTCTGTCATCGTCACGTGGCCTTGGCTCAGGCTCCGCGCCTCCGGCGGGGTAGGGCACTGGGAGCCTTCAGCCTGTTTAATGTAGGTGAGCCTGGCACCACTCATCCGCTATGGAGAATTAAAGGAGCCGGTAGCAATTTCAGTGCCTCTGAGCTTCTCTCTTTTACTGCTGGTTACCGGTAATGGTTTTTGACGGGGAAGACTGAGCATTGTCTTTGCTTTCCTGCTTTTTATTGTTAATTCTTGCAATCAAGTTTGTAATTAAATGATTAATACATCCAAAGCGCTAAGAACTCTGTCTTCCACATAGCAAGTGCTGTATAAATTATCGTTATTGCTGAAACCAGGGATTCGTCAGGAATTTTAACACACGCATTCATCTTCCCACTTGTTTAAAACAGGAAGTACAGGAAATAACCATAGTAAGAAGTCAGTAAATAAAGTCTAGGGCTCGGGGTGGTGGGTCATGCCTTTAATCCCAGCACTTTGAGAGGCTGAGGAGGGAGGATCACTTGAGGCCAGGAGGTCAAGACCAACCTGGCCAACAAAGCGAGACCCCATCTATAAATAAGTAAAGTCTAGAATTGATAACAGAAAGACTACCGGTAGGGGTATGCACACCAGGAAAAATGCCCAAAGGGGTTCAAAGATGTTGCTTTTGGAGAGTGGGGTAGGGGACAGGATGTGATATGTCAGGGGACTATTATTTTTTATCTGAAGCCCTTTTGTGCTATATATATTTCTATAATGTATAAATGATATATAATAAGATAATATGACAATTATATTTAATATAATCAATTAATACTTAATGTTATAGATGCTATTTTAATACATGTGTAGTTTGTTAATTATATTATTTATAATTAATATATATGATATACTACATGTATTATTTATACATAACTGTGTACATATATTACTTTGAGAAGAAAAAGTGGGAAGGAAGGAAGAGAAGGGTACTATTATTGAAATTGCCTTTGCAAAAACTGTAACTGAGGAAATTATGACAACGAAAGAGATCAGACCTAACCGACTCTATCTTACAGCTAACCTTTAAGGTGTCCTTGTTCATTCCTGTGTATAGGCCGAACTAATCTTGGGAAGGAATTTAGTTTATAGTTTAACTCTGATACAAAATTGATAATAGCCCTTCCCTCTCCTCCCACCCCCTCAAAAAAAAACAAAAACCTTCTTACCTGGGAACCAGTCAGCCTTTGCAGGACTAACAAATTAGCTACAAGATTAGAAATTACAGTTTAGGGGCCATGTAGCCTGCAGTTGCAAGGGTCTGAACCTCCCCAGATTGCTCCCGGGAATAACATCACTGTTGTAAAACCTAAGATCACTGTTTGATATATTTTGCAGACCCTGCATTCCGATGCACCAGCTTGTGATACAGGAGCGGGGTAGGGAAGTGCTGGGCAGAGAAAGGCGGGTCCCTGGCTAGGGCTCCACCCTCGGGGCTGTGCCCAGGGACCTAGGTGAGGATAGGCACTCCTGCCTTCCCACTCAAATGTTATATTCACCCCTAGATGTTGCCATGGGGTCAGAGCCCCACAGCCTGCCTGTCTGCATACTCCCCCTAGAGGTTCTGAAGAAGCGAGCCATTCCCCCTGTGGCATGCTCTGCAAGGGGGATAGGGGAACTTTCCCCATTTCACTTACAGCACTCAGACCAGTAATCTGGCCCAGACAGTTCTGTGAACCCACCCAGGAACAGAAGATAGCAAGAAAAACTCACTTAGAGCCCCCTATGATTCCATATCCAACTCAACCAGTCAACACTCTGTACTTCCCAAGCCCCTACCCACCAAATTATTCTTAAAAATTTCAATGCCCCGAGACTGATTTGAATAATAAAACTGCAGTCTCACGCACAGCTGGCTCTGCATGAATTACTCTTTCTCCATTGCAATTCCCCTGTCTTGATAATCAGCTCTAAGCGGCAGGCAAGGTGAACCCGTTGGGCAGTTACACTGTCTGCTCCCACACTTTCCACTTGAGGTCCTGTGTGATTCGTTTTCTCCACAACTGCCTTGCCTCAAGAAAAAAGTTATTCTACACGGATTAGTGATCCTTCGCTCTATCACTAGCTAATCTTTTGTCTCCTTCCAACCAACTACCCCCAAACAAGCTTCCATCTGGCTTTCCTTGTCTGATGAAAGATCCTGAGTCCAAAATCAGGAAGTCACTTTAGATTCACTGTCCTCCATATGTGTCAATGAGACCAGGTCATGATCAGTCTGTTTTCTACTGTCTGCCTGCTCTTATTCTTACTGTTGCTCTTTTTGTTCCAGCTATCATAATCTCTGGCCTAGACATCCACAATAGCCTGCTAAGTGATTTTCCCACAGTGGCAGCTCAGAAGGGATTGGGAGTGAGTGAGTTGATCTTCATTAATCATCTCATCCCCCAAAAAATTTGATGTAATTAATATGTGCCTGCTTTATAAAGGCAGCTTTTAAATATGTCTTCCAACACCTACTGCCCTCAGGCTTCACCAGCCAAATTGGCCCCTTAAACCACTCTTTTATAAAAATGTACTGTCTCGGCTGGGCATGGTGGCTCACGCCTGTATTCCCAGCACTTCGGGAAGCCGATGTGGGGTGATCACCTGAGGTCAGGAGTTCGATACCAGCCTGGCCAACATAGTGAAACCTCATCTGTACTTAAAATACAAAAATTAGCCAGGTGTGGTGGCGTGCACCTATAATCCCAGCTACTCAGGAGGCTGAAGCAGGAGAATCACTTGAACTCAGGAGGCGGAGGTTGCAGTGAGCCAAGATTGTGCCACTGCACTCCAACCTGGGCAACAAAGCAAGTTAAAAAAAAAAAATTTACTGTCTTCCTATTGCTGCCAGTATACTTTTCCCCCTCCTTCAAACCATCCATCCTCCCTAAAAGCTGCTCAAGTGATCCTTTATTTTAATTAATTAATTAATTAGTTTTTGTTGAGACTGAGGTCTCACTTTGTTGCCAAACTCAAACTCCTGGTCTCAAGGGATCTGCCCGCCTTGGCCTCCCAAGGTGCTGGGATTACAGGTGTGATAAAATTTCTTATTGTCATCGTTGTAGTTGTTGTTGTTGTTGTTGTTGTTGTTTTTGAGACAGGGTTTTGCTCTATGACCCAAGCTGGAGTACAGTGGCACAATCATGGCTCACTGCAACCTCAACTTAAGTACTCTTTTAAACCACAAATCAGAGGAGACTACTTCTGTACTTTAAAATCCTCCCATAACTTAAGGAAAAGTGTGTCAACACAAGGATCTTCAAGATCTGGCCTATAGCAACTCATCAGCTATATTTCTCTACCCACATTCACTACCTCACAAGCTTCATAAGGAACTGCTGGTAGTTGCCTCAAACTGCCAAGAGGCAAGAAGTAAGAAGAGGAAGGAACAGATAAAGAAGGGGAGGGGAGGAATGAAGAAGAAAAGGGGGAGAAGTGGGGAGATGGGAAAGAGGGAAGGAGTAGAGGGGTAAGGAGAAGAGGAAAAAGGAGGAATAGGGGTAGGAGGAGGGGAATGGAAGAAAGGTAGTGGAAAAAGATTGAGGAACTAAATCAAATAAGTATAGATTCCAAATAATGGTGAATAGGACCAATGTGCAATGCATTCCTATTGTAAATCAAAAATAAAATACCAAGGTTCCTCAACCATTTGAATGTACTTTCACCTCGGCCAGGGCGCTCTTTAAAAATGTAACCTGAGAGACTTTCTGGCCATGACAGGAAGTAGGGGTCGAACATGGCTCATTATATTTCTCTGGCTTTAACATCAACATAGACCTTTAGATCTGATAAGAAGCATTTACATTCTATTCTCTCTGAACCTGCAGGCTTCATTTGCATGATTAAACTTTAGTCTCCACAACCTCTTATCTTAACCCAGACATTCCTTTCTATTGATCCCAGTTCTTTAAACTCAACCAATTGTCAACCAGAAATTTTTTCAATCTACATATAAGCTGGAAGCCCCCCTCCCACCCCGCTTGGAGTTGTCCCACCTTTCTGGGCCAAACCCATGTATTTCTTACATGTATTTGACTGAAGCCTCTTGTCTCCCTAAAATGTATAAAACCAAGCTACTCCCCAACCACCTTGGGCACTTACTCTCAGGATCTCCTGAGGACTTTGTCACAGGCCATGGTCACTCCTATTTGGCTCAGAATAAATCTCATCAAATATTTTCCAGAGTTTGACTCTTTTTGTTGACACTGTATAGTCTATCAGTTAAGATTCTGGTTTCGGCTGGGCGCGATGGCTCAAGCTTGTAATCCCAGCACTTTGGGAGGCCAAGACGGGCGGATCACGAGGTCAGGAGATCGAGACCATCCTGGCTAACACAGTGAAACC
>NW_012120799.1:153550-157499 GCF_000951035.1 Colobus angolensis palliatus | reverse complement strand
ACTCCGTCTCAAAAAAAAAAAAAAAAAAAGATTCTGGTTTCTACCCAGGTACCGTTGGCTACTTATTTTTCACGTTTTTATTCTTATAAAAGAAACCTTACATACATAGGAAGCAGATGTCACTTTTTATTTTTGTAGAATTAATTTTTAAACTTTTAATTATAGGTTCTTTTCAGAAAGAGTGAACTAAACTCTATTACTCACACATTCATTCAACAAATGTTTATTGAGCAGCCATTCAGTGCCAGGAACTGTGTTGGACAACAGGGATACAAACATCACTCTATTTCAGATTCCACTGCCTGTCAGATGCTTCTGTCTTAACACCTCAGCTCCACTTTGTCTAGATCCCAACATGTATATTTTTTTAACCATCCATCTCAGCAAGAAAAAGTAATACAGGCCCCCGACAAATCCTTTAATAAGTTTCCTTTTATGCCCTAAATTCAATCTAGTTACCTGTATCTGCAAACATGCTCCTGAGTCTCCAGTACTCAAACTGTCACTTGTAAGTTGCCTGCCCTTATCCTACTCTACCCTTCCCTTCTTCCTCTTTTTCCATAGCTCACTGCTACTTCCCAGAGCTCCTTAAGTTTACTCCTACATACTGCTAGCAACTCTTTTCTCCCCATTCCCACATCATGGCTTAAAATGTCACAAAGTGTTCTATTTAACAAGATTTAAGGACTTGATTGATGAAAACTTAATGTGGGGCCTTTCAGTTTCCAATCCTATATATAAGGAGCTTAGAAGTCACCACTCCATGTTAACAATAAGTAAAAAACCGAACAAACTGAAAAATCAACAATTATTCTTAAATCCTTTAGAGAAGTGAGACCACAGGACAAACAGCTGCTGCCAGAATTGGGGAGAGGCAAATACAGATAATGACAAGTTTCCAGAGCAAAATTCCATGAGCAGAAGCCTCCCTAGGAACCATTACCTAAGTAGAAAAACCTGAACTGTCAGAGGTGTTTGAACCACAGCAACTCCATCTTTAGTAGGGGCTGGGTAAAAAAAGGCTGAGACCTGCTGGGCTGCATTCCCAGACAATTAAGGCATTCTAAGTTACAGGATGAGATACAAAGTCAGCACAAGATACGGGTCATAAAGACCTTGCTGATAAAACAGGTGGCATTAAAGAAGCCAACTAAAACTCACCAAAACAAAGATGGTGATGAGAGTGACCTCTGGTTGCCCTCACTGCTACACTCCCATCAGCACCATGACAGCTTACAAATGCCATGGCAATGTCAGGAAGTTACCCTATAAGGTCTAAACAGGGGATGCATGAATAATCCACCCCTTGTTTAGCATATCATCAAGAAATAACCATAAAAATGGGCAACCAGTGCCCCTTGGGGCTGCTCTGTCTATGGAGTAGCCATTCTTTTATTTCTTTACTTTCCTAATATCTTGCTTTCGCTTTATGGACTTGTCCTGAATTTTTCTGGTGAGAGATCCAAGAACCCTCTCTGGGGATCTGGATCGGGACCCCTTTCCAGTAACATCTTTCTGGCAACCACCAAAGGGACTATACTGCAGAAACACCTAACCCAAAGGCTAACTTTGGGCAAGTGGTAGGATCCAGTAACATCTTTTTGGCAAACCTCGAAGGGATGATACTGAAGAAACACTCCAACCTAAAGGAAATAAACTGCAGCACTGATTGTCCCATTTTGGGTAAGTGGTGGGGTACCCAGGTAAAGGATGCGATTGGGTTAGAGGCCCAATTTAGAGGAGTTAGAGTATCTCATAAGACAGAGTGGGTTAGTGGCCCCTCTTAATAAAAGGCAAGGACACTTGACCAACCTTGGGTTAGAGGCCCAACTTAGGAGGGTTAGGGTCCCTTCTAAGACTTAGAGGGTTAGAGGCTCCTCTCAGTAAATTCCCTTTTGGCTAAGAATGGGTTTGGCACTACAGAATCTATAGAATGTTAACTGCTATTCTCTTTGGAATAATCTGCCTTGTGCCTTTTGCTATGGGTGACAGGATTAGGCATGTACAGACAGTGGGATATGGGGAGCCTTTTTCTTCCCAAAAAGGGGAAAGTTGAGAGCTGATGGGACTGCTGGAAAATATCCCTTCACAATCGAAAAGTGGCCATCTGAACTTTTGATTCAGTGTGGCTGCAAGGGATGGGTCTTTCACTTCACCTCCCTGAGCTCTTCGCCTTCCCCAACCTGCCACAGGCAATACTTTTCTTTCTCTCCTTTCTCTTTCCTGTCTTTTCCATTACTCAGGGTGACTGTCTTGCCCAGAGACCACGAGTTGAAACTCCTGGCCAGAGGTTGGATTAATGATGATGGGGCCCAATCAGGGGCAAGTTTGGGCCTTGCCAGTTTCATATTGGGTGATAGGCACAGTGGCTAATGTCTGTGTTTTGTCGTATGTATTTTGCTCTGGCCAGAACAGAGAATGATAATTTTCCTTTGTGTTGCAGCTTGGCCCCCAGTGCTATGGTGCAGCAAACCGGTTCACCAGGTTGAATCAGGGAAAGGAAACACAGAAGCCTGGCATGCTGGCAAAAGGGCAAGAATTTCTTACAAGTCAGACTTCTGGCCTCTCTCTCCCTCTCTCCCTTCCTCCCTCCCCCCCTCTCTCTGTCTCTGTCTCTGTCTCTGTGCAAACCAGTTGAAAGAATGGTAAAAATCACTGTTTATTGCCTGTGTAATGTTTGATTAATGGATAAAAAGGATTTATGAGGATTTGTGAGGCTAGCCTTGAGCTGTAGCAATTCTGGTGTTCTTCATGTGTTTTCCTGTATTATTCTGTCATGAAAGAGGGGTACCTTAGGATAGAACATGGGCCTAGGACCCCAGAGCCCACTATTCAAGATGGCCCAGAAAACTGGTTACAAACTTTGCTGCAGTTCCCTGAAAAAAACTGGATGAGGTTTCCCTCTTGCCTGGTATGTCCTTGGAAGCTTAACATTGTAACAATGTGGCCATGCTTTCTCTTTTTACAATAGTAGCCCAGGTTCAGGTTTTAATTCCTGGTTTGCAGAATGAGTCCTTTATCTTCTGTCTGTGTAGTTATATGTGTTATGTGTGTTTAATATAAAAGAGTTTTAATTAATTGGTTTAATAATAATAAGAGCTTAAATTAAATATTTTGTCAGAAAAATAAAAGTGTAATGCCTTTTATTTAGTTCATATAACTTAATCTTTGGGAAATAAAGACAGTTTTAAAGATTATTGGTAAAATAAAAATATCTTCTAAAATGTAAGCATTTGGTCTAAATTAAGCAGGTTAGATATTAAGTTTGCTAAATGCTTTAAGGCCAAAAACTGCTTCTTTGACTTTTGAAAATTGTTCAATTTACCTAGCTTGGACATTAGATTCTAGACAAGGCCTGGGGACAAGTTGAATTAGCCATGCTCCCTAGCTATGCAAAGAAGATTATAAAGAAAAGACATTTTATAAAACAAAGGATGTTGTATGGTAAATTCTTGTCCTAAAATAAAATGAATGGTTGTTTGACAAGAGCAATGTTTAGGACAAGTCAGAAAGTCCATGCATGTCATAGATGGTCTGTATAAGTCATGAAAGAATTTGTCAAAGGGAATTTATGCAAGAAATGTGCAATTTAAAGGTGATTAGCCCTCCTAAATACTTCATAAAATGCCACTATGACTCTTAACTGTACAACTTGCCTGTTTTACAGCTAGGTAAGGCCTGGAACACATGAAGTTAGAGACTAGAGAGAGTCACACCTTATCTACACTTCTGTCTGAGTCCTAGGCTCCACACCTAGTACATAATTAAAATCCCAAACTTTTTTTTTTTTTTTTTGAAACGGAGTTCCTCTGTCGCCCAGGCTGGAGTGCAGTGGCCGGATCTCAACTCACTGCATGCTCCGCTTCCCGGGTTCACGCCATTCTCCTGCCTCAGCCTCCCGAGTAGCTGGGACTACAGGCGCCCACCACGTCGCCCGGCTAGTTTTTTT
>NW_012120799.1:144456-153255 GCF_000951035.1 Colobus angolensis palliatus | reverse complement strand
TTTTTTTTTTTTTTTGCCTAAAGGGTTAAAGGATTGTTTTAAGTTATGATAAAGCTAAAGGTTTAAGCAAGTTGTGGAAGGTTCATGAAAAACTAATTGTAAAAGAGATTCTGTGTGTGAACATTGCCTAAAATTAAAAGAGTATTATTCAGTTTTTCTGTAAATTTAGCATTGGAATAAAAGCACAACAGGTTTTTTTTAGAGCAAAAACATGCTTATGATCTGCTCTTATACAAAAATTTGTAGAGGTTTTAAAAGGTTTATGAAAATCTTACATTATGGTCAAACTGATTAAGATTGATTATATTTGTCTATAAAGTTTTATTAAGAGTTGGGTTTGCATCATTCTCAGCAAACTAACACAGGAACGGAAAATCAAACACCAAATATTCTCACTCATAAGTGGGAGTTGAAAAATGACAACACACGGACACAGGGGAGGGAACATAACATACCGGGGCCTGTCGGTGGGTGGGAGGCAAGGAGAGGGCTAGGATTAGGACAAATACATAATGCTTGCAGGGCTTAAAACCTAGATGATGGGTTGATGGGTACAGCAAAGTACCATGACATATATATACCTATGTAACCAACCTGCATCTTCTGCACATGTATCCCAGAATTTAAAGTATGTTAAAAAATAAAATATAGTAAAATAAAATAAAGTAAAATAAAATGAAATAAAATAAAATAAAATTGCGTTTGACATCAATAATGCACTAATGCAATGCTGACATTTGGCTTATTTGGTATAAAAGATATACAGGAAGCATTATCAAATACAAAATGGTATTTGGTTTTCTTTGGGCTGTATTTCCCTATAAATATGTTTTTGGCATGTTATGAAATTATGGAAAACTATAATTCTGATATGACTTTGTGTATGTTATTAATAATTATAATTGTTACATAAAATCATTGTATGTCACAGAGGTAACCAAATTTCTTTGTGAATTGTGTTATTGTATTGTCTTTTTTTAAATATACATTAAGTTCTGTGGTACACGTGCAGAATGTGCAGTTTTGTTACATAGGTATACACATGCCATGGTGGTTTGCTGCACCCATCAACCCATCATCTACTTTAGGTATTTATCCTACCGCTATCCCTCTCCTAGCCCCCAATGCCTGGACAGGCCCCAGTGTGTGATGTTCCCCTCCCTGTGTCCATGTGTTCCCATTGTTCAAATCCCACTTATGAGTGAGAACATGCAGTGTTTGATTTTCTGTCCTTGTGATAGTTTGCTGAGAAAGATGGTTTCCAGCTTCATCCATGTCCCTGCAAAGGACATGAACACATGCTTTTTTATGACTGCATAGTATTCCATATTGTATATGTGCCACATTTTCTATATCCAGTCTATCATTGATGGGCATTTGGGTCCGTTCCAAGTCTTCACTATTGTGAATACTGCCGCAATAAATGTATGTGTCATGTGTCTTTATATTAGAATGATTTATAATCCTTTGGGTATATACCCAGTAATGGGATTGCTGGGTCAAATGGTATTTCTGGTTCCAGATCCTTGAGGAATCACCACACTGTCTTCCGTAATGGTTGAACTAATTTACACTCCCACCAACAGTGTAAAAGTGTTCCTATCTCTCCACATCCTCTCCAGCATCTGTTGTTTCCTGACTTTTTAATGATTGCCATTCTAACTGGCATGAGATAGTATCTCATTGTGGTTTTGATTTGCATTTCTCTAATGACCAGTGATGATGAGATTTTTTTCATATGTTAATAGGCTGCATAAATATCTTATTTTGAGTGGTGTCTGTTCATATCCTTCACCTACATTTAGATGGGATTATTTGTTTTTTTCTTGTAAATATGTTTAAGTTTCTTGTAGATTCTAGATATTAGCCCTTTTTCAGATAGATAGATAGCAAAAATTTTCTCCCATTCTGTAGGTTGCCTGTTCACTCTGATGAGAGTTTCTATTGCTGTGCAGAAGCTCTTTAGTTTAATTAGATCCCATATGTCAATTTAGGCTTTTGTTGCCATTGCTTTTGTTGTTTTAGTCATGAAGTCGTTGTCCATGCCTATATCCTGAATGGTATTGCCTAGATTTTCTTCTAGGGTTTTTATGGTTTTAGGTCTTATGTTTAAGTCTATAATTCACATTGAGTTAATTTTTGTATAAGGTGCAAGGAAGGGGTCCAGTTTCAGTTTTCTGCATATGGCTAGCCAGTTTTCCCAACATCATTTATTAAATAGGGAATCCTATCCCCATTGCTTGTTTTTGTCAGGTGTGTCAAAGATCAGATAAACATGACACCATTCTCAGTTGAGAGAAATGTAAACGAATGTAAAGATGCAGAATCAAATCATATCTGCATAAAATTAACTGTGTTACAATACTGTATTGCTATAATAATTTCATAGTCACCTCCTGTTGTCTTTGCAGTGGGCTCAAGTGTTTTATCACTTAAAATGCCCTGTGACACTAATTATCTCTGCATAAGGAGTTTATCTCTCCAGAAAATTGGCTAACAAAGTAAAAAGTGATCTGTCAGAGTTCTCACTTATTTTTTTTTAATTGTGTTTAGTGCAGTATTGTGTAACCAACCGACAGGTTCTTCCTGCCCACTGCACAAAGACCACAGCACTACAATAAAGAAAAAGTTTAATTGACATGCCACATCAGAAACTGAGTTATTACTCAAATCAATCTCCTGGAAGGCTCCTAAGTTAGGGATTTTTCCAAGGCAAGGGGTGGAGGTGGCTAGGAAATGGTTGTTTGCTGCTAATTGGTTAGGGTGCAATTATAGGGGTGTGGGAAATGAGCCTTCTTCAGGCTGAATTTTTTCTGGATAGGGCCACAAGAACCATCATTTGGTGAGTCCCTGTGGAGCCATGGGTTCCAGACATACACAAAACCTGAAAAGATATCTCAAAAGGCCAATCTTGGATTCCACATTAGTGATGTTATCTTGTGACATCTGGAATAATGGCTGGCAATCTTTTATGTCTACACCTTAGCAGAATTCAAACTCCTTTCCTCCTCCTAGTCTAGTGGTCTCTCATTAGGTTTACAAAAGCAGTTGAGTTTTGGGGAGAGGCAATTATCATTTAAACTATAACCTAAATGTATTTCAAAGCTAGCTTGGCAGTTTGAAGGCTAAAGGCCAGAGGAGAGTTGGCTAGATCAGATCTTCCTCGCTGCTATAATTTTCTCACTGATATAATTTTTACAAAGGCAGTTTTAATTGTAAACCTTGAATAATGCCATGGGGCCTATACAAAGTTCCACTAGTGATGCTGGAAGTGCTCCCAAGAAACATAGAAAAGTAATTACATTACAAGAAAAAGTTGACTTGTTTGATGTGTACCATAGATTGAGGTCTGAAGCTGTGGTTGCCTACCACTTCAAGATTAATAAATCCAGTGTAAAGACCACAGTAAAAATTAAAAAAAGAAAAGAAATTTCATGAAGTCATTGCTGGAGCTATGCCAGCACGCATGAAATTCTTGCATCTTTTGCAAAATACTTTTTTATATTTTATTGAAAACACAGTTTTTATTTGGATACTGTGTTGCTATAAGCATTGCATTCCTACAGACTTCAATATGATATGACAACTTAAAGCAAAAAGAATGTGAAAGACCTAAAGTTGAAGAACTTAATGCCAGTAATAAATGGCTTGATAAACTTAGAAAGAGGTTTGCCTTCTAAAATGTTAAGATAGCAGGAGAAGCAGCTTCTGGCAATCAACAGACACAGAGGTCCCAGACACCATTAAGAAAATCATTGAGGAGAAAGGATATCTGCCTGAACAACTTTTACTGCAATGAATGTGCCCTATTCTGGGGGAAAAAGCCACAAATGATATTTATTAGTAAGAAAGAGAACCACCACCAGGATTTAAGGCAGGAAGAAATAGGCTAACTCTGCTGTTTTGTGCAAATGCAGTTGGGCTTATGATCAGAACTGCCCTTATCTATAAAGCTGCTTATCCTGAGTAATCAAGGGAAAGATAAACAGCAGCTGCTAGTCTTTTGGTTGTGCAACAAGTAGTCCTGGACAATGATAACACTTTTTCTAGATTGGTTCTATCGATGCTTTGTCCCTGAGTTCAGAGATATCTTGCCAGTAAAGGACTTTCTTTTTAAAGTTATTTTGATATTGGACAATGCCTCTGGCCACCAAGAACCTCATGAGTTCCACACCAAAGGCATCAAGGTGGTCTACTTGCCCCCAAACACAACATCTCTAATTCAGCCTCTAGATCAGAAGATTATAAAGACCTTTAAGGCTCATTACACGTGGTACTCTATGGAAAGGATTGTCAATGCTATGGAAGAGAACTCATATAGAGAAACCATCCAGAAAGTCTGGAAGAATTACACCATTGAAGATGTCATTGTTGCTAAAGAAAGAGCCATGAAAACCATCGAGCCCAACACAATATATATCTGCTGGAAAATCATGTGTCCAGATGTTGCGCATGACTTCACAGGATTTATGACAGAGCCAATCAAGAAAATCATGAAAGAGATTGTGGGAATGGCAAAAAAATAAAAATAAAGATGGGGAGTGAAAGTTTTCAAGATGTGTATCATAGGGAAATTGAAGAGCTAATAGATACCACCCACACCAGATGACAATTTGATGAAGATGAGTGCTTTAGAACCAGTTCCAGATTGTGAGTAAGAAGACTTAGAAGAAGCAGTGGAAGAAAACAGATTGACATTAGACAATCTAGCACACAGGTTCTGACTATTTGAGACAATTTTGACTTCTTTTACAATATGTACTCTTCCATTACGTGGGCACTGAAACTAATGCAAACAATAGAAGAAGGATTGGTACCATAGAGAAACATTTTTAGACAAATGAAAAAGCAAAAACATCAGTTTGGCTATCTCCGCCCAAATCTCATCTCAAGTTGTAATCCCCAGATGTCAAGGGAGAGACCTGAGATTATTGGATCATGGGGCGGTATCCCTCATGCTGAGTTCTCATAAGATCTTGAAACCACCTTTGCAAAATGACAACTGAGGAAGTTATGACAGTGAGAGAGATCAGACCTAATAGACTTCATCTTGCTTCTAATCTTTAAGCTGTCCTTGTTCATTCCCAAGCATAGACTGAACTAGCTTTTGGAAGGAATTCAGTTCATTGTTTGAGTCTGAAACAAAATTGATAATTGCCCTTCCTCCACCCCCCCCCCCCCGAAAAAAAACCCTTCTTGCCTGAGGACAAGTCTGCCTTTGCAGAACTAACAAATTGGCTACAAGATTAGAAATTATAGTTTAGGGGTCATGCAGACTCTGGCCCCAAGAGTCTGTACCTTTCCAAATTGCTCCTGGGGATAACATCACTATTGTAAAACCAAAGATCAGTGCTTAAGATATTTTGCAGACCTTACACATGATGAATCAACTGACAACACTCAGATCAGTCACTTGGCTCCACCAGTTCTGCCATCCCACGCAGGAACAGAAAACAGCAAGAAAAACTCACTTTGACCCCCTGTGATTCCATCTCCAACCTGACCAATCAGCACTCCCTACTTCCCCAGCCCCTACTCACCAAATTATCTTTAAAAACTCTGATCCTCAAATGCTCAGGGAGACTGATTTGAGTAATAATAAAACTCCAGTCTCTCACACAGCCAGTTCTGTATGAGTTACTCTTTCTCCATTGCTATTCTCCTGTCTTGATAAACTGGCTCTGTTCAGGCAGTGGGCTAGTTTGGGCAATTACAATCTGATGGTTTTAAAAGCTGCAGTATTCCCTGAATGCTCTCTCTCTCTCCTGCCATCATGTAAGACATGCTTTACTTCCCCTTCACCTTCAGCCATGATTGTAAGTTTCCTGAGGCTTCCCTAGACATGCAGAACTGTGAGTCAAATTCAACCTCTTTTCTTCATAAATTATCCAGCCTCAAGTAGTATCTTTACAGCAGTGTGAGAAGAGACTAATACAGTCAGGCAGAAATTATGATGTGTTTCTGTAAAGTTAAACAGGGTATACCTGCCTCTCTTGCCTCACCTTTCATCTCCTTCACCTCTTTCATCTCTGCTACATCTGAGACAGCAAGACCAACCTCTCTTCTTTCTCCTCTTCCTCAGCCTAGTCAGTGTGAAGACCTTTATGATGATCCAGTTCCACTAAATGAACAGTAAATTTATTTTATCTTCTTTATTATTTTCTTAATAGCATTTTATTTCCTCTAGCTTATTTTATTGTAAGAATACAGTATATATATATATATATATATATATATATATATATATATACACACATACATACACACACACACACACACGCACACGAAATATGTGTTAATCAACTGTTTATGTTATCAGTAAGACTTCTCATCAACAGTAGGCTGAGTAGTTAACTTTTGGGGGAGTAAAAAGTTATACGTGAGTTTTTTTACTGTCCAGATGGTCAGCACTCCTAATCTCCACATTATTCAAGGATTAACTTTTATTTTATTTTTTTACCAGAGCCTAACCTGCTAGGGTATTATCAGGCCCTTTTCTATCTGGAAAAAGGGGAATGCTCAACTCCAGCCATCTTGCCCCACCTAAAGGGATAACGTAACTGAGAAGCACTGCTGAAGTTCATAGTCCAGGGGCACAAGCTCACCAAAGACTGAGACAGAACTGTAGAATTTCCCATCTTCCACACCTTATTTACACGTTGTTAAAGTGAAATAAATACGGCCTGAGAAGTACTCTGTACTTCTATATTTGAGTCCTTGTGGACAAACTGCAACCTAACTTAATAGGTAGACAAGATTGAAAATCTAACTTAGGAGTATGCTCCTGTAACAATAGCTGAATCTTGGCCAATCCCAGCAGCCATACTTCAACGACTCATACACTGCTGAGTGCTCAAAGTGTATTCAAATAAGGCAAATACCAACTTGTAATCAATCCAGCTGTTTCTGTTCCTCACTTCCTATTTCTGTACGTTACTTTACTTTTTTGTCTATAAATCTGTTCTGACCACAAGGCATCCCCAGAGTCTCTGAATCTACTGTGATTCTGGGGACTGCCCAATTTGCAAATCATTCACAACTCAATTAAGCGCCATTAAATTTAATTAGGCTGAAGTTTTTCTTTTAACAACATTTAATAAAGGCCTATTTCCTGCAGTTCCTTTTACCCAGTGCATCATGTCCCCACCTTTCAACAAAAAATTAGAAGGCATACTAAAATGCAAGAAAAAAAGAACAGTTTGAATAAACTGAACAGATATAGAAACCAGAGGCAGATAGGGTAGGAATGTTGCAATTATCAGACCAGAAAATTTTAAATTATGATTAATATGCTGTGGACCTTAATAGGAAAAAAAGCAGATGACATGCAAGAAAAGATGAATAATGTAAACAGGGAGATGAAAATTTTTCGAATTTAAAAATGCTAGAAAGCCAGGCCTAGTGATACATGCCTGTAATCCCAGATACTCAAGAGGCTGAGGAAGGAGGATTGCTTGAGGCAAGGAGTTCAACACTGTAGTGCACTTTGATTCTGCCTGTGAATAGCCACTGCACTCCAGCTTGGGCAACATAGCAATATCCCATCTCTAGTTTTTTTAATGCTAGAGATAAAAAACACTAAAATATCTGAAGAATGCCTTTGGTGGGCTCATTATTAGACAACACAGCTGAGGTAAAAACCCCTGAGCTTGAGGATATGACAATAAAAACTTCCAAAACTGAAAAGCAAAGCTAAAAAGACTGAAAAAAAAACCCTCAAAAGTCCAAGAATTGTAAGACTACTACAAAAGGTGTAACATGCGTGTAATACAAATACCAGAAGGAGAATACCTTGAGAAAAAAAAAAAAGATGGTATATTTGAAGCAATATGACTGAAAACTTGCCCCTCTCCCCCAATTAATGTCAGATAGCAAACCATAGATCTAGAAAGTTCAGAAAACAAGAAGCAGGATAAATGCCAAAAATACTGTCAGGCACATTATATTTAAATTTAAAAATATCAAAAATAAAGGAAAAATACTGAAAGAAGCCAGAAGAAAAACATACCTTGCCCTTGAGGGACAAAAACAAAAGTAGCATATGACTTCTTCCCAAAAGTGACGCAAGCAAGAGCATGGAGTGAAATATTTAGAGTTTTGAGAAAAAAATATATCAGCCTAGAATTCTGTACCCTGTGAAGTTATCTTACAAAAGTGAAGGAGAAGTAAAGCCTGTCTTGGACAAACAAAAATTGTGGGAATTTGTTGCCAGCAGGTGTGCCTTGCAAGAAAGGTTAAAAATGATTCTTTAGAAAGAAGGAAAATGATATAGATCAGAAACTTGGACTTACATGAAGAAAAAAAGAGCATGAGAAAACGAATAAATGAAAATCAAATAATATAATCAAGAAAATAAAAAATATTTTAAAAATCAAATGAAAAATAAAATATAAAATAAAATATTTTATATTTCTTAATCTTAACAAAACTAACAGAAACATGTTCAAAATAATGGCAAAATGTATTTTATTGTATCTGTTTATGTGTGTGTATATATGCATATATATGCTTATGAATATATGGAAGAAATGACAGCAATGATACAAGGAATAGGAGGGGAAACTGGGAACATTTTGGTATTAAAAGATACTTGAACTATCTATGAAGCAATATAGTGTTACTTAAAAATAGACTTCAATTAGTTGTAAATTTATATTGTAAACTCTAGGACAACAGAAAGCATTTTAAAAAAAAGAAGTGTACAGAATGGGAGAAAATTTTTGCAATCTACTCGTCTGACAAAGGGCTAACATCCAGAATCTACAAAGAACTCAAACAAATATACAAGAAAAAAACAAA
>NW_012120799.1:142724-143731 GCF_000951035.1 Colobus angolensis palliatus | reverse complement strand
AAAAAAAAAAGAAGTGTAATTGATGTGGTAACAATGGAGAGTAGACAGAATTACAAAATGTTCAATTCAAGCCATAAAAGGTTAAAAAATTGTTGAAGACCAAAAAAACAGGTAACAAGTAGAAAGAAGTGCTAAATATGGTAGATACTAAATCAACTATATCAATAATCACTTTAAATGTCAAAGGTCGAAATACACCACTTAAAAAACAGAGATTATAAGAGTGGATAACATGTTATCTACAATAAACTTTAAATGTAAAGACACATATTGATTAAAAGTATAAAAAAGGAGAAAAATGTACCATGCCAGCATGAATCCAAAAAAAATTAGGAAGAGTTAATTTTCGACAGAAAATATTTCAGAGCAAGAAAAGTTACCAGAGATAAGGAGGGGGATTATGCAATAATAAAAGGGTCAATACTCCAAGATGTCATAATGATCTTTAATGAGTTTGAACCTAACAGAGTGGCAAAATACCTGAGGCAAAACTGATAGAACTACAAAAGAAATATATGAATCTCCTATTATAGTTGAAGACATTTAACATATTTCTATCAGAAAGGACAGCTTCAACAAGAACTGAATTCCTACTGAGAAAAATTAGGCAGGAAAAAGAAATACAAAGCATCTAAACTGTGAAGGAAGAAGTAAAATTCTGTTTGCAGATAACACGATCTTATTTGTAGAGAGCACTAGAGTCCACAAAATAACCATTTCACCTGGACTATCTAATCAGTCCTATGAATGTATTCCTAAATGTGGTTATTGAATTCCGAATAGCTGCCTCATGACAAGTACATGTTATTTAAGGAGGAGAAATATTAAATTTTGAATTGAGTATGTAGCCTCCCTATCATTATATATATAGTTTCTTTTTCCACGCTAGTCAATGACTTGACCTAAACTGTAAATGTTTCTAAAGAGTGAATTGTCCATATCCTTTCCCCACTTTTTGATGGGGTTGTTTGTTTTTTTCTTGTATATTTGTTTGAGTTCTTTGTAGA
>NW_012120799.1:137154-141717 GCF_000951035.1 Colobus angolensis palliatus | reverse complement strand
AAATCCTAGAGGTCTGCTGATATTTCATTACTAAATTTATTTTTTACTTATAATTGACACATAATAATTGTACGTATTTCTGATATGCAATGTAATGTCTCAATGTATGTACAATGTAATGATTAAATCAGGGTAATCACCATAAAAAAAAAGAGTGAATTGTCACACATCAAACTTACATTAAGTAATTCCATCCACTTATGGAGGAGGAGGAGGAGAATGTGGAAGAGGTAGAAAGCTGGGCACAAGTTGATCTGCCTATGAGTCAGTAAAGACTGAAGTAATGTCCCATGTTGAGCTGGTTATTTTGATATATGATAATAATTACCTTCGATATAGAACAATTCTGTTAACTGGAAAGTCACAGGATATATCCAGCTTATTTTTCAGGATAGATAGTTTTTACTGTGGACCAAATAGGTTAAAATTACACTATATGTTAATTGCATTTAGGTTTTAAAGCAAAGAATCTGTAGAGAAATCTATGCGATATATAGTTAGTTCAGATTAGATTTCATTTGGGGAATGAAGTTCTGAAATATCTCTAAAGCAGTTTACTCATCAAATGAAAAATCCTCCAAAAAGAGAACTATTGGGAAACCATGGTGTGTGGTGGTGGAAAAGAAAACCTCCCTCAGTTTTTTGGAGGGATTAACTTAAAAAAATACTTAAGTGACTAAGTTTACTTGGTGCAGTTAAGAATTAAACATGACAATTTTAACATTGGTGTTACATCAGAAATAAACTTACGTGATGTTCTGGTAAAAAAAATTAATAAATAAATTCAGAAACATTGAGTGACACAAACCCAACATGTAAAAATCAGTTGAATTTCTATTTAATAACAATGAAGTCTCCAGAAAGGAAATAAAGAAAACAGTCTCGTTTACAATAATATCAAAAGAGTAAAATACAGAGGAATAAACTTAATCAAGGAAATAACTTATACACTGAAAACAGTAGACACTGATAAAAGAAATTAAAGCAGACACCAACAAATGGAATTTTTAAAATATATACTTAAAGTTCTGGCACACATATGGAGAATGTGCAGGTTTGTTATATAGGTATACAACATGGCATGGTGGTTTGCTGCACCCATCAACCCGTCATCTACATTAGGTGTTTCTCCAAATGCTATCCCTCCCACAGTCCCCCACCCTCCTACAGGCTCTGGTGTGTGATGCCCCTGCCTTGTGTCCATGTGTTCTCATTGTTCAATTCACATTTATGAGTGAGAACATGCAGTGTTTGATTTTCTGTTCTTGTGTTAGTTTGCTGAGAATTATGGTTTCCAGATTCATCCATGTCTCTGCAAAAGACATGAACTCTTCCTTTTTTATGGCTGCATAGTATGCCAAGGTGTATATATGCTAAATTTTCTTCATTCAGTCTATCATTGATGAGCATTTGGGTTGGTTCCAGGACTTCACTATTGTGAACAGTGCCACAATAAACATACAGGTGCATGTGTCTTTATTGCAGAATAATTTATAATCCTTTGGATATATACCCAGCAATGGAATTGCTGAGTCAAATGCTGTTTCTGGTTCTAGATCCTTGAGGAATCACCCCACTGTCTTCCACAGTGGTTGAAATAATTTACCCTCCCAACAACAATGTAAAAGCATTCCTATTTCTCCACATTCTCTTCAGCATCTGTTGTTTCCTGACTTTAATGATTGCCATTCTAACTGGCATGAGATAGTACCTCACTGTGGTTTTGATTTGAAATCCTCTGATGACCAATGTGATGAGCCTTTTTTCATATGTTAGTTGACTGCATAAGTATCTTCTTTTGAGAAGTGTCTGTTCATGTCCTTCAACCACTTTTTGATGGTTTTTTTATTCTTGTAAATTCGTTTAAATTCTTTGTAGATTCTGAAGGTTAGCCCTTTGTCAGATGGATAGATTGCAAAAATTTTCTCCAATTCTGTAGGTAGCCTGTTCACTCTGATAATAATCTCTTTTGCTGGGCTGAAGCTCTTTCATTTAATTAGATCCCATTTGTCAATTTTGGCTCTTGTTGCCATTGCTTTTGGTGTTTTAGTCATGAAGTCTTTGCCCATGCATATGTCCTGAATGGTATTGCCTACGTTTTATTCTAGGGTTTTTATTGTTTCAGGTCTTACATTTAAGTCTTTAATCCATCTTAAGTTAATTTTTGTATAAGGTGTAAGGAAGGGGTCCAGTTTCAGTTTTTTGCATGTGGCTAGCCAGTTTTCCCAACACTATTTGTTAAATAGGGAATCCATTCCCCATTGCTTGTTTTTGTCAGGATTGTCAAAGATCAGATGGTAGTAGATGTGTGGTGTTATTTCTGAGGCCTCTGTTCTCTTCCGTTGGTCTATATAGCTCTTTTGGTACCAGTACCATGCTGTTTTGGTCACCATAGCCTTGTAGTATAGTTTGAAATCAGGTAGCGTGATGCCTCCAGCTTTGCTCTTTTTGCTTAGGATTGTCTTGGCTATGCAGGCACTTTTTTGGTTCCATATGAAATTTAAAGTTGTTTTTTCCAATTCTGTGCAGAAAGTCAACGGTAGCTTGATAGGGATAGCATTGAATCTATAAATTACTTTGGACAGTATGGCCATTTTCATGATATTGATTCTTTCTATCCATGACCATGGAATGTTTTTACATTTGTTTTTGTTCTCTCTTATTTCCTTGAGCAGTGGTTTGTAGTTCTCCTTGAAGAGGCCCTTCACATCCCTTCTAAGTTGGATTCCTAGGTATTTTTTCACTTGGTAGCAATTGTTAATAGGAGTTCACTCATGATTTGGCTCTCTGTTTGTCTGTTATTGGTGTATAGGAATGCTTGTGATTTTTGCACGTTAATTTTGTGTCCTCGGACTTTACTGAAGTTGCCTATCAGCTTAAGAAGATTTTGACTTGAGATGATGGGGTTTTCTAAATATACAATCATGTCATCAGCAAACAGGGACAATTTGACTTCCTTTTTTCCTAATTAAACGCCTTTATTTCTTTCTATTGCCTGATTACCCTGGCCAGAACTTCCAATATTATTTTGAATAGGAGTGGTGAGAGAGGGCATCCTTGTCTTGTGCCGGTTTTCAAAGGGAATGCTTCCAGTGTTCCCCCATTCAGTATGATATTGGCTGTGGGACTGTCATAAGTAGCTCTTATTATTTTGAGAGATGTTTCTTCAATATCTAGTTTATTGAGAGTTTTTAGCATGAAGGGGTGTTGAAGTTTGTCAAAGGCTTTTTCTGCATCAATTGAGAAAATCCTGTGTTTTTTTTTTCATTGGTTCTCTTTATGGGATGGATTATGTTTACTGATTTACATATATTGAGCCAGCCTTGCATCCCAGGGATGAAGCCCACTTGATCATAGTGGATAAGCTTTTTCATGTGCTGCTGGATTTGTTTTGCCTGTATTTTATTGAAGATTTTTTGCATCGATGTACATCAGGGATATTGGCATGAAATTTTCCTTTTTTGTTTTGTCTTTGCCAGGTTTTGGTGTCATGATCATGCTGGCCTCGTAAAACGAGTTAGGGAGGATTCCCTCTTTTTCTATTGTTTGGAATAGTTTCAGAAGGAATAGTACCAGCTCCTCTCTGTACCTTTGGTAGAATTCGGCTGTGAATCCATCTTGTCTTGGACTTTATTTGGTTCGTAGGCTATTAATTACTGCCTCAATTTCAGAACTTGTTATTGGTCTATTCAGGGATTTGACTTCTTCCTGGTTTAGTATTGTGAGGGTGTATGTGTCCAGGAATTTTTCCATTTCTTCTAGGTTTTCTAGTTTATTTGCATAGAAGTGTTTATAGTATTCTCTGATGGTAGTTTGTATTTCTGTGGGTCCAGTGGTGATATCCCCTTTATTATTTTTTATTGCTAGTATTTGATTCTTCTCTCTTCTCTTCTTTATTAGTCTGGGTAGCAGTCTAACTATTTTATTGGTCTTTTCAAAAATCCAGCTCCTGGAGTCATTGGTTATTTGAAGGGTTTTTCCTGTCTCTATATCCTTCACTTCTGCTCTGATCTTAGTCATTTCTTGTTTTCTGCTAGCTTTTGAATTTGTTTACTCTTGCCTCTCTATTTTTTTCAATTTTGATGTTAGGGTATCGATTTTAGATCTTTCCTCCTTTCTTTTGTGGGCATTTAGTGCTCTAAATTTTCCTCTATACATGCTTTAAATATGTCCCAGAGATTCTGGTACATTGTGTCTTTGTTCTCATTGGTTTCAAGCAACATCTTTATTTCTGCCTTCATTTCGTTATTTACCCAGTAGTCATTCAGGAGCAGGCTGTTCAGTTTCCATTTAGTTGTGCAGTTTGGAGTGAGTTCCTGAATCCTGAGTTCTAATTTGATTGCACTGTGGTCTGAAAGACTGTTATGATTTCTGTTGTTTTGCATTTGCTAAGGAGGGGTTACTTCCAATTTTGTGGTCAATTTTAGAATAAGTGTGATGTGGTGCTGAAAAGAATGTATATTCTGTCAAAATGTGGCACATATACACCATGGAATACTATGCAGCCATAAAAAAGGATGAGTTTGCGTCCTTTGTAGGGACATGGATGCAGCTGGAAACCAT
>NW_012120799.1:133040-136779 GCF_000951035.1 Colobus angolensis palliatus | reverse complement strand
TGCTTGGTCCAGAGCTGAGTTCAAATCCTGAATATCGTTGTTAATTTTCTGTTTCATTGATCTGCCCTCTATTGACTGTGGGGTGTTAAAGTCTCCCACTATTATTGTGTCAGAGTCTAAGCCTCTTTTTGTTCTCTAAGAACTACGCAAATAAACTAGAAGATCTAGAAGAAATTGATAAATTCCTGGACACATACACCCTCCCAAGACTAAATCAGGAAGCAATTGAATGCCCGAATAGACCAATAAGAAGTTCTGAAATTGGGTCCATTCCAAGATGGCTGAATAGGAACAGCTCCAGTCTACAGCCCCCAGCATGATCAATGCAGAAGATGGGTGATTTGTGCATTTCCAACTTAGGCACCTGGTTCTTCTCATTGGGACTGGTTGGACAGTGGGTACCGCCCATGGAGGGTGAGCTGAAGCAGGGCAGGGTGTCACCTCACCTGGGAAGTGCAAGGGGTCAAGAGATTTCCCTTTCCTAGCCATGGGAAGCCATGACAGACTGTACCTGGAAAAACAGTACACTCTCACTCAAATACTGCACTTTTCCAACGGTCTTAGCAAATGGCACACTAGGAGATTATGTTTCATCTCTGACTCGGTGGGTCCCATGCCCATAGAGCCTTGCTCACTGCTAGCACAGCAGTCTGAGATCAACCTGCGACCTATGAGGCAACAGCCCAGCAGGGGGAGGGGCATCTGCCATTGCTGAGGCTTCAGTAGGTAAACAAAGTGGCAGGGAAGCTCGAACTGGGTGGAGCACACCACAGTGATATGAGACATGCTGCCTCTATAGACTCCTCCTCTGGGGGCAGGGCATAGCTGAACAAAAGGCAGCAGAAACTTCTGCAGACTTAAACGTCCCATTCTGACAGCTCTGAAGAGAGCAGTGGTTCTCCCAGCCTGGTGTTTGAGCTCTGAGAATGGACAGACTGCCCCCTCAAGTGGGTCTCTGACACCCATGTAGCCTAACTGGGAGACACCTCCCAGTAGGGGCCCACTGACACCTCATACAGGCAAGTGCCCCTCTGGGACAAAGATTCCATGGGAAGGATCAGGAAGCAATATTTGCCATTCTGCAATATTTGCTGTACTACAGCCTCCGCTGGTGACACCCAGGCAAAGAGGGTCTGGAGTGGACCTCCACCGAACTCCAACAGACCTGCAGCTGAGGGACCTGACTGCTAGATGGAAAACTAAGAAATAGAAAGGAATAGCATCAACATCAACAAAAAGGACATCTACACCAAATCCCCATCTGTAGGTCACCAATAACAAAGATCAAAGGCAGAAAAAAAACACAAAGATGGGGAGCAACCAGAGAAGAAAAGCCAAAAATTTGAAAAATGAGAGTGCCTCTTTTCCTCCAAAGGATCACAGCTGTTCACCAGCAATGGAACAAAGCTGGACGGAGAAAGACTTTGACAAGTTGACAGAAGTAGGCTTCAGAAGGTCAGTAATAACAAACATCTCCAAGCTAAATAAAGATGTTCAAACCAATAGCGAGGAAGCTAAAAACCTTGAAAAAAGATTGGGTGAATGGCTAACAAGGAAAGACAGTGTAGAGAAGACCTCAAATGACCTGATGGAGCTGAAAACCATGGCATGAGAACTACGTGTCGCATGCACAAGCTTCAATAGCTGATTCAATCAAGTGGAAGAAAGAGTATCAGTGATTGAAGTTCAAATTAATGAAATAAAGCGAGAAAGGAAGTTTAGAGAAAAAAGTAAAAAGAAATGAACAAAGCCTCCAATAAATATGGGACTATGTGAAAAGACCAAATCTACATTTGACTGGTGTACCTGAAAATAATGGGTAGAATGAAACCAAGTTGGAAAACCCTCTTCAGGATATTATCCAGGAGAACTTCCCCAACCTAGCAAGGCAGGCCAACATTCAAATTCAGGAAATACAGAGAACACCACAAAGATATTCCTCTAGAAGAGCAACCCAAGACACGTAATTGTCAGATTCACCAAGGTTGAAAAGAAGGAAAAAATATTAAGGGCAGCCAGAGAGAAAGGTTGGGTTATTCACAAAGGGAAGCCCATCAGACTAATAGCAGAGCTCTCAGCAGAAACTCCACAAGCAAGAAGAGAGTGGGGGCCAATATTCAACATTCTTAAGAAAAGAGTTTTCAACCCAGAATTTCATATCCAGCCAAACTATGCTACATAAGTGAAGGAGAAATAAAATCCTTTACATACAAGCAAATGCTGAGAGCTTTGTCATCACCATGACTGCCTTACAAGAGCTCCTGAAGGAAGCATTAAACAAGGATAGAAACCACCAGTAGGAGCCACTGCAAAAACATGCCAAATTGTAAAGACCATCAATGCTATGAAGAAGCTGCATCAATTAACGGGCAGAATAACCAGCTAACATCACAATGACAGGATCAAATTCACACCTAACAATATTAACCTTAAATATAAATTGGCTAAATCCCAAAATTAAAAGACATAGACTGGCAAATTGGGTAAAGAGTCAAGACCCATTGGTGTTCTTTTCTTTTTTCTTTCTTTTTTTTTTTTTTTTTTTGGAGGTGGAGTCTCACTCTGTCACCCAGGCTGGAGTGCAGTGGTGGCATGATCTCAGCTCACTGCAAGCTCCGCCTCCCGGGTTCATGCCATTTTCCTGCCTCAGACTCCCGAGTACCTGGGATGACAGACGCCCGCCACCACGCCTGGCTAAGTTTTTTGTATTTTTAATGCAGACGGGATTTCACCATGTTGGTCAGGATGGTCTCGATCTCCTGACCTTGTGATGTGCCCGTCTCGGCCTCCCAAAGTACTGGGATTACAGGTGTGAGCCACCGTGCCCGGCCTGGTGTTCTTTATTCAGGGGACCCATTTCACATGCAAAGACACACATAGGCTCAAAATAAAGGGATGGAGGAAGAGCTACCAAGCAAATGGAAAGTAAAAAAAAAAAAAAAAAAAAAGCAGGGATTGAAATCCAAGTCTGTGATAAAGCAGACTTTAAACCAACAAAGATCAAAAGAGACAAAGAAGGCCATTAAATAATGGTAAAGGGAAAAATTCAACAAGAACAGCTAACTATCATAAATACATATGCACCCAATACAGTAGCACCCAGACTCAAAAAGCAAGTCCTCAGAGACCTACAAAGAGGCTTAGGCTCCCACACAATAATAATGAGAGACTTTAACACCCCACTGTCAATATTAGACAGATCAAAAAGACAGAAGGTTAACAAGGATATCCAGGATTTGAACTCAGCTCTGCACCAAGCAGACCTAATAGATATTTACCGAACTCTCCATCCCAAATCAACAGAATATACACATTCTTCTCAGCACCACATTGCACTTATTCCAAAACTGACCACATAGTTGGAAAGAAAGCATTCCTCAGCAAATGTAAAAGAACAGAAATCACAACAAACTATCTCTCAGACCACAGTACAATCAAATTAGAACTCAGGATTAAGAAACTCACTCAAAACCACAGAACTACATGGAAACTGAACAACCTGCTCCTGAATGACTACTGGGTAAATCACGAAATGAAGGCTGAATAAAGATGTTCTTTGCAACCAATGAGAGCAAAGACACAATGTACCAGAATCTCTGGGACACATTTAAAGCAGTGTGTAGGGTAAAATTTATAGCACTGAATGTCCACAGGAAAAAGCAGGAAAGATCTAAAATTGACACCCTAACATCACAATTAAAAGAACTAGAGAAGCAAGAGCAAACACATTCAAAAGCTA
>NW_012120799.1:131640-132889 GCF_000951035.1 Colobus angolensis palliatus | reverse complement strand
AAATACAAACTACCATCAGAGAATACTATAAACACCTCTACACAAATAAACTAGAAAATCTAGAAGAAATGGATGAATTCCTGGACACAGCCTCCCTCCAAAAACTAAACCAGAAAGAAGTCGAATCTCTGCATAGACCAAAAACAGGCTGTGAAATTGAGGCAATAATTAATAGCCTACCAACCAAAAAGAGTCCAGGACCAGATGAATTCACAGCCGAATTGTAACAGAGGTACAAAGAGGAGATGATACCACTTCTGAAACTGTTCCAATCAATAGAAAAAGAGGGAATCATCCCTAACTCTTTTTATTAGGCCATCATCATCTGGATACTAAAGCCAGGCAGAGACACAACAAAAAAAGAGAATTTTAGACCAATATCCCTGATGAACATTGATGCGAAAATCCTCAATGAAATACGGGCAAACCAAATCGAACAGCACATCAAAAAGTTTATTCACCACAATCAAGTCGGCTTCATCCCTGGGATGCAAGACTGGTTCAACATATGAAAATCAATAAATGTAATCCATCACACAAACAGAACCAATGACAAAAACGACATCATTATCTGAATAGGTGAAGAAAAGGCCTTAGACAAAATTCAACAGTCCTTCATGCTAAAAACTCTCAATAAACTAGGAATTGATGGAACGTATCTCAAAATACAAAGAACTATTTATGACAAACCCTCAACCAATGTCATGCTGAATGGGCAAAAACTGGAAGCCTTCTCTTTAAAACTGGCACAAGACAGGGATGCTCTCTCTCACCACTCCTATTCAACATAGTGTTGGAAGTTCTGGCCAGGGCAGTCAGGCAAACGAAAGAAATAAAGTGTATGCAATTAGGAAAAGAGGAAGTCAAATTGTCCCTGGTTGTAGATGACATGATTGTATATTTAGAAAACCCTATTGTCTCAGCCCCAAATCTCTTTAAGCTGATAAGCAACTTCAGCAATGTCTCAGGATACAAAATCAATGGGCAAAAATCACAAGCCTTCCTATACACCAATAACAGACAGAGAGCCAAATCATGAGTGAACTCTCATTCACAATTGTTACAAAGAGAATAAAATACCTAGGAATTCAACTTACAAGGGATGTGAAGGACTTCTTCAAGGAGAGCTACAAACCACTGCTCAATGAAATAAAAGAGGACACAAACAAATGGAAGAACATTCCATGCTCATAGATAGGAAAAATCAATATCATAAAAATGGCCATACTGCCCAAGGTAATTTATAGAT
>NW_012120799.1:122845-131206 GCF_000951035.1 Colobus angolensis palliatus | reverse complement strand
AAATAATTCTCTATTTAAGACATGGTGCTGGGAAAACTGTCTAGCCATAAGTAGAAAGCTGAAACTGGATCCCTTCCTTACACCTTATACAAAAATTAATTCAAGATGGATTAAAGACTTAAGTGTAGCCCTGAAACCATTCAAACCCTAGAATAAAACCTAGGCAATACCATTCAGGACATAGACATGGGCATGGATTTCATGACTAAAACACCGAAAACAATGGCAACAAAAACTAAAATAGACAAATGGGATCTAATGAAACTAAAGAGCTTCTTTCTGCACAGCAAAAGAAGTTACCAACAGAGCAAACAGGCAAGCTACGGAATGGGAGAAAATTTTTGCCATCTACCCATCTGACAAAGGGCTGATATCCAGAACCTACAAAGAACTCAATCAATTTTACAAGAAAAAAAAACAAACAACCCCATCAAAAAGTGGGCAAGGGATATGAACAGACACTTCTTAAGAGACGACATTTATGCAGCCAACAGACACATCAAAAAATGTTCATCATCACTGGTCATCAAAGGAATGCAAATCAAAACCACAATGAGATACCATCTCACACCAATTAGAATGGTGATTATTAAAAAGTTAGGAAACAACAGATGCTGGGGAAGATGTGAAGAAATAGGAATGCTTTTACACTGTTGGTGGAAGTGTAAATTAGTTCAACCATTATGGAAGACAGTGTGACAATTCCTCAAAGATAGAAATAGAAATACCATTTGACCCAGTGATCCTATTACTGTGTATATACCCAAAGGATTATAAATCATGCTACTATAAAGACACACACACACACACACGTATGTTTATTGCAGCACTATTCACAATTGCAAACATTTGGAACCAACCCAAATGTCCATAAATGATAGACTGGATTAAGAAAATGTGGCACATATACACCATGGAATACTATGCAGCCAGAAAAAGATGAATTCATGTCCTTTGCAGGGGCATGGATGCAACTGGAAACCATCATTCTGAGCAAACTATCACAAGGACAGAAAACCAAACACAGCATGTTCTCACTCATAGGTGGGAATTGAAGAAAAAGAACAGTTGGGCACAGGGAGGGGAACATCACACAATGGGGCCTGTCATGGGGTGGGGGGCTAGGGGAGGGATAGCATTAGGAGAAATACCCAATGTAAATGACGAGTTAATGGGTGCAGCAAACCAACATGGCACATGTATACCTATGTAACAAACCTGCATGCTGTGCTCATGTACCCTATAACTTAAAGTATAATAATAATGAAAAAGTTCCAAAATTGAAGTAGTAGTTAATAGCCTACCAAGCAAACAAAGCCCAGGACCAGAAGAAATTTACAGCTGAATTCTACCAATAGCAAGTACAAAATCTAAGCCATAATATAAAGTCTCCTAGTAAAGAAAAGCTTGAGACATGATGGTTTCACAGCAGAGTTCTACCAAACATTTAAATAAAAACTAAGACCAATGAATTTGAATTATTCCAAAAAATAAAAAAGAAAGGAATACTTTCAAACTTCTGTTAGGTCAGTATTAGCTTGACACCCAAACCAGGTAAAGATACATCAAAAAGGAAAACTGTAGGTCAATATGTCTGATGAATATTGATGCAAAAATTCTCAACAAAATGTTAATGAATTGAATTCAACAATACATTAAAAAGATTATTCATTGTGACCAAGTGGGATTTCTCCTTGGGATGCAAGAATGGTTCAACACATGCAAATCAATCAACGTGATACATCATATCAGCACAATAAAGGATAAAAAGAAAAAATTTTCAAAAAACTGTGTATAGAAGAAACATACACAGGGATGCAAGAATGGTTCAACACATGCAAATCAATCAACGTGATACATCATATCAGCACAATAAAGGATAAAAAGAAAAAATTTTCAAAAAACTGTGTATAGAAGAAACATACACAGGGATGCAAGAATGGTTCAACACATGCAAATCAATCAACGTGATACATCATATCAGCAGAATAAAGGATAAAAAGCAAAAATTTTCAAAAAACTGTGTATAGAAGAAACATACCTCAACATAATAAAAGTAATGTATGATGGACACACAGTTAGTATCATGTTGAATGGAAAAAAGCTGAAAGCCTTTCCTCCAAGATCTGGAGCAAGACAATGATGCCCACTGTCAGCCCTGTTATTCAACATGGTACTGGAAGTCCTAGCTAGAGCAGTCAGACAAGAGAATTATAAATGATATCCAAATTAGAAAGGAAGAAGTCAAATTATACTTGTTTGCAGATAGTATGATCTTGTATTTGGTAAAACCTGAAGACACCAGAAAAAAAATTATTAGAACTGATAAACAAATTTTGTAAAGTTGCAGGATACAAAATCAACATACAAAAATTGGTAACATTTCTATATGAAAACAATAAACAATCTGAAGAAGAAATTTATAAATTAGTCCCATTTACAATAGCAGCAAAAAATTAAATACCTAGGAATTAACAAGATGTGAAAGATCTCTAAAATAAAAACTGTAAAACAGGCTGGGGCACAGTGGCTCATGCCTGTAATCCCAGCACTTTGGGAGGCCGTGGCAGGTGGATCTGAGGTCAGGAGTTCAAGACCAGCATGGCCAACATGATGAAACTTCGTCTCTACTAAAAATACAAAAATTAGCTGGTCATGGTGGCACACGTCTATAATTCCAGCTACTTGGGAGGCTAAGGCAGGATAATTGCTTGAACTGGGACCTGGAGGTTTCAGTGAGCTGAGATCACGCCACTACACCCCAGCCTGGGCTACAGAGTGAGACTCTGTCTGAAAAAACAAACAAACAAAAAAGTTTAAAACACCAATGAAAGAAATTGAAGAGGGCACCAAAAAATGGAAAGATGTTTCATATTTATAGATTGGAAGAACCAATATTGTTAAAATGTCCATGATACCCAAAACACTCTACAGATTCAATGCAATCTCTATCAAATTACCAACGACAGTCTCCATTGAAATAGAAAAAACAATTCTAAAATTTATATATAACCTAAAAAGACCCAGAATAGCCAAAGCCATCCTAAGCAAAAAGAACAAAACTGGAGAAATCATACTGCCTGTCTTTAAATTTCACTGCAGACCTGTAGTTACACAGACTAATGGAACAGAATAGAGGATTCAGAAAAAAATCCTCACATTTACACTGAACTCATTTTTGACAAAGGTTCAAATAATATACACTGGGAAAAAGACAATTTCTTCAATAAATTATGCTATGAAAACTAAGTATGAATATGCAGAAGAATGAAACAAGGCCCCTATTTCTCACCATATACAAAAACCAAATCAAAATCAATTAAAGACTTTAATCTACAACCTCAAACTATAAAATTACTACAAGGAAACATCAGAAAAACTTTATAGGATATAGGTCATGGCAAAAATTTCTTGAGTAATACCTCACAAATACATGCAACTGAAGCAAAAATGGACAAGTGGGATCACATCAAGTTAAAAAGCTTCTGAACAAGAAAGGAAATTATCAACAAAATGAAGAGATACCCCACAGATTTGGAGAAAATATTTGCTAACTACCTATCTGACAAGGGATTAATAATGAGAATATAGGAAAAGCTCAAAGAACTGTACAAGAAAAAAATCTAACAAGCCAATTGAAAAGTGGGCAAAAGATTCAAATAGACATTTCTCAAAAATAACATACAAATGGCAAAAAGACATATTAAAATGTGCTCAATATCATTGATTAGAGAAATGCAAATCAAAACTACATGAGATATCATCCCACCTCACTTAAAAATGACTTACATCCAGTGGCTTCCAAGATGGCCGAATAGGAACAGCTGTGATCTACAACTCCCCACTAGATCGATGCAGAAGATGGGTAGTTTCTGCATTTCCAACTGCGGTGCCTGGTTCATCTCATTGGGACTCATTGGACAGTGGGTGCAGCCCACGGACGGTGAGGTGAAGCAGGGAGTGGCATCACTTCACCCAGGAAGCACAAGGGATCAAGGGATTTCCCTTTCCTAGCCAAAAGAAACTGTGAGTGACAGTACCTGGAGGAACATTACACTCCTGCCCAAATACTGCGCTTATCCCAGGGTCTTCACAACCGGCAGACCAAGAGATCCCCTGCCATGCCTGGCTCAGCAGGTCCCATGTCCATGGAGCCTTGCTCACTGCTAGCACCATAATCTGAGATCTACCTGGGATGTGGGAGCTTGGCATGGGGAGATGTGCCCACCATTGCTGAGGCTTGAGTAGGCGGTTCTATGCTCACAGTGTAAACAAAGCAGCAGGGAAACTTGAATGGGGTAAAGCCCACTGCAGCTCAGCAAGGCCTAGTGCCTCTCTAGAATCCACCTCTGGGCTCAGGGCATATCTGAAAAAAGGCAGCAGACAGCTTCTCCAGACTTAAACCTCCCTGCCTGACAGCTCTGAAGAAAGCAATGGTTCTCCCAGCACAGTGTTTCAGCTCTGATAACAGACAGACTGCCTCCTCAAGTAGGTCCCTGATCCCCATGTAGCCTCACTGGGAGACAACTCCCAGTAGGGACCAACAGAACCTCATACAGGCGGGTGCCCCTCTGGGATGAAGCTTCCAGAGGAAGGATCAGGAAGCAATATTTGCTGTTCTGCAATATTTGCTGTACTGCAACCTCTGCTGGTGATACCCAGCAAACAGGGTCTGGAGTGGACCTCCAGCAAACTGCAACAGACCTGCAGCTGAGGGGCCTGTTAGAAGGAAAACTAAGAAACAGAAAGGAATAGCATCTACATCAACATCAACAAAAGGACGTCTACACCAAAACGCCATCAGTAAGTCACCATCATCAAAGACCAAAGGTAGATACAACCACAAAGAAGGGGAGAAATGAGAGCAGAAAGGCTGAAAACTCCAAATACCAGAATGCCTCCTCCTCCAAAGGAACACAACTCCTCACCAGCAAGGGAACAAAACTGGATGGAGAATGAGGTTGAAGAATTGACAGAAGTAGGCTTCAGAAGGTCAGTAATAACAAACTCCTCTGAGCTAAAGGAGCACATTCTAACCCAATGCAAGGAAGCTAAAAACCTTGAAAAAAGGTTAGACAAATGGCTAACTAGAATAAACAGTGTAGAGAAGACCTTAGATGACCTGATGGAGCTGAAAACCACAAAACAAGAACTTCATGAAGCATACACAAGCTTCAATAGCCAATTTGATCAAGCAGAAGAAAGGACATCAGTGATTGACAATCAAATTAATAAAATAAAGTAAGAAGACAAGATTACAGAAAAAACAGTGGAAAGAAACAAGCAAAGCTTCAAAGAAATATGGGACTATGTGAAAAGACCAAATCTACATTTGATTGGTGTACCTGAAAATAATGGGGAGAATGAAACCAAGTTGGAGAGCAGTCTTCAGGATATCATCCAGGATAACTTCCCCAACCTAGCAAGACAGGCCACCATTCCATTCAGGAAATACAGACAACACCACAAAGATACTGCTTGAGAACAGTGACCTGAAGACACATAATTGTCAGATTCACCAAGATTGAAATGAAGGAAAAAATATTAAGGAGGCAGTCAGAGAGAAAGGTCGGATTATACACAAAGGGAAGTCCATCAGACTAACAGTGGATCTCTCTGCAGAAACCCTATAAGCCAGAAGAGAGTGGGGGCCAATATTTAACATTCTTAAGAAAAGAGTTTTCAACTCAAAATTACATATCCAGCCAAACTATGCTTCATAAGGGAAGGAGAAATATAACCCTTACAGGCAAGCAAATGCTGAGATTTTGTCACCATCATGACTGCCTTACAAGACCTCCTGAAGGAAACACAAAACATGGAAAGGAACAACCAGTAGGAGCCACTGCAAAATCATGCCAAATTGTAAAGACCATCGGTGCTATGAAGAAGCTGCATCAATTAACGGGCAAAATAACCAGCTAACATCATAATGACAGGATCAAATCCACACCTAATAATATTAACTATAAATATAAATGGGCTAAATGCCCCAATTAAAAGACACAGACTCTCAAATTGGATAAAGAGTCAAGGCCAATCAGTGTGCTGTATGCAGGAGACCCAACTCACGTGGAGACACACACATAGGCTCAAAATATGGGGATGGAGGAAGATCTACCAAGTGATGGAAAGCAAAATAATAATAATAGTAATAATAATAATAACAGGATTTGCAATACTGGTCTCTGATAAAACAGATGTTAAACCAACAAACATCAAAAGAGGCAAAGAAGGCCATCACATAATGGTAAAGGGATCAATTCACCAAGAAGAGCGAACTATCCTAAACATATTAAAGCAAGTTCTTAGAGACCTACAAAGAGACTTGGACTCCCACACAATAATAATGGGAAACATTAATACCTCACTGTCAATATTAGACAGATCAACCAGATAGGAAGTTAACAAGGATATCCAGGACATGAACTCAGCTCTGCACCAAGGCAACCTAATAGACATCTGCAGAATTCTCCACCACAAATCAAAAGCATATACATTTTTTTCAGAACCAAGTCACATTTATTCTAAAATTCACCTCATAATTGGGAGTAAAATATTCCTCGGTGGGGGACGCCCAAGATGGCCGAATAGGAACAGCTCCAGCCTCCAGCTCCCAGCATGAGCCACAAAGACAGGTGATTTCTGCATTTTCAACTGAGGTACCGGGTTCATCTCACTGGGGCGTGTCAGACAGTCGATGCTGGTCCACGGGTGCAGCCCGACCAACAAGAGCTGAAGTAGGGTGAGGCATCACCTCACCTGGAAAGCGCAAGGGGAATTCCTTTTCCTAGCCAAGGGAAATTGAGGCACAAACACCTGGAAAATCGGGTAACTCCCACTCTAATACTGCACTTTACCGAGGGTTTTCAAAAACGGCACACCAGGAGATTATACCCCACACCTGGGCTGGAGGGTCACACGCCCATGGAGCCTCCCTCATTGCTAGCACAGCAGTCTGAGATCTAACTGCAATGTGGCAGTGAGGCTGGGGGAGGGGCGCCCACCATTGCTGAGGCTTAAGTAGGTAAACAAAGCCACAGGAGGCATGAATTGTGGAGCACACCGCATCTCAAGGAGGCCTGCCTGCCTTTGTAGGCTCCACCTCTGGGGAGAGGGTGTAGCTAAACAAAAAGCAGCAGAAACCTCTGCAGATGTGAAAGTCCCTGTCTGACAGCTTTGAAGAGAGCAGTGGTTCTCCCAGCATGGAGGTTGAGATCTGAGAATGGACAGACTGCCTGCTCAAGTGGGTCCCTGACCCCTGAGTAGCCTAACTGGGAGACATCCCCCACCAGGTGCAGATCGACTGACACTTCACACCTCACAGGGCTGTGTACACCCCAGAGATGAAGCTTCCAGAGCAAAAATCAGACAGCAACACTCGCTGTTCAGCAATATTCTATATTCTGCAGCCTCTGCTGCTGATACCCAGGCAAACAGGGTCTGGAGTGGACCTCAAGCAAATTCCAACAGACCTACAGCTGAGGGTCCTGACTGTTAGAAGGAAAACTAACAAACAGGACGGACACCCACACCAAAACCCCATCAGTATGTCACCATCACCAAAGACCAAAGGCAGATAAAACCAAAAAGATGGAGAAAAAGCAGTTCAGAAAAATTTTCTGTGATTTTTGAATTTCCTGTTCAAAATTCAAAAAATTCAAAAAATCAGAGCACATCTCCCCCTCCAAAGGAACACAGCTCATTGCCAGCAACGGAGCAAAGCTGGATGGAGAATGACTTTGACGAGTTGAGAGAAGAAGGCTTCAGTCGATCAAACTTCTCAGAGCTAAAGGAGGAACTATGTACCCAGTACAAAGAAACTAAAAGCCTTGAAAAAAGAAAGGATGAATGGATAACTAGAATAATCAATGCAGAGAAGACCTTAAAAGAACTGGTAGAGATGAAAACCATGACATGAGAACTATGTGACAAATGTACAAGCTTCAGTAACCGAGTGGATCAACTGGAAGAAAGAGTATCAGTGATTGAAAATCAAATGAATGAAATGAAGTGAGAAGAAAAGTATAGAGAAAAAAGAGTAAAAAGAAATGAAAAAAGCCTCCAAGAAATATGGGATTATGTGAAAATGCCAAATCTACCTCTGATTGGTGTGCTGGAAAGTGACGGGTAAAATGGAACCAGTTGGAAAACACTCTGCAGGATATCATCCAGGAGAATTTCCCCACCTTGTTAGGCAGGGCAACAGTCAAATTCAGGAAATACAGAGAATGCCACAAAGATACTCCTTGAGAAGAGCAACTAGAAGACACATAATTGCCAGATTCACCAAAGTTGAAATGAAGGAAAAAATCTTAAGGGCAGCCAGAGAGAAAGGTCGGGTTACCCACAAAGGGAAGC
>NW_012120799.1:120526-121278 GCF_000951035.1 Colobus angolensis palliatus | reverse complement strand
CAGAAATAAAGATGTTCTTTGAAACCAATGAGAACAAAGTTACAGCATACCAAAATCTCTCGGACACATTTAAAACAGTGTGTAGAGAGAAATTTAGAGCACTAAATACCCACAAGAGAAAGGTGGAAAGATCTAAAATTCACACCCTAACTTCACAACTAAAAGAACTAGAGAAGCAAGAGCAAACACATTCGAAAGCTAGCAGAAGGCAAGAAATAACTAAGATCAGAGCAGAACTGAAGGAGATAGAGACAAAAAAATCCCTCTAAAAAATCAATGAATCCAGGAGGTGGGTTTTTGAAAAGATCAACAAAATGGATAGACCACTAGCAAGACTAACAAAGAAGAAAAGAAAGAAGAATCAAATAGATGCAATAAAAATATGATAAAGGGGATATCACCACTGACCCCCCAAAAATACAAACTACCATCAGAAAATTCTATAAACACCTCTACGCAAATAAACTAGAATACCAGAAGAAATGGATAATTTCCTTGATACTTACACTCTCCCAAGAATAAACCAGGAAGAAATTGTATCCCTGAATAGAACACTAGCAGGCTCTGAAATTGAGGCAATAATTAATAGCCTACCAACCAAAAAAAGTCCAGGACCAGATGGATTCACAGCCGAATTCTACCATAGGTACAAGGAGAAGCTGGTACCTTTCCTTCTGAAACTATTCCAATCAATAGAAAAAGAGGGAATCCTCCCTAACTCATTTTATGAGGCCAACATCATCCTGATACCA
>NW_012120799.1:117984-119706 GCF_000951035.1 Colobus angolensis palliatus | reverse complement strand
TGAATCCTCCCTAACTCATTTTATGAGGCCAACATCATCCTGATACCAAAGCCTGGCACAGACACAACAAAAAAAGAGAATTTTAAACCAATATCCCTGATGAACATCGATGCAAAAATCCTCAATGAAATACTGGCAAGCCCAATCCAGCAGCACATCAAAAAGCTTATCCACCATGATCAAGTGAGCTTCATCCCTGGGATGCAAGGCTGGTTCAACACACGCAAACCAAGAAACGTAATCCAGCATATAAGCAGAACCAAAGACAAAAACCACATGATTATCTCAGTAAATGCAGAAAAGACCTTTGACAAAATTTAACAGCCTTTCATGCCAAAAACTCTCAATAAACTAGGTATTGATGGAATGCATCTCAAAATAATAAGAGTTATTTATGTCAAACCCAAAGCCAAATTCATACTGAATGGGCAAAAACTGGAAGTGTTCCTTTTGAAAACCAGCACAAGACAAAGATATGCTCTCTCACCACTCGTATTCAACATAGTGCTGGAAGTTCTGGCCAGGACAATCCGTTAAGAGAAAGAAATAAAGCATATTGAAATAGGAAGAGAGCAAGTCAAATTGTCCCTGTTTGCAGATGACATGGTTGTATATTTAGAAAACCCCATGGTCTCAGCCCAAAATCTCCTTAAGCTGATAAGCAACTTCAGCAAAGTCTCAGGATAAAAATCAACACGCAAAAATCACAAGCTTTCTTATATACCAGTAAAAGACAAACATAGAGCCAAATCATGAATGAACTCCCATTCACAATAGCTTCAAAGGGAATAAAATACCTAGGAATCCATCTTAAAAGGGATGTAAAGGACCTCTTCAAGCAGAGCTACAAACCACTGCTCAGTGAAATAAAAGAGGACACAAACAAATGGAAGAAAATACCATGCTCATGGATAGGAAGAATTAATATTGAAAATGGTCATACTGCCCAAGGTAATTTATAGGTTCAATGCCACCCCCATTAAACTACCAATGAGTTTCTTCTCAGAATTGGAAAAAACTGCTTTAAAGTTCATATGAAACCAAAAAAACCCTGCATTGCCAAGACAATCTTAAGCCAAAAGAACAAAGCTGGGAGCATCATGCTACCTGACTTCAAACTATACTACAAGGCTACAGTAAACAAAACATCATGGTACTTGTACCAAAACAGAGATATAAACCAATGGAACAGGACAGCGTCCTCAGAAATAATGCCACACATCTACAGCCATCTGATTTTTGACAAACCTGACAAAAACAAGAAATGGGGAAAGGATTCCCTATTTAATAGATGGTGCTGGGAAAATTGGCTAGCCATAAGTAGAAAGCTGAAACTGGATCCTTTCCTTACTCCTTATATGAAAATTAATTCAAGATGGATTAGAGACTTAAATGTTAGCACTAAAGCCATAAAAACCCTAGAAGAAAACCTAGGTAATACTATTCAGGACATAGGCATGGGCATACACTTCACGTCAAAAACACCAAAAGCAATGACAACAGAAGCCAAAATTGACAAATGAGATCTAACTAAACTAAAAAGCTTCTGCACAGCAAAGGAAACTATGATCAGAGTGAACAGGCAACCTAGAGAATGGGAGAAAATTTTTGCAATCTACTCATCTGACAAAGGGCTAATATCCAGAACCTACAAACAACAGACACATGAAAAAATGCTCATCATCACTGGCCATCAGAGAAATGCAAATCAAAACCACAATG
>NW_012120799.1:117565-117934 GCF_000951035.1 Colobus angolensis palliatus | reverse complement strand
TCATCACTGGCCATCAGAGAAATGCAAATCAAAACCACAATGTGATACCATCTCACACCAGTTAGAATGACAATCATTAAAAAGTCAGGAAACAAGCAGTGCTGGAGAGGATGTGGAGAAATAGGAACACTTTTACACTGTTGGTGGGAGTGTAAACTAGTTCAACCATTGTGGAAAACAGTGTGGTGATTCCTCAAGAATGTAGAACTAGAAATGCCATTTGACCCAGCCTTCCCATTACTGGGTATGTACCCAAAGGATTATAAATCATGCTGCGAAAAGACACAGGCACACTTACACTTATTGCAGCACTATTCACAATAGCAAAGACTTGGAATCAACCCAAATGTCCATCAGTGACAGACTGGA
>NW_012120799.1:108595-117265 GCF_000951035.1 Colobus angolensis palliatus | reverse complement strand
ACCACATGTTCTCACTCATAGGTGGAAATTGAACAATGAGATCACTTGGACACAGGAAGGGGAACATCACACACTGGGGCCTATTGTGGCGAGGGGGGAGGGGAGAGGGGTACCATTAGGAGATATATCTAATGTAAATGACAAGTTAATGGGCGCAGCACACCAACATGGCACATGTATACATATGTAACAAACCTGCACGCTTTGAACATGTACCCTAGAACTTAAGTATATAAAAAAAATACATTCCTCTGCAAATGTGAACTGACAGAAACCACAACAAACTGTCTGTCAGACCACAGTGCAATCAAGTTAGAACTCAGGATTAAGAAACTCACTCAAAACCACACAGCTACATGGAAATTGAACAACCTGCTCCTGAATGACTACTGGGTACATTATGAAATGAAGGCAGAAATAAAGATGTTCTTTGCAAACAATGAGAAGAAAGACACAATGAAGCAGAATCTCTGAGACACATTTAAAGCATTGTGTAGAGGGAAATTTATAGCACTAAATGCCCACAAGAGAAAGTAGGAGATATCTAAAAAGGACACCCTTACATCACAGTTAAAAGAACTAGAGAAACAAGTGCAAACAAATTCAAAACCGAGCAGAAGACAAGATATAACTAAGATCAGAGCAGTACTGAAGGCATCAGAGACACAAAAAACCCTTCAAAAAATCAATGAATCCAGGAGCTGATTTTTTGAAATGATAAACAAAATAGATAGATCACTAGCAAGACTAATAAAGAAGAAAAGAGAGAAGAATCAAATAGATGCAATAAAAATGATAAAGGGGATATCATCACCGTTCCGCAGAAATACAAACTACCATCAGAGAATACTATAAACACCTCTACACAAATAAGCTAGAAAATCTTGAAGAAAGGTATAAATTCCTGGACACGTAGACCCTCACAAATCAAAATCAGGAAGCAGTTGAATGCCTCAATAGACTAATAATATGTTCTAAAATTGAGGCAATAATTAATAGCCTGCCAACCAAAAAAAGTCCAGGACCAGATGGAATCACCTCTAAATTCTACCGGAGGTACAGAGAGGAGCTGGTACCATTCCTTCTGCAACTATTCCGATACACATAAAAAGAAGGAATCCTCCCTAACACATTTTATGAGGCCAGCATCATCCTGATACCAAAGCCCGGCAGAGGCACAAGAAAGAGAATTTTAGTCCAATATCTGTGATAAACATTGATGAGAAAATCCCCAATAAAATACTGACAAACTGAATCCAGCAGCACATCAAAAAGCTTATCCACCACAATCAAGTCGGCTTCATCCCTGAGTTGCAAGGCTGATTCAACATATGCAAATCAATAAACATAATCCATCACATAAACATAACCAAAGACAAAAACCACATGATTATCTCAATAGATGCAGAAAAGACTTTTGACAAAATTCAACAGCCTTTCATGCCAAAAACTCTCAATAAACTAGGTATTGATGGAATGCATCTCAAAATAATAAGAGTTATTTATGACAAACCCACAGCCAGTATCATACTGAATGGGCAAAAACTGGAAACATTCCTTTTGAAAACCAGCACAAGACAAGGATACGCTCCCTCACCACTCTTATTCAACATAGTATTGGAAGTTCTGGCCAGGGCAATCAGGCAAGAGAAAGCAATAAAGCATATTGAAATAGGAAGAGAGGAAGTCAAATTGTCCCTGTTTGCAGATGACATGATTGTATATTTAGAAAAACCCATTGTCCTAGCCCAAAACCTTCTTAAGTTGATAAACAACTTTGGCAAAATCTCAGGATACAAAATCAATGTGCAAAAATCACAGGCATTCCTATACACCAATAACAGACAAACGGAGAGCCAAATCATGAATGAACTCACATTCACAATTGCTATCAAGAGAATAAAATACCCAGGAATCCAACTTACAAAGGATGTGCGGGACCTCTTTAAGAACTACAAACCGCTGCTTAAGGAGATAAGAGAGGACACAAACAAATGGAAAAAGATTCCATGCTCATAGATAGGAAGAATCAATATCGTGAAAATGGCCTTCCGGCCCAAAGTAATTTATATATTCAATGTCATCCGCATCAAGCTACCAATGCCTTTCTTCACAGAACTGGAAAAGACCACTTTAAAGTTCATATGGAACCGAAAAGGAGCCCGCATAGCCAAGACAATCCAGGGCAAGAAGAACAAAGCTGGAGGCATCATGCTACCTGACTTCAAACTTTACTACAAGGCTACAGTAACCAAAACAACATGGTACTGGTACCAAAACAAATATGTAGACCAATAGAACAAAACAGAGGCCTCAGAAATAACACCACACATCTACCACCACCTGATCTTTGACAAACCTGGCACACACAAGCAATGGGGACGGGATTCCCTATTTAATAAATGGGTTGTGAAAACTGGCTAGCCATATGCAGAAAGCTGAAACTGGACCCCTTCCTTACACCTTATAGTAAAATCAACTCAAAATGGTTCAAAGACTTATACATAAGAACTACAACCATAAAAACTCCAGAAGAAAACCTGGGCAATACCATTCAGGACACTGGGATGGGCAAAGACTTCAGGTCTAAAACACCGAAAGCAATGGCAACAAAAGCTAAAATAGACTAATGGGATCTAACTAAACTAAAGAGTTTTTGCACAGCAAAATAAACTATCATCAGAGTGAACAGGCAACCTACAGAATGGGAGAAAATGTTTGCAGTCTATCCTTCTGACAAAGGGCTAATAGCCAGAATCTACAAGGAACTTAAACAAATTTACAAGAAAGAAACCAAACAACTCCATCAGAAAATGGGCAAAGAATATGAACAGACACGTCTCAAAAGAAGACATTTATTGAAGCAACAGACATATAAAAAAATGCTCATCATCACTGGTCATTAGAGAAATTCAAATTAAAACAAAACCACGATGAGATACCATCTCAAACCAGTTAGAATGGCAATCATTAAAAAGTCAGGAAACAACAGATGCTGGAGAAGTTGTGGAAAAATAGGATTGCTTTTACAGTGTTGGTGGGAGTGTAAATTAATTCAACCATTGTGGAAGACCATGTGGTGATTCCTCAGGGATCTAGAACTAGAAATACCATTTGACCCAGCAATTCCATTACTGGGCATATACCCAAAGGATTAGAAATCATTCTATGATAAAAACACTTGTACATGTATGTTTATTTTGGCACTGTTTACAATAGCAATGAGTTGGAACCAACCCAAATGCCCATTGATGATAGACTGGATAAAGAAATTGTAGCATATATACACCATGGAATACTATGCAACCATAAGAAAGGATGAGTTCATGTCCTTTGCAGGGACATGGATGAAGCTGGAAACCATCATTCTCAGTAAACTATCATAAGATCAGAAAACCAAACACCGCATGTTCTCACTCATAAGTGGGAGTTGAACACTAAGAACACATGGACACAGGGAGGGGAACATCACACACTGGGGCCTATGGGGGGTGGGAGGCTAGAGGAGGGATGACATTAGGAGATATACCTAATGTAGGTGATGGGATGATGGATGCAGCAGACCACCATGGCACATGTATAACATTGCAACAAAACTGCACGTTCTGCACATGTAACCCAGAACTTAAAGTATATTAAAAAAAGAAAATCAATAAATCTGATATATCACATTAACAGAAGGACAAAAATGATGACATCATTTCAAGATGCTGAAAAAGCATTAAAGTTCAACATATCTTCATAATAAAAACCCTAAAAAAATTATGTACAGTAGAAACATACCTCAATACCATAAAGGCCATAAATGACAAATTTACAGCTAACACCATACTGAATGGGGAAAAAAGTGAAACCTTTTTCTCTGAGATATGGAACAAGACAAGGATACCCATTTTAATCACTTGATTCAACATAGTGATGTTGTATGTTCTAGTCAGAGCATTTAGGTAAGAAAAGGAAATACAAGGCATTTAAATTACAATGGAGGAAGTCCAATAATTCCTGTTTGTAGATAATACTATCATATACATAGAACACCATAAAGACTCCACCAAAAAACTATTAGAATTAATCAGTGTATTTAGAAAAGCTGCAAGATACAGCATCAATGTACAAAAATTGGTATTGTGTCTACATTGAAATAGCAAACTGTCTGAAAAAGAAATCCAAACTTTGTCGTGAAATCTTTACCAGGGCCTATATCAAGAATGACATTTCCTAGGTTTTCTACTAGGATTTTCATAGTTTTAGGTTTCATATTTAAGTCTTTAGTCCACCTTGAGTTGACTTTTGCATATGGTGACAAGAAGGGGTCCAGTTTCAATCTTTGGCATATGGCTAACCCATTATCCCAACATCATTTATTGAATGAGGAGTCCTTTCCTCATTGCTTGTCATTGTCAGCTTTGTTGAAGATTAGATGGTTGCAGGTGTGTGGCTTTATTTCTGGGCTCCATAACTTGTTTTATTGGTCCATGTGTCTGTTTTTGTACCAGTACCATGCTGTTCTGGTTACTGTATCCTTGTAGTATAGTTTGAATTCAGATAGTGTGATACCTCCAACTTTGTTCTTTTTGCTTAGAATTGCTTTGGCTATTCCACCTCTGTTTTGGTTCCATATGAATTTTAGAATACTTTGTTCTAATTCTGTAAAACATGTAATTGGCAGTTTGATAGGATTGCATTGAATCTGTAAATTGCTTTGGGTATTATGGCCATTTTAACAATACCGATACTCCTACCGGTGAACACGGAATGTTTTTCCATTTGTTTATGTCATCTCTGATTTCCTTCAGCTGTGTTTTGTAATTTTTGTTTTAGAGATATTTCACCTCCCTGATTAGCTCTATTCCTATGATTTTTTTGTGGCTATTGTGAATGGAATTGTATTTTGATTTGGCTTTCAGCTCAGACGTTATTGGTGTATAGAAATGCTACTAATTTTTGTACACTAATTATGTATCCTAAAACTTTATTGAATGATGAAGATTCCAAAAGCAATTTCATCAAAAACACAAGTTGACAAGTGGAACCTAATTGCACTAAAGAGCTTCTGCACAATAAAATAAATAATCAAGAAGCAGACAACTTAAAGAATGGGAGAAAATATTTGCAAACGATGCACCTGACAAAGGTGTACTATCCAGAATCTATAAGGAACTTAAACAAATTTACAAGTGAAAAACAAACAACCCTATTAAAAGTGGGCAAAGGTTCTGAATAGACACTTTTCAAAGGAAGACATTCATACAGCCAACAAACATGAAAAAATGCACATCACTAATCATTTGGAGAAGTGCAAATGAAAAATCACATTAAGATACCATCTCACACCAATCAGAATGGCTATAATAAAAGTCAAAAAATAACAGATGCTGACGAGGTTGCAGAGAAAAGGGAATGCTTGCTTATACACTGCTGGTGAGAATATAAATTAGTTCAGCCATTGTGGAAAGCAGCTTGGCAATTTCTCAAAGAAATCGGTTTTACTCTGGCACAAGACAAAAATGCTCTCTCTCACCACTCCTATTCAACATAGTATTGGAAGTTCTGGCCAGGGCAATCAGGCAATAGAAAGAAATAAAGGGTATTCAAATAAAAAGAGAGGAAGTCAAATTTTCAGAAGTCAAAAATTTCTGTTTGCAGATGACATGATTGTATATTTAGAATACCCTATGGTCTCAGCCCAAAATCTCCTTAAGCTGATAAGCAACTTCAGTAAAATCTCAGGATACAAAATCAATGGGCAAAAATCACAAACTTTCCTATGCACTAATAATAGGCAAACAGAGAGCCAAATCATAAGTGAACTCCCATTCCCAATGGCTACAAAGATAATAAAATACCCAGGAATACAACTTACATGGGATGTGAAGGACCTCTTCAAGGAGAACTACAAACCGCTGCTCAAGGAAATAAGAGAGGATACAAACAAATGGAAAAACATTCCATGCTCATGGATAGGAAGAATCAATATGGTGAAAATGGCCATACTGCCCAAAGTAATTTATAGATTCGATGTTATCCCCATCAAGTTACCATTGACTTTCTTCACAAAATTAGAAAAAACTACTTTAAATTTCATATGGGACCAAAAAAGAGCCCGTATAGCCAAGACAATCCCAAGCAAAAAGAACAAAGCTGGAGGCATCACACTATCTGACTTCAAACTATACCACAAGGATACAGTAACCAAAATAGCATGGTACTGGTACCAAAAGCGCTGTATAGACCAATGGAACAGAACGGAGGCCTCAGAAATAATGTCACATGTCTACAACCATCTGATCTTTGACACACCTGACAAAAACAAGCAGTGGGGATAGGATTCCCTATTTAACAAATGGTGTTGGTAAAACTGGCTAGCCATATGCAGAAAACTGAAACTGGATCCCTTCCTTACACCTTATACAAAAATTAATTCAGGATGGACTAAAGACTTAAATATGAGACCTAAAATCATAAAAACCCTAGAATAAGACCTAGGCAATACCATTCCGGACATAGGCATGGGCAAAGACTTCATGAATAAAACACCAAAAGCAATGGCAACAAAAGCCAAAATTGGCAAATGGGATCTAACTAAACTAAAGAGCTTCTGCACAGCAAAAGAAACCATCATCAGAGTGAACAGGCAATCTAGAGAATGGGAGAAGATTTTTGTAATATATCCATCTGACAAAGGACTAATATCCAGAATCTACAAAGAACTTAAACAAATTTATAAGAAAAAGACAAACAACCCCATCAAAATGTGGGCAAAAGACATAAACAGACACTTCTCAAAAGAAGACATTTATGCAGTCAACAGATATATAAAAACGCTCATGATCATTGGTCATTAGAGAAATGCAAATCAAAACCATAAGAAGATACCATCTGATGCCAGTTAGAATGGTGATCGTTAAAAACTCAGGAAACAACAGATTCTGGAGAGGATGTGGAGAAATAGGAAGGCTTTTACACTGTTTGAGGGAGTGTAAATTATTTCAACCATTGTGGAAGACAGTGTGGTGATTCCTCAAGGATCTAGAATCAGAAATGCCATTTGAGCCAGCAATCCCATTATTGGGTATATACTCAAAGGATTATAAATCATTCTACTATAAAGACACATGTACATGTATGTTTATTGCAGCACTGTTCACAATAGCAAAGACTTGGAACCAACCCAAATGTCCATCAATGATAGACTGGATAAAGACAATGGGGCACATGTACACCATGGAATACTATGCATCCATAAAAAACGATGAGTTCATGTCCTTTGCAGGGACATGGATGAAGCTGAAGACCATAATTCTCAGCAAACTAACTCAGGAACAGAAAATAAAACACTGCATGTTCTCACTCATATGTGGGAGTTGAACAAAGAGAACACCTGGACATGCGAAGAGGAACATCAGACACTGGGGCCTGTCAGGGGGTGGGGGGCTAGGGGAGGGATAGCATTAGGAGAAATACCTAATGTAGGTGATGGGCTGATAGGTGCAGCAAACCACCATGGCACGTGTATGTGACAAAACTGCACATTCTGCACATGTATCCCAGAACTTAAAATATAATAATAATAATAAACTGCATCTGTTGTTTTGTTTAATATACCAAAGCTATTTCCCATAATGACAGTGACAGGGATGTTGCTGCTAAAATCCATGGTAGCAAACACATACAGAAAGCTTAATATGGGCCAGAGATTGCATTTGTGCTTTCCTGGTATTGACTCATCACCCTGTGTTATCGAATACACTCAAGAGACCTCATGTTCAATCTATACACAGATAATGTCATCTCATAAATACTGCTGGACACTTTCACCTGTCTTGTGATCTGGAGGACCATTCCACACTGCAGCACATTTTAGAGTGTCAGGGTTGGATTGCTTGTGTCTGTACACCCCTCTCCAGCCTGGGTACCAATCTGACTCTGCCCTTGCTGGCAAGGTGACTTGGGGCCTAAGGTGACTTAGTCTCTTAATGTGTCTCAGTTTCCTGTTCTATAATAACAGATGATAACATTAGTAACACACTAAATTTATTTACCCAGGGAAATCCCTGAATGGTCAAAACTGTTCATCTTTTCTCCTTTATTTTCACATACATTTCTTGCTGTCTCAGTGTGCATCTATTAGTTTACTCTGTGTAGACCTCATCTTTTTGCAAAAAGTTCTATAATAGAGAAAATTATTTATTTAGAAAAACATTATTGCCATTTTCTCTTTGTATAAAATGTGTAAACACACACACACCATACACTGGCTGGTAAGTGGAACTACCTTCTTCATAACAACATGTGTAACATATGGCATCAGTCAGATCTTTTTTTTTTTTTTTTCAAGGAATCATAGTTGCTTCTAATATTTACATATAAAATGTCTTTAGAAGTCTTCTAGTCAAAATCTCGCATTACTAATTTAGGGAGCACTAATACAATTCCATATATAAAAACTAAGAAAATGTGGGTGTGGCCGAGGCTGTTATTTCAAGGAAACTTTGTAAATGTTATTAGTAATCATTAGTAAGTATATGTCAATATCTTCCATTTGGCTGGTGAGAAACCTTAAAATGTCACTTCTCCCAGGCAGTATCTCCAGGGTGTAGTAAGGGAGCAGGACTTAGAATTCTCTTGGTCATTGCTGACTTTTTAAGTCCCTGCTTCCACTGATCTTTT
>NW_012120799.1:87327-108085 GCF_000951035.1 Colobus angolensis palliatus | reverse complement strand
TATACATATACACATATATGTATATAAATGTGTATATACATATATGTGTATATGTATATATAAATGTAGATACATATATGTATATATGAATGCATATGTGTATACATATGTGTATATATAAATGTATATATGTAGATATGCATATATGTTTATGCATACATGTAGATATATGTATGCATATACATATCTGCATATATACATATATGTGTATATATAGACACACATATATATACTTAAAAAGTACCATATAACTAAGAATGCAACTCAAGATGAAATTGGTCTGAGTGTTTGTGTATGTGCATATGTTAATTTCTATTATTGAAAAATATATAGAAAATGCTTCTCTGGTAAAAAAACGAAAAAAACAAAAAAACAAAAAAAAACATTAGTAACACACATCTGACAGTGTTGCTATGAGCACTAAGTGATTGATATGTGTATGTGTATATATATATATATAATTTAAAATATAGTGTGTGTGTGTGTGTAATATAGTGTGTGTGTGTGTGTGTGTGTGTATATATATATATATATATATAAATGGGGGGGAGAGAGAGAGAGAGAGAAGCACTAAAATATATGGCTTAGAGTAATTATCCAGAAGTGTGAGCTTCTATTCTCACATCTCTGAACTTCTGCTTTCTGCTCTTCCCCATTATTCCTTGCCCCTGTCTGCCCCAGACCTCTCTCCCTGCCCCACACACCTTCACCTCCCCTCCACACTCCAATCTCTTTCCCCATTGTCCATTTCCTCTGACTCTGGATCTGAATAAATTGATACCATCTCATGATTTAGCTCAGAAAATATTAGTATCATTGGTCTTTTATTACGTCACCAATGAATTTATTTTTTTGAGACAAAGCTTTGCTGCCTCACCCAGATTGGAGGGTAGTGGCATGATAACAGCTCACTGCAGCCTTGACTTTCTGTGGTTCAGTGATTCTCCCACCTCAGCCTCCTGAGTAGCTGGGACTACATATGGGTGCTACCATGCTCAGCTAATTTTTAAAATTTTGCAGATGTGAGGTCTCACTATGTTGTCCAGGCTGGTATCAAACTCCTGGCTTCAAGTGATTGTCCTGTCTCAGACTCCCAATTTGCTGGGATTGTAGGTGTGAGCCACTGTACCTGGCCTGTTTGCCCCCTCCATTTTTTTCCTTTATCTAAGTCTTTACTTAAGCCCAGAAAACTGATGTTTTCTCTCCCACTTGGAGGAAAGAGCAATCAAACTTTCAGGATTTTTGCCTACTAAAAGCTCAGCTTTGGCAACATTTGAGTACTTTCTCCTCCTGCCTGAAGGAGAAAACAAAAGCCAAAGGCAGCACCTGGCTGCACCTTTCCCCCGCTGCCCCCCACCCCCTGCCACTGCATTATTCAGCATAGAACAGCGGCTCAGGGATCCAGTGGGCCAACTCTCATGCCGTTGGAGGGATTACTGTGAAATGCTGTGAGTACATGTATTTTTCACAACAGACAACAGCTTGGCTGCTGCTTCCTATTAGGGGCAAATCCACAGTCTCCCAGTACAGCTTCATCATGTCTGCTTCTTCATTCTTTATTCAAAGAAGGCTTTCATCATATTTTAGTGAGTCAGGGTCTTGCTGGTGAATCACACTGTTGCTGCCAGTGTGTCAGGGATCCCCAAGACCACCCTCACTTCCAGTGATTGCCTATAAGGACCCAATGTATAGGTGTGCTCATGACTAAGACTTATTACAGCAAAAGAATACTGAGCCAAATCAGTAATGGGGAAAGACCACTGGGCAAAGTCTGGTGGGAACCAGCAAAAGCTGCCAAGAGTCCCTTCCCAATGGAGTCACACAATTTGTCTCTCCAGCAATGAACCATGATAACATGTGTAAAATGTTATCTACCAGGGAAGCTCATTAGAAACTGAGTGCCCCAGATTTTTACTGGGGACTGGTCACATAGGCACTCTCTGCCTAGCAGGCAATAACATTTCAGATTCCTAGAAGGGAGGCTGATGTTCAACATAAAACACATTGCTTGAGCAAACAGTTTTGGAAGAGTAAACCACTCTTATCAGATGGAGAATGGTGGGAAACCTCCCAAAATCAAGTTCACAGATGGCAGGCAAGGGCCAGTCTTACAAGCTGGCTTTTCTAAGGATAGCAGTTTCAGACCTGCTATATTACCTCTTTTTTTGCACAGAACTCAACTACAAAGCTTTAAAATACATAATCAAATCAGACAGAACCAATGGAAAAAAGTCAGCAACATATAGATGAACTGAATGGCACCATGGCCTAACTGGATCTAAGTGACACATAGAGAACACCCCACATAACGACAGCAGACCGTGTATTCCCTCATGGATGGTTGTGAGAGGTTCACGGCTCCAGTGGATGAAGTACCTGCCAACATGGTGGAAATAGCAAGAGAACAAGGGTGGAACGTGAAGCGGTGACTCAACTACTGCCATCTCATGATAAAACTTTAACTTGTGAGGAGTTGCTTCTTATGGATGCATGAAGAGAGTAGTTTCTTGCGGTGAAATCTACTCGCGGTGAAGATGCTTTGGACACTGTGGAAATGACAGCAAAGGATGAGTTGATTAGGTAATGGCAGGATTTGAGAGATCTGACTAATTTATAAAGGAGTTCTGCTGTAGGTAAAATGCTATCAAGCAGCATTGCCTGTTGTGGAGAAATTTTTCTTGAAAGGAAGGGTCCATCAGTGGAGGAAATTTCATTGTTGTCTTATTTTAAGAAATTGCCACAGCCCTCCATGTAGTATTGGCTTGTTACAAAGTAAATAAAAAAGAAAATAAATTGCCACAGCCACCCGACATTCAAAAACCAGCACCCTAGTCGGTCAGCAGCCATGTACATCCAGACAACACCCTCTACCAGTCCAAAAGTTACAACTCTCTGAAGGCTCAGGTGATCTTTAGCATGTTTTAGCAATACAGTATTTTCCAATTAAGGTAGCAAACATACACAAGAAGCTTGATACATTGTACTTTTTTTGACATAATACTATTGCACAGTTAACAGATTGTAGTGTAGTGTAAACATCACTTTTATTTTATTTTATTTTATTATTTTTAAAATATTTTATTTCAATAGGTTTTTGGGAAACAGGTGGTATTTTGTTATATGAGTAAGTTCTCTAGTGGTGATTTGTCAGATTTTGGTGCACCCATCACCTGAGCAGTATACACTGAACCCAATTTCTAGTCCTTTATCCCTCACCCCCATCCCACCCTTTCCCCTGAGTCCTCAAAGTCAATTGTATCATTCTTACGCCTTTGCATCCACATAGCTTAGTTCCCACTTGTGAGTGAGAACATAAAATAAACATCACGTTTATATGCACTAGGAAACCAAAAAAATGTGTGTGACTTGCTTATTGTGGTGGTCTGGAACAGTACAGTATCTATGATTTATGCCTGAATAAATTTCTGAAGGGGGCATGATTTAACACATAAAAATCCACCATCTGGCACCTCAAAATTCATGTCCTCTCACATCTAAAATGCATTCACTTCATCTCAACATCCTCAAAATTCTTTCTCGCATCAACTTTAAATCCCAAATATCATTCAAATATAATCAAAATCAGGAAAGGGTGAGATTCAGAGTATGTTGTATCCTGGGACAAAATTTTTTCCATCTGTGAACTTGTGAAACCAGACAAGACGTTATCTGCTTTCAAGCAGCCTGAAGGTGCAGGCATAGGAGAAACATTCCCATTCCAAAATGGAGAAGATGGAAGAAGAAAAGCAGTCATGGGAAACAAGCAAGTATGAAACCTAGCAGGGCAAATTCCATGAGATTTTAAGGCTTCCGAATGGTCCTCTTTGGCTTGATGCTGTGTCCTCTGGGCCTACTGTGGTGGCAGTTTTGCCCTCTTGGACCTGAGTGTTAGCCCTGCTCCCTCGACCCTGGGCAGAAGCCCTGTTCCCTGAAATCGAGGAGGTGGCTCTGCCATCTGGAGCTCAGGAGGAAGCGTCTGGATTCCTGTCCCCCAGGTCGCTGCTCTCTTGGCCTACAGAGGCAGCAGCAGCTTGCCAGCCTCTGCATCTGTAGCTCTAGCCTCAAAGTCACTCTTCCTTTATTTTGTCCCATTTCTATTCCTTTCATTCCAGGCTGGCTGTGCTTCCTTTGGTATAAAATCCCCAAAACATGCTGGCCTCTGATGCAATTCATGGCGTCCATGCCAACAGTCACTGGGTCCTCCATAGATCTTTCCTGGATAAATGCATCTCCTTCCCTGCATTCTGCTCAGATGGTTGACTGGATCCGTGACTCACATACCTCATTTCTTTAGCAATCAATTGTCCCACTACACCCTTGGCCCTATTTCCAGAGCTTGCTATCTGGATAGGCTGAGAGTCTTCTAAATAATCAAGGTCTGATTCCTTTTTGCTCAGCAGTTCTGCTGTTGATTTATTTCTCCTCCCTTGCATTTTGCAACCAGCAGCGAGGAGAAACCAGGCCACAACTTCAATACTTTGCTTAGAAATGTTCTTAGCTACATATGCAATTTCGTCACTTACAAGTCCTACTCTGCATATAAGAGAATGCATTCTAGCCAAATCCTCTGCCGCTTTCTTACAAGGATTGTGTGTCCACATTTCCAATAACATGTTCCCCATTCCTGTCTGAGAGCTTGCCAAAAGCACCTTCAACATTCATATTTCTAGGAATATTCTGTTAATGATGATGGATGTATTCTCTGAGATGACAGAAACTTTCTCTATAGTTATATAAACACCCACACAATGCTACAAACTCTCTTCCATTTGAATGACCTCCCGTAATGATGCATTCAGAGGAGAGAAGCGATCTGCTGGGAACTCTTAGAGCTTCCCAAACCCAGTCTGCCCATGCTTGCCGTGGCATTCTCCATCACCCTTCTGCATACAATGCTCCTAACTGATGTCAGTCCCTCACCTCAGCTCAGGATCCCATGTCTCTCATCTTCTCAGGAGTTTTGCTCCTGCAATGATCATTCCTCTCTCCTGAACTACCAACTGCTCCCTCTAAATGAGATAATTCCCCAAGCTAAGGGGGAACTCACCTTCTTCCCCCATGTTCTCCTGTAGCCACTAACACGTTGATCTGCTGCCCTTCAAAGGGAAACTGCATGAATTTATACAATCCACTTCATTGGAGTCATTTTTCAAAATCATATAGAAAGGAAAACGAATCAGAATAACCAAAGCGATTCTGAACTATAACTTTGGGGAGCTCACACTACCTAATATCAAGAGTCATGTTAATTCTGTAGTAACCCAGAGAACGTGGTACTAGGGAAAAATCAACAGATCAGAATGGATTCCAGAAATAGGTTCACAGACATGATAAACTCATTTTCAAAAAAGGTGCAAAGGCAATGGAGAAATATCTTCTTGAGAAATTGTGTTGTTTCGCCCTGCTTCTTGGCCACTACATTCATTGTTCTTTATTCCCCTGGATCTGTTCCCCGTGTTTCTCCATCGCAGCTCAACTGCTCTTCGGTTTAACTGTTTGTTTCCCCACCACAGTGTAGTAACCTCCATGGTACATACCACGTGTGGTTCGTTGGTCTTCACATTTTCAGCATCTCAGATATTTCCTGCAACATGGCAGGCACCCATGCATATATAAATGAGAAAAAAGCATGTATAAACATTAAAGTAATTTATTTCTGTCACAAAAGGTCTTTCTGAACCACATCCTCCACTAATGGTGACATGGGACTGTCACCTATGTGTTCCCAGTGTTTCTGGATGCATGAGAACGGTAGGGCAAGAGAGAGAACAAAGCCTCTTAGTTTCTTTCCTTCTACTACAAACACCTTAGGGATGCGGGCTGAGGGAGAGAGGGAAAACCCCAGCTGGCCTTGCATGTGCCTGACTCAGTGTGTACGCCCCTTGCTGCCCAAGTCTCTTGTCCATGTGCCTTGCTGTCTGCCTTCTGTCCCTGCAGAGCTGCGCAAGGAGACATCGTGACTTCCCTCTATGCTGTTGGCTAGGAGTCAGGCAGTAGGTCCGCAGATCAGTCTTCCCAGATTTGACGTGTGAGAGAGTGTGAGGAGGAGCCCGCCGATGCGGTCTATGGCCTCCGACGGGGAAGGGCCTTGAGGTTCCTGTCCTCCTAACAGGCGGCGTGATGCAGCCATGGCCTTTCTGTCGTGGGGATCCCAGACAGGGGAGGAAGGAGGGCCATAGAGGGGAGGAGGACCTAGTGAACATGGAGTGAGTTTTGAAGGGGGAAACTATTTGTGGTATTTGAGTCCCAGAGGCATATGAAACCGCCCCCAGAAGACACATTCCGAAGTCTTCAGTGGGAACCTAGGAGAGGGCAGAGGACTGCGCAGCGCGAGCCGGGGTGGGGCGAGGAGGGGCGCCACAACCCACTAGGCAGGCACTGACCTCACTGCACATGTTCACTGGGCATCCTCCCGTAGGACCCCTTGCCCATGTGGTGAACGCCAGGGATCTGTGAAGGTGTGAGGGTCGCGTTCCTGCTGTCAGGACTTTTTCTGTCCTGCTGAGATGCAGCCGGTAGGTCCGCAGGCCAGTCCTCCCAGAGCTTGAAGTGTGAATGAGAGTGAGGAGGAGCCAGCGGCCGTCTGGAGTGTAAGGCAGGGTGGTACGTGGCCTCAGAGGCCAAAGGGTCTCAAGGTGCTCGCCCTTCTCCTCGTGAGGTGGCACCAATGTGGGCCTTGTTGTGGTGGGGTTAGAATGAGGGAAGAAGGTGAGCTGAGTAGTTGATAAGGGTCAAATGAAGATGGGGTGAGTGCTGGGGATGCTGAGGCAGGTTATCTGAGTCTCTGAAACCCTCGACAGAGGACAGATTCCAGACTCCTCCGTGGCGACCCAAGAAGGAGAGGGGTGGGCATTAAGGAAGGGAACTGGGAGCGCTGCGGGTTGGTGACTGTGGCCTTGAAGTCTGTAGAGAGCCTGGCAGAGGTGTACAGTGAAGAGGGCCCAGTGCTGTGTGGCAACTTCTCAACTCCACTGTGGAGATTTGAATGGGCAGGGCTCTGCATTCCAACAAAACTTGATTTTAGGGGGGCAATGGGCCTAGCAAATGGGTGTGTGACAAAAGCCATGGTCACTGTAGTTTTAATTCTCTGGCTGTATTTTCCTAAATGCCTCCATGGAGGAAAGTTCAGTTGTGAAACCAAACCTCATCGGAAATATCCTGTGTCTTTTGCCAGGAGCTATAAGGCATTGCTCATCTAGCTCGACCAACTGAAGTGGCTTTGCAAGCATTTGGAAGGCACACACTTACACTTACCCTGAGACTTAGTTTGAAAGTATTTATAAACTTTTTAAAAAATGACAAGTTAACGTTTGGTCATGGAAGTGGTCAAATACAGCTGTCCTTTCAAGTGCATTTACCAATTCACAGTATTCTGTTTGCAGTGTGAAATATGATTTGGCGAGGAAGATGAACATATAGGCCTAGACCAAGGAGAAGTGTACCACCTCCTGAGCTGATTGGGCCTCTGCCGGTGAGTATCTTAACCTTTGATGTTTTCTATTAGCAGAAAGTTATTTTTGTAACTTGTTACAAAAATATGTTTTTTAATTGTTGTTGAACCAGTATAGATTCACTGATAAAGGTCTCCCATGCTATAAAAATGATCATGGCATCTCATGAAGGAAAGACTAATCCAAGAGAATTAAATTCTTTTGTTGTCTGGATGGATGATCGTGTGTTCCCCAGATTTTTTTCCCATGATTTCCTTCTCATGCTTATTTGCAAAAGATTACACACATTCATCCCAACATAGATTAAAACAGCTTCCAAGGCCCTTGAGGGTAACTGTCTTAGAGTAACCTCTCTGTGGGAAGAGTAACTTTATGAAGTATAAGTATGTGGAAGAGTGTTGGAGAAATGTCTTTAGACTCATGATCAGAAATATCTATGTATTCTGTATATTTATATTATTGAAATGTATTGATAACAAAACTTTTTATCTGCACACACACACACCTCTGGTTCCAGGAGCCCAGTGATGAGAAACCTCAGCAAGAGGAACCACCAACTGAAAGTCGGAATCCTACACCTGGTCAGGAGAGAGAAGATCAGGGGTGCAACTGAGATTCAAGGTGCTAGGAAGGGAAGGAATACTATCTACGGTGGGTGGGGGTCCAGTGGGCAGAAGAGGCCTATATGTGCGTCATGCATTTTGCCATAAACCGGTAACAGGAGGAAAGAAAACATTAGAAAAAGATCTCAAACACTTGCCGAAAGTTGGCTGGAAAAGTGAAGAGTATAGTTTGCAGCTTCATGCAGTCCCTGGATACAATGAATCTTCTCTTTTTCTTCAAGGTTTATTTTGCATGCTTGAAAATACAGTCCTTGCTAAATCAGATGAAACTGTTTAATGTGGTGTACAAAATTTCACTAGTTTGATCTTCTTAGAATGTTGTCTGATCTTCTCAGCTGTGGTGTCCACAGTATTGTATGCACCCTTTAATAGCATGTAGAATGCCAAGTCACCCTACCTTATAACACTCTGAATAAAGTCCATTTGCATAAGGATATTAGTCCCATTTTATAAATAAGAAAACTGAGGCTCTGAAATGGAGGCTTACCAAGAACACTTGACTCATGGAGAAAGAATTCATGTTTCATTCCAAGGTTTGTGTTCTTCCTACCATCTGTGTTAGAAAACGTGAATGATTTTGCTTAAAATGTTCATGCTTCAATGTGTCTGTACTGCAAGGTACTTCAGTATTGGCTCAGGACAAAACACAGTTCCGTGAAGCAGGATAGCAACTCCAGAAAAGATCTCAATGAATGACAGCCATTGTTTCCTTTGCTCTGCATTTTTGACAGTATGTTTGGTAAAAGCTGGATAATTCAGGACATTGGCATACAGGTAGCTATATTAGTATATTTTTAAGAGACTTTTTAATAGTTGTTTAAACTTTTATAATTAGAAAACTCAAAGTACGATAAGATTATCATGAAACAGAAATTATTTCCTCAACAGATAGTATTTTGAAGTTAAACACCGACAGAACTTGGGTCATGGATTATTTTAGCAATTCACTGTTAAGGGGGTTCCAGAATATGACTGTCAACAATACCCATTAATTTTTTTTCACTCAAGTTCCTGTACTCTTGTGGAAGACAGTGATTTTGCGGTTATATTTAGTACTTTTTTTCTGAATGCGATTCATTTATGGAAAGTTACATATAGGGCCTTTGGACCTAAGTTTGTTTAATTTTAACCAAAAAATGTTCAAGTTACCTCAACAGGTGATGAGTGTCAGGACTGTAAGATTTGCCATAGGCTTACCAATACATTCATCTAATCTTTCAGAAAATTACATTTATGTTATGATTAAAATGCTATCCATTGGGCAGTCTTCAGATTTCCTGGATAGCTGATACTCACTGTTTATAATACACAATGGTAAAGTATAGGAAATGTAAGTGTGGTCTGATTTTTCCTCAGATTGTCATTTAAGATAAGATTTCATAATACAGGAAAACAAAGGTGGGGCATCTTTGCATCACATTTATTGCCACAATAGCCTACAGCCTTTTATTTCATAACACTGAGGAAAAGAATATTATCATTATCTTTCTTGTTTGCCTGCTTCATTTGATAATCTTTGTATTTTTAAGTGCCTGACCTGAAAGCTGATCACCAGGAGTTGTCTCAGTCAAAGACTGGGGATGAATGCAGAAATGGTCCTGATGACCAGGGGAAGCTTCTGCCAAAATCAGAGCAATTTAAAATGCCAGAAAGAGGTATGCTATCCATTAAGATGCAAACTTATATGCTTTCTGTTTTTCACAATATTATACTTTCAATAGTAAGAGAGAACATCACTACCCCTTTAAAATCAGAGTTCAAATGCAGACTTTCTTTGAAAGGTTGTTCAGACTCCAGCTGCCTGACTGCGAGACTTAAACACTGTCAGATACAGACACAAATTGGGTCAAAGCCATATCGAATCATCAAATATCAAAGCATATTCTTACTTCTGATTATACCCAACAGCTAACAATTTTCAGATTCTTTTCTCATTTCTGCTTTTAAAAAATACATAATACATTTCTAATACCAGTTTGTGTGAAATATCCTGAGCAACCTAAGCAGATTCTAGTACCAGCTCTAACATTATTTGTGAGATTCTGGATCAATTCCATAAATTCTACACCCATCTTTTGCTGTTATTGAAAATAGTAAATGCAAATCAGATATATTAAAATCTGTTTCAAAGTTGATTTCTGTATTCTCGTGTTCTATTGGATAGAATACAAAGATATGATTTGTTTTTCATAACAATCAGTTTCAGTCCAGTTATAATATCTGAGTTGAGATTTCATGGTTTCTAAGAAAATGAGTGGGCAGGCCGGGCACGGTGGCTCACGCCTGTAATCCCAGCTCTTTGGGAGGCCAAGGTGGGCAGAACACAAGGTCACAAAGTCAAGAGATCAAGACCATCCTGGCAAACATGGTGAAATTCCGTCTCTACTAAAAATACAAAAATTAGCTGGGCATGGTGGTGCACGCCTGTAGTCCCAGCTACTCGAGAGGCTGAGGCAGGAATATGGCTTGAACCCGGGAGGCAGAGGTTGCAGTGAGTCAAAATCGCACCACTGCACTCTAGTCTGCTGACAGAGTGAGACTCTGTCAAAAAAAAAAAAAGAAGAAAGAAGAAAGGAAGGAAGGAAGGAAGGAGGGAGGGAGGGAGGGAGGGAAGAAGGAAAGAAAGAGAAAATGAGTGGGCAACTTGTTTGATGAAAGTATCTTTTCCACACATTTTTCAAATTGGCAACTGTTAATCAGAAGAACTTCTGAATTTATAGGAAGCATTCCATGTTTATGGAAGAAATTACCTAAATGTTTTTACTCTACACTGCTGAACCATTCCATTAGACTATTTACATTGAAAGATAATTTTCAATTATTTCCAGGAGCCCGTTGAACAAACCTCAACTGCATTCTTAGGAATCTTATAGTCTTAAATGATTATCTTATTAAAATAGTTAGCAAATTACAGGATAAAGGAAAATAATAAAAAATGAAAATAATAAATAACAATAGAATAAATCTAAGGGAAAAGGAAAGAGGTACTTAATAAGTGACAGCTATGAATCATTAGTAAGAGGAAATGTAATCCAAAAGTAATAAATTTAAAAGATTGTTCTTTTGAAAAGTATCTGTGAATAGAGTAATAGTTTACACACTTTTGAAGAAAATGGAAAATGCTCAGCATGGAATATGAACAAGACCCTAACAGATACTGAATATATGGTATAATGGAAAGTGAATACATTCTTGAACTCTAATATTTTGAAAATATGAATGAAATGATTGATATGCTAGAGACACACACATCAGTTAATCTATTCCAGTAATACCTGAATATCTAAACATCATAAAGACTGTGGAAGAACTTCTGAAACTTACCACTTATCCCTCAAAAACGCTTAACTTTTAGAAACAATTATTTGGCTTTTCTAGATATTTTGCTCTCCTTTTCTATTTTCCTCTCCCTCCATTTCTTTCTTTTTTTTTTTTTTTTTTGCCCTACTGTTCATGGTATATGCCTCTTTCCCATTTTGATATTAAAAATAATAGTGATAGATTAAACCGAATCTAACCATGTAATTTATTTTACCAATGGGAATACTTTCAAGTGTAAAAAGAAAGACTCTCCATATTGATATCAGGATATCAGGTGAAAATCTTGGACAAATGGTTACCATACCTGAAAGATCACAGAAGGCAAACTAGCCCCAAGCAGTATTTTTGCACTTGTGTGCAACAGAGAAAAAACAAATGCAGTACTGGGCTTTCCATTCACTGCACTTACGCAATTCCTAATGTAACATTAACTGTTTCCCAGGAGCTTGTTGAACATCCAGGCTATTATTTCAAGCCAAAACATTACATTACATTATACGTTGTTTGTAAATTCCTTTTATTTCTTAGGTTTGTTGTGTGTTGGTTATATTTTTATTAAAACTATATACAATGTTTGCTTTTCACTTTCAGACACCTTTTTTTGTTTGTTTGTTTTCTTTTTTTTTCTTGCTCTGCCACCCAGGCTGGAGTGCAGTGGCCGGATCTCAGCTCACTGTAAGTTCCGCCTCCCGGGTTTACGCCATTCTCCTGCCTCAGCCTCCCGACTAGCTGGGACTACAGGGGCCCGCCTCGTCACCCGGCTAGTTTTTTTGTATTTTTTAGTAGAGACGGGGTTTCACCGTATTAGCCAGGATGATCTCGATCTCCTGACCTCGTGATCCGCCTGTCTCGGCCTCCCAAAGTGCTGGGATTACAGGCTTGAGCCACCGCGCCTGGCCCTCAGACACTTTTCAATAGGTCACTTGATTTAATGTGTTCTGAAGTTAGACAGTTTTTGGTTTCCTTGAACTACAGAAAGCAGGGTGTTTTTAAAATGTTGCTAATGTATATGCTTGGAAGACTATCTTCAAGTCTGTACAGAGGGTTAACTGAATGTTAGCCATCAGGTTATTCTTAGGCTTCTGGTTTCAGCCCATGGTATAAACCCAAAACTCTCATGTCCTTCACATACATTTAATGTCATCTGAATACAGTTCTGCTACTAATGTTCCCTCCTGTTATGTTTCTACTATAGATGACAGGCAACCACAGTTTTCAACGAAGACAAGCTGAAACAACACGAACTGTTTTTATCTAAGATATTTGACTTAAAAATATCGAAGTAAACTTTTGCAGCTTTCTCTAAAGAAGTCTTGCACATCTTTTGTTCATTTTATTCCGAAATATTTGAAACTATTGAAAATAGTGGCCAAGTGTGGTATCTCAAGCCTGTAATCTCAGCACTTTGGGATGCTTGAGGCAGGAGGATTTCTTGAGTCTCAGGAAACTGACACCAGCTTGGGCAACATAGTAAGATCCCCTCACTCCAAAAATAAATGAATGAATGCATGAATGTATGCATGTACACATGTAGCGTTAGTCCTAGCTACTCTTGAGGTTAAAGTGAGAGGATCTCTTGAACTCAGGAGGTCGAGGATGCAGGTAGTTATGTTCAGGCCACTGCAACTCCAGCCTGAGTGACAGAGTGAGACTCTGTTTTAAAAAAATAGGAAAAGTATCATTTTTGAAAATTTGTATTCTGATTACACTGGTATACACACTTGTGATATTATGAAATACATAAATATATATTTAGTCCTCTACCCTCTATCCTGGCATACAACTCTTAATATTTTTAGAATCTCCACAAAGTGATGTCTTTTTGTATGCTAATGAGTTGACTGATGCCTGGCAGCCCCTTGGTAGCTTTATGATGGGAGATTAGAGGGCTGGGACTTTTAGTCTCACCCCAAACCTTCAGGAAAGGGAGAGGGGCTGAAGGTTAAGTTGATTACCAATGGCCAGCCAGTGGTTTAATTGATCACACCTGCATCATGGAAACCTCCATGAAAACCCAAAAGGACAGGGTTCAGAGAGCTTCTGGGTAGCTGTGCACACAGAGGACGGCATTTCCATAGAGGGCATGGCTCCCTGCCCCTTAACCCATTCCTTATCCTATGCATCTCTTCAGCTGCATCCTCTCTAATATCCTGGTTTTTTTTGTTGTTGTTGTTGTTTTGTTTTTGTTTTTTGTTTTGTTTTGAGATGGAGTCTTGCTCTGTCACCATGCTGGAGAGCAATGGTGCAGTGGCGTGATCTTGGCTCACTGCAACCTCCAATTCCCAGGTCCAAATGATTCTCCTGCCTCTGCCTTCCAAGTAGCTGGTACTACAGGCACGTGCCACCGCACACGGCTAATTTTTGTATTTTTAGTAGAGACAGGATTTCACCATGTTGGCCAGGATGGTCTCCATCTCCTGACCTCATGATTTGCCTACCTCAGCCTCCCAAAGTGCTGGGATTACAGGTGTGAGCCACCACTCCCGACCCTAATATCCTGTTTTAATCAACCCATAAACGTATATGTTTCCCTGAGTCGTGAGATGCTTTAGCAAGTTAATTGAACCCAAGTAGGAGTCATGGGAAATTCAATTTATAGCTGGTAGGTCACAAACACAGTAAAACAACCTAGGGCTTGAGGCAACTGACAGGGCCCTCTTGTGGGACTGAGCCCTCAACCTGTGCAACCTGATGCTATCTCCAGGTACATCTTATTGGAGTTGAATGAGAAGATACCCAGCTGGTGTATGCTGCAAAACTGATTGCTTGCTTGGTGTGTGGAGAAAAGCTCCCTATGTATTTGGTCACAGAAGTCGTTCATGTTACTAGTTGTAGGGCAAGAACAGAGAAAACACTTTTTTCTTCCATTCAACCAACAGGTTTCATGTTTGTATATTGGTTTTCTATGCAGTAACCTTGCTAAATATCCTTATTCCAAATTTATCTCTAAATCCTTTCTGATTTTCAACATACACAATTATATCATCTTTGAATAACAACAGCTTGTTTTTCACATTTCAAACAGTATACTTTTTCCTTTTTTCTATTTTACAACATCGGACAGACCCACCCAATACAATGCTGATTAGGACCAGTAATTGTGGCCATCCTTCTCTTATGCCTAGTAGGTACTGGAAATTTTTTTTAACATTTTACCATGTTTGCTGTGCTTTTTAAAATAGATATATTTGATTAGAATAGGGAGTTCCATTCTATTTTCCGTTTGCTAAGACTATTTATCTTGAATATATGTTGAGTTTCATGAAGCACTTGTAATGCATCCATGTAGATTATTACAGGACTTTTTCCTTTATTAATCTGTTAACATTGTGAATTACATTGGTAAGTTGCTATGTTTAAACCAACGTTGCATTCCTAGGGGGAACATCGGGTCATGACACATTATCCTTTTTGAATAATCTATGTATCACTAATTGGTTTAGGATTTGTATGTGTGTTCTCAGAAATGACATTAGCCTATATTTTTATTTTATGTATAGCTGCTCCTCAAGTTATCATAGGATTATGTCCCAATAAATTGATCATTTATTAAAAATTTTGTAAGGTGAAAAGGCATTCAGTATACCTAACTTAGCAAACATCATAGCTTAGCTTGGCCTACCTTAAGTGTGCCCAGAACACTTACATTAGCCTATAGTTGTGCATCTGTAGTTATATCATCTAACACAAAGTCTATTTTATCATGACTTTGAATATCTTATGTAATTTATTGAATACGATCCTGGAAGTGAAAAACGTAATGGTTATATGGCTACTCAAAGTACTGTTTCCACTGAACGCATTTCTTTTATCTGCCATTGTAAAGCTGAAAATTTTTAAGTGGAAGCATCACAAGTCAGGGGCATCTGTATTCTCTTCGTTGGACTTTGGTATCTGGGTTACACTAGCTTCATGAAATGAATTGGGATATAAGTCCTCTTTCTATTCTCTGGAACTGAAATCTCTGCAAGACTGAATAATTTGGGGATAGCCTTTACCATGTTTTTTTGTTTCTGGATTGAATCTCCTTTTTACCTTTGGACCTTACTTAAAAGAAAGACAGAAGGGGCAGCTCTAGGTTCCCATGCCTTTGAACTTTATAATGCTGCAGACCTTGCCGAACTGAACAAAGAAGGATGAACATGGGCATAAAGACAAAGACAAAACAGTATGTTTTGAAGAAGGGATCAGGGGCTCCTTGCTTTTAGTGAACAAGGACCCTGAGCTTCTAGACCCTTCGTATTTATTGAGTAAAGGAGATGGGGAGAAGGGAGTGGTTGTCAGTCAGCTGCTTGACTTAGTGCAGGTCTCCATGACTGCATTCTTTGAACAGTAGGCTCCAGATGTTCCATTAGATAACCTCAAGGAGCATGGCACCAGGGAGTGACTTCCCTCAGCATACCTTCTGGTGGCAGGTGCAGTTTGCTGTTTGATCATATAGCCTCCAGTGGAATGCTGAGTTGGTCACAATCCTCAGGCTTTCGGCTCCCAATATTATAAGGTGGCTGTCTTTCCTCCAGTAATGCCTCTAATGATGCTGTCACTCTGAAAACTACCTGCTCCTTTTTCTGTACTGATATTAACCTCTGTATAAAAAAAAGTTAAAAGTTGCCATTCTATTAATTTGCCTACGTAAGTTTTTAAAGAGATGGGTTCTCGCTATGTTCCCCAGGCTGATCTTGAACTCGTGGGCTCAAGTGATCCTCCCTCCTTGGCCTCCAAACATCCTGGGATAACAGGTGCGACCCACCGTGCTGGGCCTGCCTACATGATTTTGATCTGTGGTGTGTGGTTGTGAATGGGTTGACTAACCAAAGGTGTGTATAGTTATGACAATAGCTCCATTTATTGACCTTTTCTTTAAGAAAAACAGGAATAATAAAAAGTCACATTTATAAAGTATGTGTTATCCATTAGCCACTTCTCTGAGCTATGTTTCATTGTTTCTGACCTCATTTAATCCTTTAAAAAGGTGACTAAGAGTTTTCATAAAATTAACAATAAATGACTCTAGTAAAAAGCAGATATGGAGATTCAAGTTCTAAGTTCACAGTGCGCTTTCTCAAAGCAAATGCTTCTGATAGCATCGAATGTAGAACTGGTGTTGTATATGTTGACTTTAGTGGTAATCTCATTTTTTATATAAATCTGTGATAATATATAAAATGTATATTTTTTCATTGTTAAAGATAAAAGACTTTGTTCTTTTATTGAAGGAGGGGTTTTCCAAAATATGACACATAGAGCTAACAGGCATTCCGAGATGAAGCCATTGGTACAAAAACATTTTAAAACGTAATGATAACATACCTATTTTACTGTGCTACAGAACAATATAACTTGAATAATAAAGTCATTTGGAATAGTTTGTGGGAACACAGAGAGAACTGATGCCCCAATTCCTATGGAAAATGCCACAACATCTGCTGAAAACACATCTGACCTTTCTTTAAAAGTTATTAAAATCCAGGGAAGGAGAAGCACCAAACCTCATTTTCTTTTCTTTTCTTTTTTAGAAAAGCATGCACATTTATTTAATATAAGTTTTACGTAGGAAAAGGAAAACACAAAGAAACAGGAAAACTTGTGTATATTTATTCTAGATTTGATAGAGAAGTGGATAGTGATGGAGAAGTATAATTGGATAAAAACACATGATCTAATGATAGTTAACTGGGGAGAACTCAGCTATGCCGGTTTGTTTAGATTGCTGTCAGTGACCATATTCTGGGGTAGTGTGTCCTGAACCCCATCACTCAAAACTTAGCACTGATTTTATATCTCTGTATGATATATTCCAAGTTTTCAAAACGATATACAAAATTTCCTCTCTTTCCCACCCTCCTATGATCTTTCTAGTTTCAATCATCACCACTTTCCACCTTTCATTTTACATTCTATTGTCAAGGACTGCTCATACTTCTCATCCACACACAATGCTATTTTATTCCTCCCTGTCTGTATATATATTGTCTTCTCTGCCTGTAATGTGCTTACCCCTCTTTCTTTACTTGAGTAACTCCCATTTACTCTCCCTTATTCTGCTCATGTGTTACCTTCTCTACGAAGCCTTCTTTAATGTAGTTAGACTGCTAAGCTTCCTCTTCTGTATTTCTAAAAGAAATTCTGCTTCCTCTTTAAATCATTTTTCATTTTTCTTTAAATTTTACTTTAAGTTTCCGGATACATGTGCAGAATGTGCCGATTTGTCACATAGGTATACACGTGCCATGTGGTTTGCTGCACCTATCAACCCGTCATCTAGGTTTTAAGCCCTGCATGCGTTAGATATTTGTCCTAATGCTCTCGCTCCCCTACCTAATGAGTGAGAACTCCCACTTATGAGTGAGAACATGCAGTGTTTTATTGTCTGTTCCTATATTAGTTTGCTGAGGATGATGACTTCCAGCTTCATCCATGTCCCTGCAAAGGACATGATCTCATTCTTTTTTATGGCTGCATAGTATTACATGCAAATCTTATTTTTCATCTGCAGAAAACTCCATCAGTCTGACAGTCACCACATCTCATTCAGAAGCCCCTGAAGCTTCCTTGATCCAGCCTTATACCCCTCTTACTATACATAATACAGGAATTTCAACTCTGAGCTCCATTTGTATCTTCATATCCACAGAGAGAATTCTGCGGGCCTACTCACAATCCATACTGCTTAAGGAGGGGAAGGAAATTATAATCAGCAATTATTTCTCCCTATTACAGAGATTGTAAAATATTTTCTTATCCAAAAGGACTGAAAAGCTAGGATTCAAATAAAAAGTGAGATTAAACGTAGGGGATCCCATTTGCCACAAAGTATGTGAGAAGTTCCTAGGCTGCAGAGCTGGATGAAAGAATGAGGGCCTAGGTTGTAGACAGGGGAAAGTAACCAGGGCAACTTGCTGATGAGAGAGGACTCGAGTCTTAGCTACACTGTCTCTTTATAGGCTATGGCATGAAATAGCCATGGGTTTCTATCCTGCCTCTTGCACACTGGCCTTGAGATGGTGGACAAGATACATATATCCTGTGGGACCATCTCCCCATTCTAAAGTAGAAATTAGAATATTTACACTAAATACTTGCTATGAAGAATAAATGAAATAGTATAGGAAGCAAGCATTACATTGCAGACAAATTTGGTTTACTAGTTATATTTCTGCTTTTTCTTCAAAATTTATTTTTTCATTCAATTTACCTTTACAATTCCATCTATAATTAAATAATAACTGTTTTTGAAATGCAAGTAAAAATACCAAGTTACCTTTTAAAATGCATTTGACTTCCAAAACTTATTTGATGTAATAAATATGTTAATTAATTGTATCAGATGTAGAATGAATTCTAAAGTCTGTTTGTGAATACCCAACTGTGAAAAGGTCAAACCTAAGTCAATGGTACATGCTGAAAACTGTGCTTCTTGCTCTGTGTGATGCCAGAAGGAATTAGTCAATATTCTGGCCAGGCAACACTATACACGATTCAGTAAAATAGTGTGCCAATTGCTCAAGCAGTTCCTAAATAGCCTTGTTGTGGCTAACAGGGCTACAAGGTTCACCAGTGCTGTTGTTAGTTTGCCTTGTCACATGTCCATATATTTGGCCAGTAAGAAGAAAATGAGTCCAAATTGATCCAAGTGGTTGAGTGCTTGCATACACAGCAAAAGTAAGATCAGCACTGTGTCAGCACTGTGTCCCTAGTCTCACAGTATGACACTGAATCAGAGGTACTCAATGACAGCACAGATGGTGGGTCTCTCTGCCTATGAGGAGCCCACAGTCATACCCTGCGGCCAAGGTTGAAATCACACTGAATACTAAACCCAAGATCACACCTAACACAGCTGTGACTATGGGACAGCAGGGGCGACCCAGCTCCTGAACATCCCAGGCATAATACCTGGGGATGACATCCACGCTTTTGAACTGGAGGAGCTGGTGTCAATGACTACCCTGAACTGATTGCCTTCTGACAATTCCCCTAAGCCAAAGACGCAAATGAATTGTTTAGACTGGATAAGGAACCCTAGAGGGAAACATCGCACAGTGGGAGGCCACATTGGGAGCATTGGCCAACTCCTGCCTAACAAATGTATGTCCTTCTGGGGGTACCCTACTGGTTCATGATGCCTCTGAACCACATGGCTACACTGCTCATTGCTGGTTGACACTGAGAATGTTACTTAACATCTCTTGCCGCCTTTCTCCATTAGTTCTTTGGAAATAGTACTACTAAAGTCATCTACTTCTTCTTGCAGGCAGTTTAGAGCACTGACTATGTGAAGACAAGTACAGTTGTCAGAACAGTTCCTGGCATATAGTAAGTTTCCAATCAATTCTAGCTGTTATTTTTTTGCCGTTAATATTTGCTGTTTCCACATTTTCCTGGAGCGTGTTCCAGAGATACAACGTCAAGGCTACCTTTGACCCCTTGGCTGATCTTCAGATTATCTCTTCAGCTCTTCAGGGACTCAAGGATTGAGTCTGTGGGGCTTGGGGGAGGGCATAGCTTTTTTCTTGTTTTTTTTTTTTGTTTTTTGTTTTTTTAGTTTTTTTTTTTAAGCATGGTGAATATTCAGCTCTCCTTACAGGGTAATGTGGAACCTAAGTGGGGTTTAGTCATCATGAGCTTGTAGGAAAAATCTGCATGGAAATTTCTCTAGGCAATTATACCTCTAGTGACCTCTTCATGTGGTGTGTATAATGCTTTGAGAAGTAAGTAGTCACTGGATAATGATAGGACATATGTATATAAATTTAAAAACAGTATGAATTTTTTATTTCATAATTTGTGCTTTTTGTATCCTATCTTTGTCTAACATGATGCCACAGATCCTCATACGTTTTCTTCTAGAAGTGTTGTAACATTAGCTTTTACATTTAGTTCTATGACCCTTTATTTAAAAAATAAATTAGAGATAGGATCTCCCTATGTTGACCAGCCTGGTCTTGACCTCCTGACCTCAAGCAATCCTCTTATCTCAGCCTCCCCAAGTGCTGGGATTACAGGTGTGAGTCACTGCGTCTGACTGCTCCTGGCCAATTTAAGACTTTTCTTCCGTTCTGATGTGAGTATCGAATGGTATACATTTTCCCCTTGCTTTAGTTTCATCTTGCAAAGTTTGATATGTTCCATTTTCATTTTAAAATTTTCCCTACAATTTCTTTTTTTATCCTTGCATTACGTAAAAGTGTAGTTTAATTTCTTTTTTTTTTTTTTATTATACTTTAAGTTCTAGGGTACATGTGCATAACGTGCAGGTTTGTTACATATGTATATTTGTGCCATGATGGTGTGCTGCACCCATCAACTCGTCAGCACCCATCAATTCATCATTTATATCAGGTATAACTCCCCAATGCAATC